>NC_140202.1:20012753-20471063 GCF_965226575.1 Pagrus pagrus | reverse complement strand
AGGGACCACACTGTTTCAAACTTTGTAAGAGTGACACCAGTGGATACCTCTTGACAATTTCTAGCTGAGTTTGTGGGGACGAAAACAGGTATTTTAAAGGAAAAACATGATGTTTTCTCACCCTTATCAAATGGTTTTTGTGCCTGGACAAACCAGTGTTGTGACAAGAGATATATTTAAAATTGATAAAGAAACACAAGATTACAACGTCAAGAAATGTCTTCGTGCTTTTGCAGAAACATACTTTCCCAACATTTATTCTGCCAGTGGGGCTGTCCAACCCCTTGCACTTCTTACTGTACTATTTTCCCTCTGAATCACCGCATTAGTTGAAAGCCTAAACTGCAGATGCTGATGTCATTATTATCATTATCCCTTTCTCTGCACCATAATGACACAAGAACACACCGAAATACAGTCCTGTGGTGTATTATTCATGACGTTTTTCACTGTTTATGATTCAGACTAACCTTTATCGCCTTGGTGGGGCACTGCTCTCCCCTCTGCAATCTATCCATCCTGCATTCTTTCATTAAGTCACTTCTTTTTTTTTTTAATGACATACCTCATTCTGCTTAGTAAAATGAAGATTAGTACAGTAAAAAAACCCAATTTGCGACTTTGAATGAAATTACATTTTAATCCAGGGACCCTGCTGAATAAGACGCATTGTGGCTCTGAGCTAGCCCTGTTCTCGGAGGGACACACACTGCACACGTTCAAACACACACACACACACACTCACTCACACATCCATGCATGCACGTATGCAAAGAAGCACATGCACACGCCCCCGCACAAATGTATACCTGCGTATACGTGATTCACACACCCACACACACATTGAATGTCTGTTCTGTGCTCACTAAAGGTTATTAAGCCTAATGAGGCTTTACACAGCCATGCTGCCTTTAGTGTTTTCTTTCAGATGATGAGGGGATTTGTGCCCCGACCACAGTGGAATAAACGAGTGGAAAGACAGGGACAAAACTTGTGCCGAGCCAGAGCCGCAGGCGAACTGACAGTTTGAGACAAGCAGGCCACTTAATGCAAACAGCTCAAAGCTTTTTCTTTATTAGTTATGATGACAGTTCAGCGCAGTCTTGACTGAGCCAGATTAATTGAGCAGAGCAGAAGCGGCAGCGTGTGTATTACCAAAAGGACTGTGGGCTTGTTTGAGCTGCTCAGTATGGCATTTGAGTTAGTGTTGTAATGTTTGGCTTGTGTTTGGCTCGTGTTCTTGCCTCTGGTGAAACAAATGTTTTCAATGACTCCACATCAACATCATATTTATCTACAGAACTTAATAAGTAAACAAATGGAGCAATCCAGTGATGGATAGAGGCAGAGTGGGGAGGGAAAAAAAGGGCTGCAGGTGTCGGGGGAGGAGGGAGGTGTGATTGTCATTATAAAGAGTTAGTCGAGGGATTGGGGGAGGCGTGTAGACATCCAGGAACGTGAGATCAAGGAAGACGGAAGGAATCAGTGGGAAGGGAATGCTGAGAGGAGGGATCAAGTGAAAATAGGGAGAGGAATCTGGGAGCCGGGGATGAGGTATCGAGGAACGACAGGACGAAGTCAGCTGCAGAAAGAGGGGAAACTATATATAGAGAACAGAGAAAGAAGGGGAATGGTAAACAGTAGTGGGGGATGATGGGAGGATGGGGGGGCGACTAAGGAAGTGGAAATATAGGAAATAGGGAATGGGAGGTCCAGAAAGAAACTAAGGAATTCAGTAGTAAAGGGCACATCGGAGGGATGAATCTTTTTCTGGGGAACAAGGGAAGAAAGAATCAAGCAAGAAAAGGACAAAGGTGGAGAGGGTCAGGAATGTGAAAGAGAAACAGGAGAGGAGGTCATAAGTAATATAGAAGTGGATCAAATAAGAGAGAAATCAAATGGGGAATGAGGGAACGGTGGATCTATAGAGAGACACTGAGGAATTCAAGGACAGGAAGAATCAACAAGGAAATGAAGGAAACAAGGTAAGGATCCAAAATGAAACAGAATAATCCAGGTGTGGGAAGAATGAATCAAGGGCGAAACAGAGGAATTAGATGGTTGGAAAGAAGAGAAGGAGAGATCATGGAAGTAAGGCAGGAATCCAGTGGTTGTGTCCAAGGCAAGTTTGGATCAAGCAAGAAAAAGGAGGAAGGTGGCGGAGGCCGGGAAAGGGAGGGAATGGATCAGCAATGTGAAGGGAAAAAAATGGGACAAATTAGGTAGGGAATGAGGAAAGTGGTGATCAAACACGAAAAGAGAAATCAGATAAGGAACAAGGAAGAAAGAAAAGAATCAGGAGCTACACGCGATGGAAGAGGGATCACACGGAAAGAAATCAGTCGAGGATGGATCAGGAAAGAAATGGTGAAGAAGGCAAGGAGAACAAGGAAGTAAGAAAGGTTGAATTAATCAAGGAAGAAAGTTACAAATTGGGTGTGGAGTGAGCGAGGAAGGGATCAGTGGAGGAAGGAATAGATCGAAGGTTGCGGGTGCGGAAGAAGGCATGATGGAGGGGGGAAGGGTATTGAAGGAATGCAGGGAAGGATGACAGGAGGCCAGGTCCTCCTGCTTTCTCTTCCATAGAGGAGTTTGATGGAGGCAGTTTTATCTAAACTGTGCCGGTTCATTAGAGGATTAGTGAGTGATAAGTTGGAGCTATCTGTGATTGAAAAACACCCTCACACCTACCTGTGCACACTCCTACAGATAAGTGAACGCACACACAGGCTCACGCACATCCTGTCTGACGGATTAGACTCATACAAAATTATTCAAAACACACAAGATAAATATACACATGTTGACCTATACCTTCAAACTTTCCATGTCCTTTTAAAGTTACTTCCTTTTTCCCTCTCCATAGAGCTAGTATTGACCGTGCAGCAGTTGTTTGTGTGTGTGTAACACATAAGAAATGTGTTTTATTGTGTTGGAGTAGGTGGCAACTGAGGCACAACACCAGAAATCTAGGCCAGGTGGGCTTCAGTGATAAGGGCAGACTTGGAAACAACACACACACACATAGGGCCCTTATAGAAAAACTCCCATAGGTCACAGGTGAAAGACAAGCAGACGGGAGAGGCAGACAGGAGGCGAGACAGGTGAGAGAAGGTGAGAGGGACATGTGCTGACGTGAGATTAAACAGATGCTGACAGATGGCCGTGAGACACGGCTGAGCGAGTGCCAAAGCGACAGGTTAGCCAAACACCCGGGGGTGAAGACGAGAAACTGGGGTAAAACATCCAGGAAGGGGGCACGACAGAATTAAAGTAACAAAGGACAAAGAGTAAGCAAAGGAAAGAGAGACAGAACCAAACGGGGCTCAGACAGACGGAGTGAGTGATTCAGACAGGTTGAGAGGGGAAAGAAGAAAGATTAAAAAAACTGACAAACAGACAGCAAAGATGCAAGCGAGAAGAGATAAAAGAAAAAAGACAAGGGACCGGGAGGTGACAGAGAAGATGTGAGGGAGCAAAAAGCTGTCAGAGATGAAGTTATTTGAGGGGCGGGCGCGGCGTAGACAGAGGATTGAAAGATGGTAGACCCCAAGGTAACTTCTGTGTTCCTTCTGGGATATTTATGTTGGGAGTTGGCAAGAAAACAGGGATGATTTAGAGCCCATCTGGATGGGCTTCAACACCACCTGCCCACAGAGGAAAGCTGTCTGAAAGGAGACACACAACACTGCACCAGTGGCGCTCACGTACACACACAAACACACGTCGCTACATCGTTAACATCGGTTACATGTGTATAAATGCAGCCGTTTCGCCCATTTGGCGCCCCTCCAGCTCATTTGGATTTGAAATTAAATAATCTGCATTCTGTTGAAATGCTGGTTCTTAGAATAATGCGCAAGGGGTAATGATCCTAAACATACAAACCAGGACACCAAGGAGTTCTTTAAGGCCACGGTTGAGTCAGTTATCTGACTTCAGTCCAATTTGTCATTGGTTTCACATGCCGAAGAATAGACCGAGACAAGGAGCGGGGAAGTGAGGTGACGGAGACTGCGGCACAGGCCTGGCAGAGCCTCACTGAGGAATAAACCAGGTGTCCACTGATGTCTCTGGATGACGGACTTTAAATATTAAACATGATCACTTTGTTTGAAGTCAAACTCATCACTCTCTGTGTAAAGAAGCATTAACTAGAACTGCAGAATACAACAGCTCTTGTAGTTTTTGAAACCACCTTTCAACCACCTTTGATATATTTGTGGAAACAGTGTCTTGGCTTTCAGCTTCTAGGTGGGTGTTTGAGATGACTTCACTTGAAAGCTGGGTTTGCTAGTGGGAGTGTGCAACTGACTGATGACCTTCGTATTGTGTAACCGACACGGGGCTATTTTTTAGTGTACAACAACATATTGTTAGCTATCAACTATTAGGATTGTTTCTCTGTCCGTCCATTTAACGCAGGGGTTGTCAAAGTCACACTGGCAACATTAAAAGTCTGCCGTCTGTGCAATATAGCTACAGATGTACAGACAACTGTCACCGGATCACTGGAAAATTTAAAAATGTGATGATTGCCAGGCAAGTATGGTATAAACAGCATAGCCCACATTAACAAATGATAAAGTTTAAACATATCCTTGGGCTGCAGAAACATACCATTTATTTTGGAGAGTGGGTTAAGGAGCATCTTGTTTCTGGGATTTCTTCTTTTTTTCCACGGCTTGATTGGACAGAACAGCTGAGGAGTGACAGGAAATGGGATGAAAGCGAGGGGGGACGACATGCAGCAAAAGGCCACGCCAGGTTGGATTTGAGTGCTGGGCTGCTGCGGAGAGGACACGGCCTCTGTACGTGGGGCGCATGCTCTACCAGCTGAGCTACTGGGGCGGGCCATTTCTATGATTTCTAAGTGGATTAATGAATGTTAAGTAATAATGGACATGGTGGACAATGAGTAGGAGTATCTTACCCTCATGTCTTTCCCTCAACCTTAATAGCCTTACCACCACCATCCACTCTCCTCACAGTTTGAAAACCTTTCCTCTACGGCATTAGACATTGTGCTGTTTAATTTTGTATTCCGCTCAGAAAGCAAAGGCGTGTTAGCCTAGCTTGCTACATTTGACATTGACACTTCCCTTTCATGTCATTTCAACACTTGCTGAGTCACTGGCAGCCCTCACACAGTCAGTGCCACGTTTGTCCTGCATTATAGAGATGCAGAAATCCCTTTCATGGGTCCAGATGTGGAGATAGCTAATGACCAGACTGCCAAAACTGACAGCAACAGGTAGGACAGCAATAAAGCTCTGTATGTTACTATGTGATTTGGGTCACGGCATCATGAAACATAATGGGGGTCATGGAGGAACCTAGGTAGGCCCCCAGCCTACTCAAGTGAAAGAACACACTAGTAATTCAGTTCGACTTGTCCAAGTACTTTCTGTCCCCTTTAACTGGGGGACTAAAGAGCTATAATACCATCACGGTTTATATGTCACTGACATGTCTGGATAATAAAATAAAATCTTAGTGCAGGCACTTTAAAGTTATTGTTTCATTTCAGATCCAATGCGCTGGAGTACAAACGCAACATGACAAGAAATATCACTACCTGCTATCCGACTTTAATGAAACACTTCACACGCTTCCTCACACATAAAAACACACTGCGCAAGGCAAACGTACATACACTCCCCCCCGTTACACAGGTGTAATCTCTTGTTACCATCATATACTACATTGAAATATTGCTGTAGATGCAATCGTACACACACACAGTCTTGTACCTGTATGCAATACACATTGAAATACACACTCAGACATGACAGTCACCGCTCTTTGCCACACATGCATGGATACACATGCTCAATCAGATTGTATCTGGAAACATCCATCATACACACAAGCAGTTGTCGTTTGTGGGGAAGTCTTGTTTCTGTTCTCTCCCTCTCTCCCACTCTGTCTGTATTGACCTCTGTGTTCGAGCCGCCTCCATAAAGCAGAGCCGAGCGGAACGACAGATAAATCCTGAGTGATATCCCAGGCTGTCTGCCGGTGGAGGGGAAAAACATCAAGACGATCTGATATTCATATGCACAACATCTAACACATAAACACTATTTATGGGCTTGAAGGAGACATGCAGATATAGCAGAACCCGATGGAGAGTCACTGTGAGACACAGGGTAGCAGGGAAAAATGAGATTTGAAAAGAAGAGGATTGAAGGCAATGGATGGGTGGATGAGTCGCAGAGGCAATAAATGAGAGCTTAAGGGTGGGGTGACACTAAAAGAAAAGAAGCGACAGAGAAATAAAGGGTAGGAAAGTGTGATAGAGAGAAGAGACACGGGATGTGATCAATTTTCCTTCCTCATTGCCCTTCAAACAGAGGACAGACCGTCCTCCAGATAGCGCTAAAGCGGCCTCCCTGTCGCACTTATCTCATGCCAAGTCATGCAAGAGAGCAGCGCAATATTTCACTCTAATTCAGGTCAGTAGCATGCATAGATCATGCAGCTATCCCCCGCTCACTCTTACTTTTTGTTAAAGGACAATTGAAGAACACCGTCAAATTTCAACTATTTATAACACTTTTGGAGATTCATATACGACCAAGATCTGGACTATTGGAGAGAGGCGACATCTATTCCGAGAAGCATTTCTCAAACAAAGCATGAAATAAAGTCACTTTTTTTCTCAAAGCACAGCGTGATACCTTTATGGCTGAGTGCCAGCGAGTCTAGTCTCGCTGAACTACCTGAATTATGATTTGGCGTGTCACTGATGCATACTTTACAAAAGTTTTGCAAGCTGGCAGCCTTGCAATGGCTGCAGTGTAATCCTCTGGGGCAACTCCGACTGTCAAAGTTACATCCGCTAAAAGCGCTTGTTTTTGCCACTGACACGGAAACTCCTACAAACATAGACCTGTTTGATAATAACGGTGAATCGTTGCCTAATCTAGATTGTCAAAATCAATTAAATAGTCAGCCGTGACTATTTAAGCTGGCAGGTCTTGCTGGTTCAGTTTCCACCATCATCTTCCTGCAACAGCTTAACCCACGCACGATTTGACAGCAAGACTTCTCCATGAGCCAGACTTGTTTTTCTGGTTACAGAAGGATCTTGTAATTTCACAAACAGTCCTATATCTGTGGAAATAGTTTCCGTAATGTAGCCAGACACTCAGAACAACAACCTCAGCCTGTGAGTGGCAAAGAAATAGCTCTTTTGGAGTTACGTGGATGTAGCTTTAATGGTCGTAGTTGCCCCAAAGGATTACATTGCAGCCGCTGCAGCCGTGTTGTTAAGGTAATTAATCATTTACACAAAGAACATGCAAATATAGGCCCCAGGTTTGAATACCAGAATTCCCCCTTTATGTTTTAAATTGGATTCTTTAATTGTTGATACAATATTGGATGCAAAACATGAATGTTGTGTTTCTGGTGTTGTACAGAGGTTGTTGCAGCGGAAGAAAACTACCAAATTGAGTAGAATCGATTCGCTGAACTACCTCAGGCATGGAAAACAGAGCGGAAGATATTTTAATTGAGGAAAAGGGAATGGACGAGAATACCTAAGGTAACACGGCTTGGTGGCAATGTTTGTTCATGAGCAGTAGAGTGGACTAACATGAGGGCATGTTAGGTTGAGTTTTTGCCAGAAGTAGGCTGTTTATTTATTTCCAGTCATGACACAGTGTCAGAGTGAACAGGCCTGAGGCATTCAGGTGGAATGGTGTGTTGGAAAGATCCTTTTCAGGCAGGACAGCAGGGCAAAATGGTTGGATGGAGATATCTTTCTCGGGCCGCTCGCTGGTGAGGACTGCTGAGTGAGATTTGTCAGGTATAAAATTGGACGGGGGAAGAGATGTCTCAATTTTGTCTGAGAGGCCAGTGAAAAGTGGATAAAAATCTTAAACCTTACAGATGGAGTTACTTATTTAAGATGGCTCCTATATAGCAATATGATTAGAACTAGCTGCAGCGATGTCAGTCTCAGACTCTGTGTTGCCTTTCCTTCACCCAGATGTCTAGAAAAGGCTTTCAGTACAAGTGTCTAAAAATGTGTTCCCACCCTCTTAAATGTTAAACTTTGTGACAAAAGTACAAGACTGAAGTTGTTCAGCTCCTCACAAGGGAATAAGATTCACACTTCTGTCCTTGTCCAAAAGGGCCACCGGGCCGCCACGATGAAATATCATTAGCTATAGATAAATGTAAATCAATCGCAGGCTTGAAGTTGCCAAAATACTTAAATCATTATGAAACAGCATTGATGTGCCAAGCTTATATAACGCATTATAAATTTATTACTCTGGGACTAGCTAGCTTCAATGTTGAATACTCATCCCAGAATTCTCCTGCTGGCAATGAAAACATAAATAGAATACATTTTCCATGAGCTGAAGCGTGAAAATTATAATTCCACGCTGTGAATTTTTGTCACACTTATGCTCCAACTAAATAAACAGTTGGGTTCTACATGCGACTTGACTCGGAGACTCGGGGCTTCATCTCATCCGGCCACTGGTGTACGTGGTTATCCCATTGTGGTGTGATTTGTTTTGGTTTTTTTTGGCAGGAGCAAATCAAAGCTCGTGACTCAGCGAAACAATCGCTGTTGCTGACATTCCAGCCGCAGTCAGCCCCAGACTTTGTGTGTGCTAATTGTCATAGTGGCACTGTATTACAGTTGAAGGCTTCATTGGCAGCCTTGTTGCCAGCTGTGGTTAAAGGATGCCTGATAGAGGGAAACACGCCCAGTCTGTCCATTCTGTGTCAGGTCTCCGACCATCGCGGCTGGAGCAGTGCGGGGCCACAGCTCGACTGCCAAGGCTTTCCCAGCAGTGCTGAAGCACTGCCAATGTTATTGTTTGTTTGCATTTGTGTCTTTTGTCATGATTTTTGGATGTGAACAATGTTTTGTGTGGTGTGTGTGCATTTAGCAGTGTGTACATTTGGTGTGTACTGTGGTGTGCCTCGCTATCCCAGTACTGTCTTCCAATTGTTTTGCAGTAGGTTAATCTGGGTCCAAGTTGGTGAAACACTTTGAATCATCAAGAACTGAGTGCACCCAGTATTGTATCACATCTGACAAAGCTTGAGCTTTTAGTTCATTGATTGCAATTTTTGATTTTAAAGTTTGTATAGCTATAATAACTGCTTTCTGGTCACGAGAGGCAACACAATGAGCTTTGAGAATTTGAGAAAAAAACAGAATGTTGGCATCTTTCAACCCAATCCCCAGAATAAATGTTACAACTTTACATGTCTCAAGGTTAAAATTTAAATTTTTATCTTGTGACAGTGATGTACTTATGGTCTAGTTAGGTTCAGGCACAGAAAACACTTTGTTAGAGTTAGGAAAAGATCATGTTTTGGCTTAAAATACCTGTTTTGTCCCAAGTTCTCGTTTAAAACACCTGTTTTTTTTGTTGCAACAAAGACTGCTGGAGATGTCCTGACATCCCATCAAAAGTATCTGTTTGTTGTTGCCATAAAAAGCTGGAAATTGTCCCAAGGTTTCCTTGAAAATATCCAGTGGTGTCACGCTGGGACAACTGCGTTTCAACACCTGTAACTCCACCACCAGGTTGTAAATATGTAACGTGGATGTGATATAAAACGTTTTGTATAAGTGTTAACATGGTACGACGCATATATGAAACGTTTTCATCCAACATTTTCATCCAGCAAACACTGAGCAATGTTAATGTTCAACTGCAGTCATATTCAAGTCCAGTATTCACTCTTCTTTTGGGTCTTCACCAACTCTTGAGAGAAATATGTGCCTTTAAGTGACGCTACCTTTGTCCACAGACTTCAGTTTTCTTTAGCTGGAAATGAGGTTGATAATAGAAAAGTTTGTGGTCTGGAAAACCAACATTTTGCAGACTTAAGTTATTTGTCACAAGGGATTTAAAAACCTCAGATTCGATCAACCCTTACCCTGATCCTTATACTGTTGGACCCGTTCCTGTTGTGCGTATACTTGAATGTCCTGTATATAGGCCATACAGCATGAGGAGTGCTGGTCAGTTGTAATTCCTCGCTGGCACTTACAGGATGAGATATTGATCGGCGCACACACAACTTATTTCCCTTCCTTTGCGTAAATCAGTTTGTGATTGACAGGTCCTGGACTTGGAGCTGTCCATCCCATTGACCGTTGATTCCATCAGCGTACCAGCCTCCATTCTCCAGGCAGGGTTAACCCTGCTTTCAAATCAGCATCAGCTGTGTCTCCGAGTGCATTTATTAACAGTGGATATTTTCCAAAACCTAATAATATAGCTGGTTTTCTCTCAATAGCATGCCTGAGATTGCACAAGCCTAAGTGATTAGTTTTGCAGCGGCACAAATCGCTTGGAGGTAGATTGTCAGCGGAGAGTGCACAAGGTCCTCAGGAGGGAAGCATTCAGTCCTCCAGCTATTTAATTATGAGGGCGAGAGACCCCTGGGTGCATGGCTTCATTCTCCCACAACAGCGGCTCGCTAACAAACTCCGTTGAGTGCCTCTGATTGATCTGAAGCCATTTGAGGTGGCCGTGAAAAGACAAAGGCAGTGACAGAAGGAGGGAAGGGGAGAGGAGGGGGAAAAAACGAGGGTATGGGGAGGGATGGAGAGGCTGGAGGGATGGAGGGAAGAAATATGGAAGGAAAAAGAAAGGGGACGGGGAGCAGGGTGTCAGCGGGGAGCCAAGCATGGAAGCAGGGAGAGGGAATGAGGGATGAAGGGGAGCAAGGCGAGGATGGATGGGCAGAGAGAAGGGTGGGGATGCTGGTGTCTTTCCTGGCACAGCATTTTCCTGCACACACACACACATTCACACACAACATCCACAGACACAGACCCTGGAGGTGCACTGAGCCAAGCACACATACACGAAGAAACATTTTCGCACAAGCTCAAACCAAAACACACTCAGTACTGTTAGAGCTTCTGCAGTATCAGGGGAGCCGAGATGTGGATGTATTTGCATAAGTGGGTATTATACTCTGATCCAGTGGACAGTAGCGATGGCTAAACTAGATAAGATAAAGCTTTCATTCTCTCCTTCCCTCCCTCCCCTACCCTGTTACCACACACAAACTCCCCATTTATTGCTAACACCCCCCTTTTTCCCCACCCAGGACAGATTCCCTCTCCCTTCCCTCGTTTTCCACTCCGTCTCCTCCCGACCAAACACACATCTGTACCCTTCGCATTTGTTGTGCAGCTAACATCTCTCCGCTACCCTCCAACTTCTCCCCCTTATCTGCTTTGCTTAACTCCCAGTGTGAGAACTTTTTCAATTATCCCTGCATCCACCTCTGAGGGTTAGGGGCGAAGGCACTGTTTTGGCAGGATAAAGCGTCCGCAGAGGAGAGAGGGAAAAAAAAAAGAGAGAGAAAGAGGGAGGGAGGGATGAGAAGTTGAGGGAGAGATTCCGCAGTGACTCCGTTCCAACAAGTCATCTTTCATTTTTATGACTTCAATCAAGTGTCCTTGAAGCCTAAATATACTCAGATCATGCACTCTTATCCTGGCTGGAAGGCTGGGATACCTTTAAGTGTAATCCGCTGCTCTTTGTGTGCACACTTTAATGACTGTCACTCTAATAATGTCATTTAATAGCAAACTGTGTCCCGTTCCTCCGCTCTGCTTTTGGCACAACTACAAAAACATTCCCTCTGTTTTTTTTTTTTCGTTTTTTTTTTCTTCATCTTGGTCATTGTCTCTCTCCGTGCCGTCTCGCTTCTACCCCTCCCACACCTTTTTTACTCTCCACCTCCACCTCTTTCATCCACTCTCACACACACACACAGTCTATTTTTTCCTTGGCAGGAGACCACTGCAGTTTGTCACACACTGTGCAATATGGTACAGATTGGAATCACTAAAAGAGTATTTCTATTTCTATCTTTTGCTATCTCTCTGTTTCTGTGTGTGTGTGTGTGTGTGTGTGTGTGTGTGTGTGTGTGTGTGAGAGGGAGAGACAGACAGTGTACACTTTGCAGGGGAAGTAACCTTGCCCAGAGAACTCCCGCCTCAGAAAGTCAACTGTCGCCTGTGTGTGTTTCAGGACAGTTACAGAGTTATAGGAGTGTGTAATTCCATCTGTCGGAGTCTACCTCTACGGAGATGCACAATGTGTGTGTGTGTGTGTGTGTCTGTATGTGTGTGTGTGTGTGTGTGTGTTGAGTGTATGTGCACAGCCGGATTGCCTCCTGTTCCTTCAGCCATTCTAATTCCCTCTCCCATTTCAATCCTTCTTTTTCTTATTAAGACTTCTCTCCGTTTCTCCATCTCCTCTACATTCCCTAATGCCTCTCACTTCCACCCCTCCCCTCCCCCACCGCCACTTCTTGGTCCATTCATCCACCCCCTTCACTCCTTTTTTTGTTTTTTTTTACCTCTCTTTTACCCTCTTATCACTTTCTCTCCTTCTTTTCCGCCTACTCATTACCCACCTGTATGGGATTGCTGTTTAGAGCCATCGAGCCCCGGCGCTTGTAATACCCTGACCGGAGTTATTTAGCCGCGCTATGACAGGTAGGGAAATGAAATCACCACTTGGCTGGTGTGTGTGTTTTTCTTTTCGTTCCCCTTTACTGTTTCTCCTTCCCATTTATGAGACCCTGCTGCAGGGCTATTTTTAGCCGGCTGCCACCTTCTCACTGGCTTGTAAAACCCGACCGCCAGACATTCACTTAGGCAGAAATTCTATATCATGATTGCGCGATTGATGAATGATATTGTTATCTGCGGTTGTGCTTTGGCTTAGAGCAGAAAAACACCTCTCTCTCTCCCGCATAGCCATTTTTAAGTACTTTGAAGAGGGACTCAAAACTCCAGTAAATCTCAGTCAAGTTATTTTTTCCTTTTCGCTGATGATTGAATGATGATAAATCGATGAGTTGATTGATCGTGTTGACGCCGTTACATGTATTTTTAGCCATGCTAGCAGCCTCGCTCTGAGTGTCCATCTGTCGGCCCATGATGCTTTCTACTGAAGTATCTAAACAATGGATGGATTGCCATGAAACTTTGTACAGCCGGTCATGGTCCTGAGAGAATCCTGGTACTTTTGTGATCCCTTGACAAATTCTATAGCTTCCATGAGGCTGACATTTGCATATTTGAGAGAAATTTTCTCCTTGTTGAAGTTTGAAAGTTGCTAATTCTCTGAAGAATTACAAGGCAAGACATTGATAGAGGACCCAAGCATGGCGTCCTCTGCAGTCTTTCAGACCGTCTTGACTGATATGCTACCAGGTAATAACAGGACAACAGATGCAGACCTCACAACAAGGCCGGCTTCATCAGTCACACATTCAGGTGTTGATCATGTCCTCCCCCAGAACAATGGCCCCTTAATTTTATGCAAGACAGCGACTGTCAGCTGACTCTCATCTGACTTCCACACAACCTCCTCACAACGGTGGCGCAGAGAATCACATAGGACGACATTCCCCCCTTTTGACACAAAGTCAGTTATTGAACTGATGGCCATGAAATTTGGCAAACAAACATCCATGCCGGCCCTATGGCAATGTCTGTCTGTTGGCTGGTGCACCACTTTAGCTCAGACAGAATCTCAACAACCATTAAATGGATTGCCATGAAATTGTGTCGAGACGTTGATGGTCTCCAGAGGATGAGGATGAGGGGGAATAGATTGGTTAACCACAGGAAACCACATATAGTCTCCCATGTGAAACAGAAAGTCATTATTGATTGTTAATTTAATCCTAACAATGATCTTTTTGTAAATCTAACCAAGAAGTGTCAGTGCCTAAACCTCACCAAACTGTTAACCAAATGTTGTTGAGGCTCTCTGGCAGAAAGCCCTGAAGGCAAACTTCTTCCATCTGCTCAGTTGCACTTTGTTTTCAGTTCTGATTGGCAAATGTTAACATGCACACTAAAATGACATGGGGAACATGATACACATTACACCTGCTAAACATCGCCGTGTTAGCATTGCCAGTGTGAGCATGTTAGCACGCTGATGGTACCGTTTAACTTAAAAACACCTCTGTGCCTACAGAACTGTTAGCGTGGCTTTAGACTCTCACTCTTGTTGATTAGCAAAGAGGTATTTTTTGTTTGTTTGTCAGGGTTAACCTATATCTTACCAAGAAAAAGTTTCATTGAGATTTAAAATGTCTTTTTTCAAGCCCTGGTCCTTGCAGCAGCACAGCTACACAGTTGCAGACATAAAACAAAGATATAACAAATTATAATGAAGACACATAACAAAGTGCTGAGACACAGACTAACAAAACATTCATTTACATTCAAAACATCTACAGCCAGATGTTCTTTATTACAAGTCATTTAGATACACTTTAAATGCATCCAGTCAGACTGGCTCATAAAGATGCAGACAGTTATGTAACTGATTCCAAGCCGAGGGAGCAGCGTATACTTTAATGCCCTTTTTCCAAGTTCAATACGGAGCGATAAGTCCTGGGAGCAAAGGCTGTAACTTTATCGTACTCTTTTGAAAGATACGGTCCAGTAGGTAGGATGGAAGCACACCATCCAACCATGACAATCGTGAGATTTTAAGGTGCATGTTAACAACAAAATATAACAAAAACAACATAATCTCACAAATCCACACCTTTTTTTTTTGCCCAGGTATATCATGAGAGCTGTCGCCACAAAGTCCCGGAGAAATTTAGAGCAAATAACAGCCCAGAAAACTAAGCCTCTCAGAAGTTGTTTGTATCGTACTCATTGAGATACACTAATGGGGAGTTTAACTTCTCGATCAATTTCTGCAGATCTGCCAGCAGAAAAGCTTAAGTGGGTTTAGTCAAAGCTTTTTTGTCTCTTATTCGTTTGCCTCTTCTGCCGATTCTCCATTCTTATGTGAGGTTTCGTGCACACAGTTTGTACGGCCTTACCACCTCTCAAACAGAAAATGGTGGATTATGCTCCCCATGACTCCGTGTTTTGTACCCAAACATAAAATGGACCAGTGGTGCCAATTCCAGAGTCGCCGTATTTCATTCAAAACATTTCACACCCTCTGAAAGGATCCCATACCAGTCCCAGTCCCATAAAACTCCTATAGGGATTGATTTGCTCATGCTTCCGTAAAGAAGTGGGTGCAGTAGCCTAGAGGTCGGACCAGCTGGTTTGGATTGGATGGTTGCTGCTGGGGAAATGCGGGGAGAGTACAGCATGAGGTGCTTTTTAAGCAAAGTGAGGGGGGTGGAAGACGGCTGGTGTGAAAGTGCCAAACTTTGAATGTGAAGTAGGCTGAATATGACAAAGATTGTGCATGGTTGGTTGACATTCCTCAGAAAAAAAAGAAACTTCTCTGAAATGACTCTTTGTGGAAGCAGAAATACTCTGTATTTGCTTTTCTGTAAATCAGAAAAATCCGGTATTCTGCAGGTCCCCTTTTTTCTCCAGCGCACGACATTTCCATCTGCATGTGGGTTTTTTTCTCTGAGCTCAGGGGCCCGGCTGAGGTGACAGATCGGTCCCAAGGAAAGGACAGGCTTCCTGATGTTCAGGAACGGAAGACGTGTGAAGTTCTGATCCGTAAATGTCATTTTATCTCTTGGCTATCGCTCAAAAACTAATTCTCTCTCCATCTCTCTTAAGGGTGTAGTTTCACACACACACACACACACACACACACACACACACACACACACACACACACACTCTCCCCCTCGTCTGTCAGATGCTTAATCTGATATTAAACGTACTCCCAAATGCTACACTACCCTTCAGAGCTCCCATTTACCTCTGAGACACCGGCGTACCTGCCAATGACACTCCCCCCCCCATCACTCCCCTGCTGCCTTCCTCTTGCTCTCAGTCTTTCTTAAATACAGGGACACACCTGCCACAAGCATTGATTTCTTACTCACCCTCTCTCTCTCTCCTTCTCTCTCTCTCACACACACACAGCGACCTGCCAATGCCACAAAGCACCCTTTCCCTTTGAGCAGCCTCCCTACAAATGTCAGGTGGGGTAGCGGGGGGGAGCTGAAGGGGGAGGATATTGGGGGTGGATGGGGATTGAGCGAGAGGGATATGCATACATGAGACACGAGGAGGATTTCACTTTTGCGTGAAATCACGTTATCAGACCGGCGCAGGGTATGCCAGCCGGGGAGAAGGCAGGCAGGGGGAGGAGGGGCCGAGAGACAGGAGAGGAAGAAATGTTCTAGACCCTGTACGCTTTCATATCCTGGCCACGAAATATAAGACTTATTGGAAAGTAGAGAATGTATATTGATGAATTATTACTAGAAAGGCTTACATCCTCAGCGAGGACTGTTTAAGTGGTTCATTTGGATGTGGATGTGGTCCGGCCAACAGGATTGGGTGTCAATTTCATGGTTACTTTGTCTTGTACACCAACCTAAGCTTCAAAGAAATGTCTTAGATAGAAAGAGGAGCGTATAATCGCCGACATAATATGCGCTCACACACGCTCATGCATACTATACACAGTGTTGGCATAATCTCCCCTGCTTTGGCATGTGGATGCACACTTAGAAGTGCTCACACTTTTATAGTATACGCATCATATTAGACACAGCATTTCAGTACTTGAAGTGCGCACAATCTGGGGAAGCGTAAGAGACACACACACACACACAAAAACTCAAACCTACTGTACACACATACTGTATGCTACAGTATGTGCTATTTATTACTTTGTTATTCTTCATTTTGTATGGTTAATATTAATTATTCATCGCGTCTGGCGGCCCACAAATATCCCAGGAGATTAATATAAAATTTATCTGCCCCACTTCCTCACCGGCATGCACACACTTGCACCCATAACGTACCTGACGCTGAGCAAGAAGCCTATTTGCTATGCAGGAGAACCTCTGACAAGCCGACCCAAAGTTGAGTTAATTAAACATTAAGCATTAATCAAAATGAGATCGTTAATCTCGACACGATTATCTGTGATATTTTGTAAATTATGTGCTCCTCCTCCGGCATACTGAGTGGAAGGGGACGCACACTCGGGCGTGCACACAAGTTGACGGACGTATACACACGGCGAAAAGACAATTTGCATAGCGTGTGTTGCGTATGAGTGTGTGTGGATGGGCCGGGTAAGCCAGCACCCATTGCTCTTTGATGCCCTTTACATGTTTCAATCAACATCAATCAACACTCGGAATGCAGCTCTTCATATTAATTGAGATTGAAAAATGCAGCTGCAGTGGAGAGAAGAGGGCGGGAGGACACTCACAGATCAGTGGATATGGCTTTCATTCAGTTAGAACATAATGGGGTCAAATGTCACCTTCAACCACAGTATCTTCACTGACCTATGCACACACACACACAGACACACACACACACACACACACACACACACACACAAATCATACAGACTCACAGCTGCTCCCCCTAATTGAAAGATCACACATTGCGGAGGTGTTTGCCAACTAAGGAAATTAAGTTTGGCTCCTAAAAGTCCCAGTACTTAGGAAGATCTGACGCATGCAATCTTTTTTATGAATCTAAATTGGAGGTGACTTTGTGGAGCGTTAAACTCTGAGCTGGCATTTACAGAAAGATTATTGCCTTCTCTTTTCCCTTTTCTTTCTCTGCTCTTAAGCTTTGAGCAGCAGAGCTGCAGTTATCACTCGGTTTTGTCGAGAGAGGGACGACGTCTCCGGCTTTGAGGCGAGCGTGGGTCTTATCACTGCCTGACTTTGTTTCTGGATATGTCTGTTGCCTTTGAGCACTCACACTGGGACAGTAACACCCGTCCAAATCGAGTGTTCATCCCCTTTTACACACACAATAACATCAAAGACCTGCGTGTTGTCATATATTCGTGTACACTGACATGTCGTTTCACACACACACACGTTTACATTCAACACTCGGCACCGGAGAAGTTGCAATCTAATCCCCTTATTTCTCTCTGTACTGACAATCGTTGCTTCCCTCTAAGTGGGCCACCCTTGCGCCTTTGTTGATGATAACACCAAGTTATTTTCCACTACTATGAGCTGCTCCAATTACACCCCCTGGCTAGAAGCACTAATGGCAGATAAGTGATTAGGACCTAGTGCAGAGATTTGCCCCATTTATTTGATGCAGCAATTAACACTGAAACGGAGGTAACAGAGAGACAGATTAGTGACTTAATTTTTTTTCTGTAGCTCAAAGGGAAGAGGCCAAATTCACAACAATAGTACAGTGATTGCATTTGTACATAAATGGGGGGGTCTTAAAGTCCTGTTGGCTTACAATCATGTGGATCCTGCCAGAGAAGTCTCTTCTGTGTTTTCTAGACTCCGCATCCAACACAAGTCGGCCAAAATAATACCTCGGTAAAGGCATCTGGACTCGGTACAAACTTCGGTAGAAAATTGGAAAATATGGCTGGAATATCAATTATGTTTTGTTGTCTGAATGAAGATTGGAGTCTAGTACGTGATCAAGGCTTGGAAACAGGGGGCTCCTAGACTACCAGGGTTTCCAAATGCCACAGGTAACTGGTTGGAGATAACAGAGTGTGTGGCAGTTTGACTGATGGCCAATTTGTTTGGCGTGCACTACTGACGAACACCAAGGACTAAAACAATAAATGCCAGGAGAAATGACAGGAAAGATATTTTTTATAAAATAATTTCTACTCAAATAAAGATTCAGTTAAAGTGGCCCCTGAATCTTTGCCAGTCAAGAGGAATTTTTTTGTTGAGGATCTTTCTGTGAAAAACTGTTTTTAATAGATTTGTTATTAAGTTGATATTATATTATATTATTATATTATATTGCCCCTCAGGGCTTCCGTACATTTCTGATGCATTTTCAGAGTTTTGTTTATATGAGCCTTATTTTGTCAAATATGGAGTCTAGTATACTAGGATACCAGACACATCTTAGTTTAGTCATGTATGTGGTTCAAATACAACCTCATGTCGTGTCTGGAAATATCTAAAATTATTATCTATCTGTGGCATATCTGTAAGAGTCATTGCACAAACAAATACAGTCCATATTCAGTTCATGTCATTACTCTGGACTCTCTACAGACCACTTCCTCTGCATATTCATAGTGTTGTTGGCATATACTATATCTGGTCAAATGTGGATGAAAGATACATATTCTGGACACGATTTAAATCTTGGTGAAGACCCCAAGCATGCAGATACAATTTTCTTTATTCTCTACAGATCCGGTAATATTTTAAGCATACATGTTTTGTTAATAATGTTCCAGCAAGTGGGCTGATTAGATTTGCACACAGACATATAGCCTCATGGAAATGTGACATCAGTATACAGGGATGTATTACTACTTATTTTGACCTTTTGTAGCATATACCAACGAGTTGTCCTATAAAGTATAGTAAATTATTTATGAGAGATTCTTTTTATTGATCTTGTTTTGGTGTAGATATTTAGAGCCTATTGATCACTACTCTTATTGCATGTATGGACTACAAATATGGAGACAAGGGAAGAAAAAAATAATACATGTATTTAAATAGTACAAACAATTGCAATGATCTCTAAACAATAATGCCATAAATGTTAAAGATGTCATCACTAATAACAATTTCTTTGTGTGTTTATTTTGAAACATGCAATATTTTCTCTTAAATCAGCTTCAGTATTTTTCTTTTTCTTTTACACAATTACTAAAGTTTGCTTTCATTTTTGATTGAGATTTTTTTTATATTCTTTTTTTTTCATTGTCGTTTTATTTGATTTTTATTGTCTTGTTCTGTAGTTTTTGACCACCGCTACCCACCACCTCATCTGACCTTCTACAGATCAGGTGAGAGGGAAGGTGTGATGGTTGGTGAACCTGTTGTTTCCTTCAAGATGAATGCTGGATGCTTCAAGATCTTAAAAGACACAAGAGGTGGTGGAAAAGGTGGAGATGGTAATTTAGTCTTCGCTGCTGTCTGTGATGGAACACCTGAATGGCCTGGTTAGCAATTTTTTTTTTCATAATACATTGTATTGGTGGGGGAACCGAAGCAACCTCGGAGAAAACCCAAAATAACCCAGGGATTTAGTCAATGCACCACGTAAAGGGCTTGATTAGAGCATTTCCCACCCAGGCCAAGAACTTGCGAACTACAGACCTTTTTGGTCTAGGGAGGTCATTCAGATGGATGTTCAGATACTTCAAAACAGCTTAATCACAAGATGAACTGTCTGATGCCATTGCGGCCTCCAGTAGCTGTTCAGTAGAGCCAAACTCCTTTTTAAGGTCCTCAATCACCGCTCTGTTGACCTTTCTCATGTTGTTTGTAGTTTTTCCGTCAGCAGAGTCATCAATGAGGATGTTATAAGGTAATTTAGTCTTCGCTGCTGTCTGTGATGGAACACCTGAATGGCCTGGTTTTTTTTCTTAATACATTGTATTGGTGGGGGAACCGAAGCAACCTCGGAGAAAACCCAAAATAACCCAGGGATTTAGTCAATGCACCACATAAAGGGCTTGAATAGAGCATTTCCCACCCAGGCCAAGAACCTGCGAACTACAGACCTTTTTGGTCCATGGAGGTCATTCAGATGGATGTTCAGATACTTCAAAACAGCTTCATCAAAAGATGAACTGTCTGATGCCATTGCAGCCTCCAGTAGCTGTTCAGTAGAGCCAAACTCCTTTTTAAGGTCCTCAATCACCGCTCTGTTGAACTTTCTCATGTTGTTTGTAGTTTTTCTGTCAGCAGAGTCATCAATGAGGATGTTATGAGGTAATTTAGCCTTCGCTGCTGTCTGTGATGGAACACCTGAATGGCCTGGTTTTTTTTTCGTAATACATTGTATTGGTGGGGGAACCGAAGCAACCTCGGAGAAAACCCAAACTAACCCAGGGATTTAGTCAATGCACCTGGTAAAGGGCTTGATTAGAGCATTTGCCACCCAGGCCAAGAACCTGTGAACTACAGACCTTTTTGGTCCATGGAGGTCATGGAGGTGACTTGTCTGATTTGATTCCTCCTCTTCCACCAAACTGCCTGGTCATGTTGATGACTCTGTTGTCTGTTTTGTTGACACCAGCTGCAGGTTCTTTTGGCAGGTTTAACATTTTGGCCTGGTTAGCATTTTTTTTTTTCATGATACATTGTATTCATGGGTTAACCGAAGCAACTCGGAGAAAACCCTGACCTAACCCAGGGGTTTAGTCAATGCAACACTTAAAGGGTTTGTTTATAGCTTTTCCCACCCAGGCCAAGAACCTGTGAACTACAGACCTTTTTGGTCTGTGGAGGGCAATCAGGTGGATGTTCAGATACTTCAAAACAGCTTCATCAAAAGATGAACTGTCTGATGCCATTCCAGCCTCCAGTAGCTGTTCAATAGAGCCAAACTCCTTTGTAAGGTCCTCAATCACCGCTTTGTTGACCTTTTTCATGTTTTTTTTTGTTTTTCTGAGAGCAGAGTCTTCGATGAGGATGTTATCCCGCGCCATTTCTGAGAGACGCTGAATGATGTTGTTGATGTCTTTGGGCTCAGGGGACTGCCCGGATTTCTGAGGGACATTTATGGTGAGCCTCAGGAAGAGGGCTGTGATGATGTTGTTAGTTGTCTTCTCTGATATCAAAGATGAGGAGTCAGTTGACTCTTTTGAGTGTCCCCAAGCTGACTTTTTAGAGCTTGACACCTTGCTGTCACTATCATCATCGCAGCAGATAGATGGAGACGATTCAACATCGTTGAAAGGTTCGACCGGAGTTGAACAATAGGGTGTTGCAGTCTGCCTGTCGGTGACTTCAGGGGACTCTTCTGGTGGGGTCACCGCTTCTGTGATTAGGTCTTCAATGTCACCTAGCACACCGGACACTTTCTCACTGTGACTTGTCTGATTTGATTCCTCCTCTTCCACCCAAAACAGCAACTGCTGTAAGAACTTTCGCACTGCATCCTCTGTAATGGCGTACATAACTTCAGGAGAAAAGCTGCACTGAGTGGCATCCACCTTCCTCCTGACATTAGAGATGACGCTGTCAGAGAGACATCTTCCCATTGGTGCTGAGGGAAATTGATATGTGCTGGTAGCATTGAAGTGATTGTACAGTTTATCACTCAACTCCTTCGAAAACTGCCTGGTCATGTTGATGACTCTGTCGTCTGTTTTGTTGGCACCAGCTGCAGGTTCTTTTGGCAGGCTTAACATTTTGAACACGGACTCAACAATATTGTTGATCATTTCAAAATCCGGTGAAGAGGGCATCTTATTTTTCACACTCATTGATACCTTGGTCTGAATGCAAGCCGCAGAGTTGGGCCTTGGAGACTCTGGAACAGCTCCGGGTAGATAAAAATCTTCGGCATCCTCTTCTTTGATTGTAGGCTGAGAGAACCCTGAATCCCGACTGAGAGGCACAATGAAGTCAGGTTCTTCTTTCTGAATTGATGTTTTCAGCTCTGACCTCATTTTCTCAAATAATGTTTTGACAAACTTGAAAAGTCTGCATTTGCGCTCCTTTTTCTTGTCATTGTCGATGACCCTAGAAGGTGCTGCCCGTGAGGCTACAAAGTTTCTCACGTTATCAAGTATAAGCCCCGTATTGAAATGGGGTCCAGCCGAGCTACTGCGTTCATCATCTCCAAAATAATGTAGGTCACGACTTATGATGCTGACAATGTCAGACGCTGCATCTTGAGATTCGACCGAGGGGCTGGAAGGCTTGGAAGCAAAGTCAGCATCTTCTTTGGTTTCCGGTGTCTCAATGGTCCATTTGTCAAGGATGGTAGCCACTGCTTGCGTCACAGAGGGTTCGGAGACCTTGGATTTCATGCTCTGACATGATTCACATCTCACTGAGGGAGCAGAAATTGTCAATTCTTCGTTGTCCAGGAGCGGTGCTGTAGATTCCGAACTGGATGGACGTGAACAACATCCTAGACACCCAAAGGACACGTTCCTTACACATGTTTTCATACATTTTACCATGTTACACAGAGATCTTGTGCTGGACACGGAGCTGGAGACAAAAACGGCAGGCTCTTCTGGCAAAGTAGGGCTGTTGATGGCCAGAGTTACCGCAGATTTTACCTTCAGTGAAACTTCCATCTCGACCAGTTCTGTCAGCTTGTCTGCACTCTCACATCTCTCCCGTTGGACGTCAAGCACTTCAGCAAAAGCGTTGGGGAAGGAGTCTCCCAGCTGCGTGTTGAGGTTTTCCAAAGCTGTACTTATATCAGCCGCTGAATCATTCCTCTGTATGCGCTCCTGAAACATCGGTAAGACTATGCTGAAGGCCGATGCAGAGACCTTCTGTATGATTTCATGAATCATATCGGTCAGCGTCGTGGCGACTCCTAGGTCACAAATTCCTTCAGCTAACAGGCTCCGCTGTGCTGGAGAGATTTTGTGAAAATGTTTGTTCACGATGGGCATAATGGACTCTGAAGTGACAACGATGGTGTTATCCATCGGGGATCCAGACTGATCCACTGTAGTCATCTCTTTTCCTGTCATAAAGTTGGTTTGAACTAGCTGAAAGTTACTCATGGTTTCACAACTCACTCGTCAAAACGAAGTGTAACTTTTCATGAACGTTCACACCACTTATAACATTGACATCAAAGGTTCTATGACGTCATGGACTTTTGGATCAAAGCACTTCAAAGACAAAAAAAAAAATTAGAACGCACATCAAAGCGCGTCCGCGCACACGCAAACAAACACGCGCATGCGCAAACGGACGTGTGCAGAGCGAACGAACGCACACACATTTTGGAGGAAGTGTAGCAGCCACTCACGCTGAATTTGCTTGTAATTAATTTAAGCGCACACCAATCAGTCAGTCAATCAATCGTTATTATGTGATCCATAATTATGTATATTCGTAGTCCTCAATGAAAGAGGTGTGATTTCAGCTCACTGTCTTGGCACAGCTGTCGGGTCATTATTAATGCCAGCAAGGTGAATTAAACGCGCTCTTGACGCACAGCTGTAGATAAACACACACAGAAGAAATACAGCCCGCATTTACGGATGTGCGCTCAGTCGCTCTGCTGCCCTGGCTGGCTGAATTATCTCGAGTTGATCATTGTCGCTGTTTCATCTCATTTCGGAGGTTTGGGAATTATAGACTATGCCAATTAAAAAACATACCCATTTCGAGCACAATATGGATATTAAATGTGCGCACAAAATATGAATCTTTGCGCAAAATATAAGCGTTTGGGACTCCGGGGGTTCTGTATTAATTTTAATATATTCTAATCCCGTTGTTAAATGTGTTTCTCCTATTAGTGTGCGTGATGTGGCTACATGTCCGTGATAATAGGTCATATAAAAGGAAGGTTTGCGCTGGCCGGTGTAATCTAATGGTATTTATTAAGGGCTGATTACTCGCTGTTACAGTTATTGATCTTAAAAAATAAAATAATTGCAAAGAAAAAGAATAACTGATTTTATCTGTCATTAATGGTATGTTTTTATTCATTTAGTGGCTTTAGACTGTTAATAACTAAATATAAAAAGACGATCACTGCGTGAAAAGGGCCAGAATCCAGAAATATTACAAATAGATATCTCCAAGTTTCTCTGGAGGATAAGGACCATTTCTATGGAAGCCCTGAGGGCAAGTGAGAATTAATTTTTCTGGTGGTCCATTTTCTAATTTCTAAAATGTTTTTTTCTCATGTGTGTAACAGAGTGAAATCAAACATTTATTTCATTCTTTTTTCATGTGTCCAGTCGAGTGATTTTTTTTTCATGTCTCCAGTCAATTGAATTTTTTTTTATGTGTCCAGTCAAGCAAAATTTTTCAGAACTTGGAAAATGGAGCACCAGAAAAAAACAATTCTCACTTGCCCCTCAGGGCTTCAGTAGTTCTCATATCACTGTAGGAAAAACTAATATCTTGGTTTGGTTATGGTTTTGGGGGGAATGGTTTTGATTTCCATTATGCAAAGCTAAAATAAGTTAATATAACTAGTTTGTTGTGGTAAAGCACACCTTGTGGTTTGGGTTGAAGGTACACTGTGGAGTCTTAGATCTCTCTAAGTGGAGTTTTAGTGTTTGTGTCTTTTTTTGTGGATTATGATATGTGATGCACAGTACTGCCAAGGCTCTCACACTCGACAGGTGACAGTAACGCATCACTCTACTTAGAAATGTGCAATAGTTAGTTCCCTCAGAGTCACCATTGGGCAGGATTTGCTCATTAGCACACCACTGTAGTCACCTCTGTTTCTCACTGTTGCTCTGACAGCAACCTCCAACTGTCTGGCTCAGCTGAGAAATAACTGTCCCCCGTCACCGGAGAAGAGAGTCAGATCAACTCTCACATCGCTGCCTGGCAAGCGTCCAATATACATCCCAGTGTCAGGTTTAAAAGGGTCTTCGTCTCCATGCCAGATGTCAGTAACTCAGCTGTGTTCAGCCTCAGAAGTCTTGTGAAAAAATGTTAGTGGGCTAGCTATACCGAGGAAGCTAAACTAAGGAAACTAAAATGACGATGGCACGGTTGGAAGAAACACACTAACAGAAACCAAAACGCAGGAGTCCAAAATCCAAAATGCAAGCAACAAAAGCTGCCAACAAATAGGCAAAAAGGAGAATCTAAGAAAACTAAAGAGTGATACAAAAACAGAAGATAGACCATAAAGCTATGAAGAACAAATCAGGAACACAGAGAGCACATGACCGACACAGGGACGCAGGATGAAAACAGAAGAACTGGCAAAGAGTGAGGGAAAGAGACAGACTTCAATACACAAGGGCTAAAGAATAAATGAAACACAGGTATACACAGAAAAAGGGCAGGAAATGGAGTCACAACAAGACACGAGGGTACAAAAACAGGAGATAACATAAAAGATAACAAAAACCTGAACACTGACACCAACAGCGCTCAGCAGATAAAAAACACAGTGGCCACTAATGCAACTCAGCGTCCTTGGTTGACCTAACTGGGCAGGTTTAAGAAAAGAAGAGAGAAAACAATAAACTGCGCATGGAGATTTGACATTAGTGTATTGCATTGTGGCAACTCTGAAGTGACATATTACTTTTTTGTGCTCCTTGATGGGGGCCCTTTAAAACCAAGATGTTACGATGATTCAGGGTCCAGATGTCTGCCAGTGTCCGGCGATGGACGTTGCAATATCCCAGAGTGCAACCGACCAAACATGGATATAAACAGAGCAGGTCTCAAACTGTGCTTTGGAAGAGTTTCATAAGGAGGAGAATGCATTCAAGTCATCCAATAAGTTGGTTAGGATTGGGGAACAACGGTGGCTGTGGCTAAAAGAAACCAACATTGTTTTGTCTTTTGTCAAAGTTTGATGTTTTGTTTGTTTGACACATCTAACCACCTCATTTCAAGGAAACATTTTGTTTTTGGGCATTTGCTGAAACTACTGATGCTGTCGTTACTGGTTGGGAGGACAGTCTGTCTGCCATGCGCTGTGCACCTGTGGATTCAAACAGGCCCACGGCTCATTTTTGCCCAGAAGCCCCCTCGCGGGTTAATTGGTAACTGATGCATATATCAGTGCCAATGCACAGGACTGGATGTAATAACACTACTAACATATTCTTAGATGCTTTCAGCCACAGGCCGCTTTATGTGTGTGTGTGTGTGTGTGTGTATGAATAGAGATGAAACAATGCTACGTTTTTGTCTTGTAAATAATCCCATGCACGCACCTCTTTAAGGTTGCTTAAAGGTTACATCTGAAGGGAGAGGCTGCTGCAAACAATTAGACCTCTGTGGGAGGATGAGTCATCAAAATGACTAATGGCATATTTACAAGGAAAAAGGGCTCAGGGGCTATGTTAAGTGCAGACTTCTTGTAATATTACTTGTGTTTTTTTTCCCCAGTCTGTATCATTCCCCCAGAGTATGCTAAGTACACCGCTTTAGCCTTGAAAAAAAAAAGCCTATTTTGTTTAATGGATTCCTTAAGTAAGTAGAGTGACAGCATATTATCCTCTTGAACGCATCAGCTGCATTCACCATTTATGCGTTTAGGTGCACAAATCTGGTGTGAGTTGATGTAAAAACTGTGACGAGCAGGTAGAGGTTCACCGCATCGCTCTGAGGAGCAAGGAGGATAAATGCACATAAAACTGTGGTTGCAAAGAACCTGATATTTTGTATATTGTATCTCTGATAGTATCTGTAACCACTGGGGCGTTCAGACAAACTTTTTATCACAGAGACAGAATGTATAATGCCTTAACACATGGTTTACAATGGAACTTTGCATGCGGGTGGATCTTATTCTACAGAGCTTTGACCCTGAGATCAACGTAAGCCGTGAGTGAACTGTACTCCTCCCTCTGTTTGGATGAATAATCAAGCAACCTGCAGAAATATGACTGTTTATCCAAGGCAGCAAAAAACAGCGAAAATGTTTTTCCTCCTGAGAGATATTTACTGCGCTTTGAAAGCTGCATTTGACAGCTGCACGGCTGTTGTTTATGTCGTGTAGTTTAGGCTCTGATGAAAAACATAGTGCGAGAGATGCATAATCATAGTGCGGCAGCAGCAGCGTGCGGGACAAACAGCTGGAAGTCAAGGTCACCGGTTTGAATCCCACAATATGGTGGTGTGAATGAGCGTGAGCTCACTCTCCTGTCCTTGAGCAAGGCACTTACTGCTGTCAAGGTTAGATGGATGCGCTTGTGCTGCGCAGCTCTCTCAACATGACTGTGTGTAAATTTTAAAGTGTAAAACAGTGCATTGCTGTGAGAGAACATGCGGGCTCAGCAAATCATCGCAGGATAAATAAAGATTTAAATTTAGATATTGCAATAGAAGATGTGGCAGAAAAAAAATCTACATCTATCTTGTATTCGTGCTGCTGCAGCAGCCACTAAGTACTCTTCTCTTGAAAGTTATTCATTGGAACAACATTAGCCCAGTTTATTCACAGTTTATTGGCAGACTGAGCTAATGACGGGCCCAGATGCAGGAGATTTATGTGCGCATGTACCTTATGGTTGCCCATGTGTCTGGGCTGGGGAAGCCAGGAAAGGAGAGCCTCGGTTTAAAGGGAAACCTAGGCCTTTTCATGTTTTTGGCTGATAATCATAGTATTGTGCTCTCAAAGTTAATTGCTGAGATCTTGGAACACAGTCACTGAAAATGAATCAGACGTCAGATGATCATGCAGCTTTTAAAGGGTAAGCCAAGCTAATCTGGGAGAATAAAAAACAAAAAAAAACATTCAAACCATCCACCCAGTTTGACGTTGTGGGATTTCTTTGACCTACTATATTTGCCACTGTTATTCAATCACATTAGGGTTGTCCCCCTCCCCTCCCCCTCCTTTCATAGGGGGAGATTTCAACCACTACTCCTCTAATGCTAGCTATTATTGCTGCATTGTAATTGCTGATTTGTGAATGACAGTCCTCCATTTTGACATATATAAATGTTGCACAACTAAAGTCCAGCAGCAAAGTTGCTGACCTTGGTGCCATCCTCTAATATCACAGCAGATTGGCAAGATAGGAGCATGGATTGCTAATTTTAGCCTATAAAGCACTGTTAGTGGTCAGGTAATAAGGTAGTGCTCATTTTTTATTCAAGACATGATTGATAGCGTGAAGTTGTGAACAAATTGCAAGCGTCTATGCTTTTCTATCTCCATCAGATAAATGGCAAATGGCACTGTGATAACATCAGGTTTGAAGAAAAGAAAAATCACCACAGCTGGAGATGTCCAGTCGCATCTTGAGTGAATGTTATTGACGACTACTGATGGCGTACGAGGGTCTTGAATCCCATTTGAAAGGAGGAGATTTCAACCACTACCCCTTGTAACTCTGTCTTGAGGGGCAAGGGGGCTTTAAAAAACAAAGGGGTAGAGGCTAAAATTGGAAATGGGATTGAGCCCATGTGCACTCACTTTCCAATCCGGCCCCAATGACATCGTAGTAGGGATGTCTGCATCTTCCTGGATCTCAGCAATGACAAACACACTGGTATTGTAACTGGCCCAAACAACGTTATCACGTTGTCACTGAATGGAATTTTCCTTTAAGGTTCCTCTCTACAGTGCCCCGCTATCAGAGGTTTCAATGCAGCCGTCCCGCTCGCATCTATTTCTATCTGCATCTGTATCCGCGTCCTTGTCCCCGGTTTCCTAATACTAAGCTCATGTCCTTTGAAATTACTTTGTCTGAGCCATTTTCTCGAGCCTTTTACCGAAAACTAAAGTTGACGCCGAGAACAAATCAGAAAACTCGGAGCGATTCCCCTGAGGGTGGGTGGGGTAATGGGGACGGCGGATTGGGTTGGTACAACAACACACCGCAAGGACATTTGTGATGGATTTCATTTCCTGTAAAATGTTATATATTTATCTGGTAAGCATGGTGAGTATTCAAATGGCTCACGTTGATGTTCAGAATCATTTTCAGAGTTTTCTTGTTGATACGTTGAAATTAAACTCGTTATTTCTACAAACTCTACTCGTTTCTGGCCGTTCAGCATCGCATATTTGATCATGTGGCACCAGAAGTGGGCTGAAGACCAAACAACATGCTCATCCGTTACCCAAATCAACTCCCCCCAAATGGCCCCTCAAACGACTGCATCTCACAGTCACATTAGAGAGGCACTTCTGGCTTGAACGGGGTGCCGTTTGTCATACATATTACCCTAAAATCAGATCCGAGTCTAATAGTCTTTTTGTTCACTTCTTCTGTCTCTGTCGCTCATGCTCCCAAATTTTCCCCTCTTCTCTAATTAGCCCCTTTATGCTCGCTCTCGCACTTGAATCCGTTCCCTCTCTTCTGTGCATATTCATCTCCTCGGTCTCTCTGCCTCTGCCTCTCCATCTCTCCGTCATCTCTCTCTTATAGAGATGGATGAAAGGGGATATCAGGGAGTCTGGGTGGAGAGCTCAGCTGATAGGCTGAATCAAGGCAGGTCATTTACTCACCGCAAGCCCATCCATCCTGGAACCCACACATGCCCACTCCCTCACGCGCGCACACATCCGTGACTCAACACACTCTCTCACAAATGCATTGCCCCTAAATAACTTCCATCTCTCTCGGTGTATTATTTCACTCCTGGGAAGTCTGGTCTGAGTTTCAGTATTCAGCACGATCGGAGCAAAGGGATCTTTTCCATTAGGAGGCAGCTCGGTCACACATCTGAGCGTACTTGGCTGCCGAAACAAACACACGCATAAATGCACACACACCCCAAGACTAAGAAATATCACACATATTCAGGCACGCACCCGGTGCCCAAAGCTCTAGACACCTCATTACTGGCATGGCGTGCTTTCACCGCTGGGGTGTTGTGAATAAATGTGTCCCCCATGAAGTTGTTGCTGTTTGTGGCTATGCTCCCCGTGGGCTGACTGTTAATGACATCACGCCATTCTGCATCTGTACTCGGGAAATGGTTGGTATCATTCTCCTAGTAACTAAATAATGTTGCCGTCTCATTGGTCCAGCTGCCTGCTGGTCGAATTACAACCCAGCAAGAGGCTATTTTCTACCCTGACAGCCTCTGCGCCAGGCCTGGAACACCCAAAACGGCTTATTTTACCCCCAACATGATGGCATGATTACTGCAAATGCTTGACGCCACCTCCAGCAGGTTAGCAAGTCGGCGCGAGACGAAGATAAAACTGGGCTGCGGGGGAAGGCAGAGAGTTATGATCTAGAAAGCGGTGGTGATGGAAAACCAGCGGAAAGTGATCAAGCGGGAACGGGCACACGTTGCGGCGCCATCGCGCAGCTTTCCTTATTGACAGATGTGCGGCGTAATCAGAATGCGGCATGTTTGCGCTACTGTAGAGCGGATGGATGAGTCAGGGGAGAAAATGCGATTACAGTGGCAATCATAACTCAGATTAGCCTTTCCTCTGTACCTCTCTCCACTGTTCAACACGGGAATCAATCACCATCACATTCAGTACGGCGCCTCATATCACACACAGGGCCGCACCAAGAGGACAAATATTATTCTCCGCGGCGGAGAAAACAACATTGTCTATAGAGCAAGGACAACAATCGCTCTCTTTAATAAATAACGGCAGCTATTATGATCATAAATAGTGAGGGGGCCAGAGGCTGTTTGTAGGGGGGAGGATGATACATGAATCCATTCAGCATATTTCTGCTGTGGGCTTGTATCTCTGCAACTGAGGGGATCAAAGGAGCTCCTGACAAAAGAGGCGCCGATGCAGCGTGCTGAGATGACAGCCTTCGCCAATGCTAGCAGTGCACTCAGCACTAACATTGGCTGACTAGAGACCTGTACAACCAGTCCAGAACAGCACATTCGGTTCCCCCCACTGTTTCCTCTATCTGATTATTATTGATGACATCAGGACATTCGCAGGGCCCGACGGAGGCTCATTAAATCAGAAGTCAACTGTTAATGAAAGTGAACACTCTGCACTGGATTACTTCATTTACTCAGCTCTACAGACTAGCAGGGACGCATTTGCATACTTTGAAATGTACTTTTCAATCCATTCCCTTTGGATGGCTATTTTATTGAACTGTGCGACTAGAAATAATGTATCAGAAACTTCTTCCAGCTCTAAAGCACTTGGCTCGTTTGAGTGTGTGATCAGTCTGGCTGGGTGTGTGCGTCGCAAGATATGTGTGTGTGTGTGCAGGACTGGCAGTTCTACCGGAGCTTGCGATGCTCCAGGGGGAAAACATGCTGGTGTGCTCTGTGTCTTGATCAGTCAAATTAATTTGGAGCCATGCTGAGAACAATATTCCATTAAATGGTTTGTAAATCACAGGCATCCACATTTACACACACACACACACACACACACACACACACACACACACACACACACACACACACACATATCCTCGCAGACACTTTCACGCTCGTGGACAAACAATTACTTGGTATACACAAGTGCACCTTTTTACTCACAACTACACATACTTGTCCACCTTGCTATGCTTGGTTTGACGCTGATGCGCAAAATGGGCGAATCCCATCTCCTCTCAGCTTTCTCTCCCGCTATGATGCACATAAAGTCCGAGCCTGGAGGAAAAGAGAAGACATGGCCCGTCGAGACTTTTACGGCTTTTCCCACAATCGCTCAGGACTACAATGGTGTTTTTACGATGTTACTGTATAACCCCCCCTCTCCCGACCCGCAGAACCACCAAGGAAACTAACAAGGTCCTTATGTTTAATGGACTCAGCACACTCCAAACCTCCAGCAGCCACCAAATTGTCACAGCTATGAGAAGCCTAAGCGACGAGCAGCCATTTCCCTGTAATCAAACATAATTCCAAATGTGCCTTACACTTTTCGCCCGCTGTTTCAGCGCTCTCCCCCATGGGGCACAATCTCCTGCATACGCTCCAATCGCCGTGTGGGAGATGGTGGGCTGGAGTTAAGGTATTTGCATTCGTAATTTAACGGTGACAATCAGAGGGGCATGGCTCCATCTCCATCAGCTGTTAACTGTGAAACAAGATTTAAGCCCTCTTTCAATCTGTGGTCAGTCCTGTGGTGGCGCCTAATAGTGTGTATCTTACCGCTTATCACTCAGTTTCTGTGAGCCAACAGGCTGTTATGCTTAGATAACCATAGTCATTTGCTGTGTTAAGTGGCTGATTGCTTCCCAGTTGTGATTTTGTGTGCATGTGTGAGTGTGCGGCGCACTTTCATGCAGTTGTAAGCGCATTAAATGTAATTTGCTGCCTGGGCCTGTGTGTTTATTGCAGTTTAGCGTGTGCATGCGTGCGTGGATTTGCACATGTGCCAATGCTGCATATGTGTCCAACAGCAGCCTTTTTTCCCCCCCAACCAAGCTTAGCTCCAGTCCCCGGCAGCATGGCTGAGTAAGATTAAAGTCACCCGTATTACACTTAGCGCCGGGAGACGTTAGGAAATTAGGAGAAAATTAAACAATGCTATTTGCATACAATTACACAACAGCACAGCAAACAGCCCGGTAAGCCACCGTCTGGTCACCTGAAGAGCGCTGCTCGACGTTGCTTCATTAACTATGCAAACAGCTCTGACTGGCCTTATTCAATCATGGCTGTTTATTTGGACTGTGAGAAGAAGTCAGAAAAAATTACTCTGATTCAACAGTTTCTTTATTCATTATGCATGAGCCAAGGCGAGCAATGCAATGATGCTAGTTGCTTCAGTTTTACTCCCTTGACAGGAAACCGGTTATGCACTGCAGGTTAAATGAAATTGCTTGGGTTGGATTTAGTTTCTTTTTTTCTTTTTTTTTCGTGCGCGCACACGGGCCCACATCTGCTATGACATTTTAGTCTGACATTCAGGTTATGATACGCTCAGTTTTCATCTCAGGTGTTTGAAATAAAAGACTTGCCCCCTGCTGAGAAAATCTTTCTCTGTCTTCCTCAAGACGCATGCACACCCCCATCTCTCTCTCCCTCTCTCTCCCTCTCTCTCTCTCGCTCCTTCCCATTACACACACACATTTAGATGCAAACCATCACCTTTTACCTCCTTTCAAAAATACGGATATTAAACCACCTATCAATTTTTCCTCCATCTTTCATCTCAAACATATATTCACATTCAAACACTGATCTCCTTGTGTATGTCTCTTCCCTATCTCCCATCCTCCCTGCATAAAGCCAACTCACCTGGTGACAGGCCGGTAAAATATGAATGTGCTCAGTGAAGTGTTGTTGTTTTGGAGTGCTGCCCTGACCATGAGCTTTGTTTTCTGGGCTGAATAGGAAGCTAAGCAGCCATTGGGAGGCTCAGGCAGAGGTCCACACCGTCGGATGTAACGGCGAGGACAACACGAAGCACACCCCCGCTCTTTTTCCAACAGCTCTTTGCTCAATGCAAACGATTCATGAGCGCGTTGTTAAGCCCGAGCAGGGGCTACAGTGAGCTCTCGCAATAAGTCAAGCTGCAGTGAATTAAAGAGATCCTTCGCCTGAAGCTGTAGAGGGAGGATGAGAGGAGATACCAGTTTTTTCAAGGCTTCAGCTAGCTTACATTGTAGGCCTCTTTAGCCCGCCTGAACCACCAAGAGTGTCCACATGCGCACACACACACATGCTCCCAAGTCCCACCTCCTCGCTTTTTGCTCCAACTTGCTTCTAATAAGCTCTGAAACTGCAGGTGCTGCTGTTTCTTCTGTGCCCCTTTCTTTGTTCAGGGAAATCTTTTTTTTTTTTTTTTTCCTTTTTGGCAATGTGTATTGGGTTGCACACCTTCCAAGTGTTGATGCTGTTCTTATGGAGGCCTAAATAAGGAATGAGCTTAGTAACTGAGAGCTGCTCCCTCCTGTTCTGATTCAACGCACTCCTGTCGGTTTGCTTACTCCACATTGCCCAAAGATCCCTCTGGGTCTATGCTCGAGTATTCACACCACGGTGTGTTTGTACTGTATCTGTGTGTTCTTGCACTGCTGCCTGTGTGTGCTTGTTTGTTTGTGCCTCCTGCATGTGTGCCTATCTGCTGTCAGTGTCTGGGGGTTTCTTTGCATGTATTTGTGCACATGCAGTGTATTTCAAAACCTGAAAATCTTTGGACCAATGCATCAAACAGGACTTTCTTTAGTAGAGGCAGAGGTTCAGTTCAAGGCTCGTAATTTGCAGATGTGTTAAAAGGGGTATGGATTTTAAAATTTATACTGGAATAATGCTGACGTTCCTTTCAGCCGTGCTTATCTTGCATCCTTAGTTCAGAGTCTTCATAACCTGTGCTTGCGGATGGAGCTTCCACCTGAGAAAAGAAAAAAGATAAGAGCATGCACACAAAAAATACACACACAGAAACGCACCCTGGAGGTCCTTACAGGTTGAAAACGTCTAGCTGCTTAGAGAAAACATCCATTACACTCCTAACCATCCCTGAAAAAGACCTGTGTACTTTCGGAAAACATCAACCTGGGTCTGGGATGACCTGAGCAGTAGAGCTGGACTCAGAGAGTACCATGGCTGACAGGATCAAGACTGTTTGTGTCAAGCAGGTCCCTGCACACTGCACACACACACAAGTGTCTGTGTTCCTGTTGCCAACATTCTGCAAACTTTCAAGTCCCAGACAGCACAGTCACCTTTTATCTTGTCTAGACTGTGACATCATTAAAAAAAAATAAAAAAAATTCTGTCAGCTTTCCTCTGGAGATCAAAAACCACTCAGGCTCCCTAAGGTTTGCAAAAAAAGAAAAAAGACATTTTAAATTCAAATGTCTGATAACGGCAGCAACAAAGTTGGCCCCGACCCACGGCAAAAGCACAGGACGTCAAAAACAAACACAAGAAATTCAGGCAGACAGCCCTCGTGGACTTGAAGATCTGTCATAAGCATTCATGCAAGTATGCAAACATATGTGCAGAAATTACGCACATGCATTATATCTGGCATGTCACATGGATAAACACTGACGCTGCCAGCTTGTTTTCAGGACACGCAGGATTAAGCTGGAGTAATAACTGGCAGGGATTTTTATTGTTCTTGATGCACTGAAATGCTTCAAGATGCGTCATGTAGGATGTTGCCGTCGTTTGATTAAAGATCGTTTCAGCCAGTTTTGAGTGCCGGTGCCCTAGAGAACATGAAGTGTGCATGTGTGTGTGTGACAGGAAAGAGAAAAAAATTAAAGGAAAGTGACAGGGGCTGACTGGCAGGAGGCTGTGTGTGGCTTACCATGAGTTGGCATCAGTGGCCAGCTCAAGAAGTGACCCACTGAGCCCAAACGGTGGTCAGTAAAAGACTTCCCCTCAATGAAGCAACCTGGTGATAGTTGGCTTGAGCAGGCATTCAGAATGACATCAGCCTCGCATTAAAAACATGCAATGGGCTGCATTGATGGTAGTGTGTTGATAAAGGTAATACGTCTCATGAATACTACGCGAAATGTCATTTTATCTTTCCCTGTAACTTTACGAGGTAAACAGCAGAATTAACTAATTTCCAAGTTCAGTGTTGTTTGCGCAACGCTGCATTCTCTTTGCCAGAGCCCTCCGCATCGACTCCTCCACTACATCACCGAAATTGCCTCATTAATTTTTTTTATTCAGTGGTGTTGTCAATCTGAATACAGCCTCCCAGCTCGCAGAGCAAGACAAGTAGGCAGAATATCATGTGTAGGCTCTTTCTCACTTCTACAGCTGCTCAACAAAGTCGACTCACAGGACATATAATACACCTAATCTGAGCCTTAAATGAAACAATGAAACACAAGTTGACATATTCCATATTTGTACAACAACAAAGTGTTTGACGTAGTGCTGAGCACGCACAGCTCAAAGCACAGACGAAATGTAATCTTATTAGCTCCCACTGAATTGTTGTTCAGAGAAGGTAGGTAGCTCCTAATGTTCATATAAAATGCAGGGTGACTCACAGCCTGAGAAACATAGGTAAGGGGAATGAGTGGAAAACACCAGGAACAGGGAAGGAGCTGATAGATTGGAAAAACACCAGGCACAGGGATGGAGGTGATAGGTTGGATAAACACTAAGAACACAGAAGGAGCTGATAGGTTTGAAAAACACTAAACACAAGGAACACAGAAGGAGCTAATAGGCTGGATAAACACTAGGAAAATGGAAGGAGCTCATAGGTTGGAAAAACACTAGGAACAGGGATGGGCAAATGAAGGAGATGCAGTGTAGGTGTGGCGGGAAAGCAGGCTGGGGAGGAGGAGATAACTAACTAACTAACTAACTAACAGTTAGCTAATGTTACACAGCACACAGCTAACTATTCTATGCTTGTGAGTGTTGAATTTGTTTCCATACATTCACCCATCAGTTTACAGTTTATACAGTTAGCTAGAACTGCTCTCTCAACTGTTGATGAAACACGACTGTTCTTGGCACTTCGCTGCTGAGAGTGTGGTGCTCTGAGTGGCCAGAGTGAGCTCGAGTGCTCAGAGTGACTACTTACAAATGCAACCATAGTCTACACTCTCCAAGTACCCCTCTTAATGTACATTACTTTGAGGAAAACTATGTAAATCACATTTGTACCTATAACCTACTTACTGTACATAGCAAAGAAGCTCTCAGACGTTATAGCCATAATGTCAATAGAAATAATTGAGCCAAAACACTCACATGCAAAGAGGCAACTGCAGCTGTATTAGGCAATAACTACAGTGATGTGCTTTTTTAAAGTTTCATTGGGTCCACTTTGGTGCTTGTCACATTTGATTGCCCACAGAATCTTTGAATAAGTCCTTTCACCACCACTCAAAACCGCCGAGTGCTTCCCGTTCTTATGGGCTGGAACTCATGACCTCACGAAAAGGCTCATATCACCTTATCTCTCAGCTCCCACATCTGCCTCCCTCCTTCCACTCTACAGTAATTTGCTTTCCCTCCAAACAGCCACGACTACAAATACAACATGCACAATGCTCCAGCGAGCTCTTATTATTATCATCCTCACGTCCCAACTCTTGAAGTAATTCTACTGTTGTGCTCATTGTGAGTCACACTGGATAAGAGAGACCGGCTAAACGCCTCAAAATGTAAATGAAATTGTCAAAGATTCTCTCAAAAAGTCAAGCAAATTAGAAGTTAGCTGTAATTGTGAAGGCAAGAAAAAAATAATAAAAAGAAAACGCTGGTGGAAAAACAGCTGACACAGCTGTGAGATGTGCACAGATGATTATTATTATAATTAATTTGACAATGATATATTTATTAAGATTCTGTTTCTGGTTTTCTAACAAGCTGCGTTCGCTGGGAGCATAACTTACAGATTTTTGTTCATGTTGCACACTCATCCGCTGTTTGCACTTGTCATCGCTAAGTGTACTTAGTTCAGTATATCCATACATTAAATATGAATGTATGCCTACATGTTAAAGGATATATGGCACAGATGGATCCCACCAAGAGAGACTTAGAATGAGAGCAGATATAGATTTACATACTAATTCCTTCCAGCTGCCTCACGGCTCTGTTTTGATCCGCTATCGCCACTTTTTGAGTCCTTTGACAAAATATGCACGATGCTAGTTTCATCCCTGGCGGCAATGTGCTGAATAATGCTCACACCTGTAGCAGGCACCGCCTCACTATCTCTATTCCCCTGGGCCACCCGCTGGCGTCTCGCCACCCCACCTCCGCCATCTTCCTGGCCCCCCATCGAGTTCAAACGAAGAGGCCTACCTTCACACACACTCCAAGGCTCTCTCAGGGGGATAAATACATACACTCCATTAATTCATCCATGTCTCGCAGACTTCAGTCAAACAATTTTTTTTCTTACTCTTATGGGACTCAAGGACTTTCAGCAGTGGGCCCGCTCTGTTTACCTTGTACTCCCAGGTGGGATATTTCCATTTGAATGAAAGTGTGTGGGTTGCAGTTCTGTTTAAAGATCTCATCTTCAGAAAAACACGTGTGTGAGTGTGCAAGTTTCTCGACAAACGCTGTATATACCTGCATTGATTTACAGTATATTTACAAATTTAATTAAGTACTATATGTGTGTTTTGTGCATATGTTGTAGAGATTCAGAAAATGTATATGCATTTGTGCCAGAGGGTGTTTATGAGCATATTGTGTCATGCATATACATATATATACCATTTCAGTTTAGTCAGATGGTGCAAATCTTAAGTCATGTTAAGCTAAACTTTGAGCTCTCTATACAAAAGCAGAATCCCCCCTCAACCTTGCCTGGAGCACAGCTAGGATGAAAAATGGATGGAGGCCCCAAAGGAAGGAAGGGGGCCGGTCCATCTGTGAGCTGCATTCAAGGACAACAGTGTTATCCATTTTGGAACAGTATGAAACAAGCCAGTGTCTTCGGTGGGGTTTGGAAATGAGGGCTTCTGGACGAACTGTGGATGCTACTGTTGTGTTGCCAAGCCAACTGTGATGTTGCAGATTAGATGCGAATCATTGACTCCTTGTTTGTATCGGCGCGACTCTTCTCATCCAGAGTGAGAGATAATGAACGAATGTGACTGATTGTTTCTGATCAGTGTTGTTGTGCTGAATTACTGCAACAAGAGGGATTGTTTTGCAGCACTCCAGCGCTCATAAAAGCTGCGTTTAATGTGATTGTACGTTATTCAGCCCCGAGGTGTTGGGGTTTGGCTCTCTCTATTTATCTCTGTTTTGATCTTGTTTTCTCTTTTCTCTCCTCCCTTTCTTCTCTCCCTTTTTGTCCTGTCTTCCTCCATCATTTCACTTTTCTTTTCAACTTTCTCACTTCTCTGTGCACTTCTCTGTGCGCTTCTTTGTGCGCTATTTTCTTCTTTCATTCAACTCCTCTTCTCCCTCCTGTCCTCTCTGATAGAATCGATTCCATCTGCAGATGTCGGCCCGTGTGCCTCCATCGACCCTGGGCAGCCTGCTGCTGACGGTCCTGCAGGGGAAAGAAGGGGACAGGGACAGGGGAAGCCGAGGGGAAGGCAGCTGGGGAGGAGCAGCTGTGATCTGCCCCGGATGGGAAGAAGGAGGCGACGGGTTGCTGTCTCACCTGCAGACCCACAGCGGTGCTACCTGGCATTTGTGGGACATTATCAACCTGACCCGCATCTCGGGGGGTGGGGATAGGAGAGGGGACACCAGTGCAGAGAGGAGGGAGGATCAGAGAGAAGAAGAAGCTTTGAAGATCCTCTCCACTCGTTTCCTGCGCTCCCCCTCTCCCATCTCCTCTGTCCTCCTCCTGGGCTCTGACCCCGAGTGCGTCGCCTCAGTCCTGCGGGCTGCTCAGCGCCTTGCTCCATCACTGCCAGCGCTGCAGTGGATCATGGGATATCCCTTATCTCCAGATTCGCTCCACACTCTCGGAGGTCCCCTTGGACTGTTGGCCTACGGGGAGGTCGGCCGCAAGCCAATCAGCTTCTACATCCGGGATGCTTTGCAGCTGATTGGCCGTGCGGTCACTGCGGCGACCATGGTGAGGCCGGACTTGGCGCTGATTCAGAACATGGTGAATTGTTACGACAAACCAAACCGACATGAGCTGCCTTCTTCAGGACAATATCTGGCCAGGTATACGCACAGATGTATCACACACTACAGATTAAACAATAAGTTCACTCAAATTACAAAGAAATATGTTCTGATTTACATCTAGAAGTATCTAATCAGATTTTTTTGGGTACAAATCAAACTGTAATCATCAGAAAGACCAAAGTTGAAATGCATTATTAGCCCCATTTGTGAATTTAGCACTCCCTTGCTATGTTACAACATGCCTCTGTACGGTACTCCATGTCATCACACACAACACAAGGTAACTTTAATCCTAGTGCTCACCTCCCCATGTGTAGACTGAGTTTCCCCGACATGATTTTGCAGGGGCACCATTGCTGCATCCTGGGTTGAAGACCGATTGGGATTGGTTTAAAGATACGCTAACAAGCCAGTGTGTTTTTTCCCCCGTACCAAATTGAGAATAGGTGCAGCCAGACCTTGGTCTGACTATGTAAGACTACATGTAGGATGTCCACAACACTGAGTGTGCAGGAGCTCAATGACTCAGCAGTTTAATGGCAGCAAACTAGGCTAACTTACTAACTAACCTATATTTTTCTAACTGGATAATTGGCTTATCTAGGCATAACAAAAAAGTTGATTATTATAATCCACAGATCTTATTGTCAACACTGTTGGGACAGACTTTATCTAAAAGGACCAACAAAGACAAATGAACACATTACAATACTAATTTTATGGCACTTTGCTTAAGGTCAGGAGCAAGGTCAGTTCCACAGCATTACCCTGCAGCTGGAGATTTGTGCACGGAAACTTCAGCCCAGTAGACCACAGAGAAACTTGCACCTCTTCAAAATGCTAAATATTTTGCCTCAGGCGAAACTGGGATTAGTATTGGTCTGTCAGGGCTGAACCTCAAATAGTCTCTATTACCTCTGCAGCCAATAGGCCAACCGGTCAATTGGAAATTCTTAGCCAAGGTCCCAAAAGTGAACACGTTTAACCCCGCCGAATGATATATGTAAGACACTGACAACGGCAATTTAATTCCTCTGCTCACACCACTAAATATCTGTAAGCTCGTTAACTTTCTGAGTGACATGTTGGCATTTTTGTGAGCAGTCGCTGGCTCCACTTGTGGTACTGTACGCTCCGGTTGCTGCCCTTGTCTGTCCTCTGCACCACGGGGGCGGCGTCTTCTGAATAGCACTGTCACACTGGGGGTGGGGAGGAGGTCTTTATGGCATACAGATGCACAGACTGACACCAGAGAGTTTTTGTCTGTTTCTCTCCGCTGTTGCCGGCGCTTCAATCCCTGCAGCTTTTAAAAAGGGCCTCTGACAGCTCGCACGCGCTCTGTCAAGGTGCGGTTGGTGATAACACGTACACACACACACACACACACACATGCACACACACACACACAGAAAAAAGCATATTGAAATACATATGAAACCATTTCACTTTAGTTTTTTCAGAAAAACTAAATCCTTACGTTTGTACACAGCAAAAAAAAAAAAAAAAACTCCAGACATAACAGCACCTCTTAAGCCATATGTGGCTGATACTGAGTGATGCACTGAGGTGCCACGCCATAAACTCACTCCGAAGTTAAATATCTCTGCTCTGGCAGTTGACATGATTATTTTTCAAACGGTGCACTGGATAAAACAGCGTGAATCTAACTTCATGTGGTCGCATGGCACTGGTGAGAGAAGGATTTGTGGTTTGAGCTGGGCCCACAGCAAATATTGAACACACACGGCGTCTGCCAGCTGAGAGTGATCATCAACACCACCCACATAATCACAAGCTGGATCCTCACAGTGTTCCTTCCTTCTGCAGTTTAGTAGAGCCTTGGGATGCCAGAGTAATTTGGCATGGAGGGCCAGAGGCTAAAACAAGTGGGTTACAAAGCAGTATTATTGTACATTAGGTTTATTGGCTTTCATGTGATTAAAAGACTCAATTTTTTGCCACGCTAGCAGGTAGAGCTGCGCGTTCAGACGATTTTTCAACGAAAGGAAAATTAATAGCTAACTATTTTGACCATCAGTGAATCGTTTTGGTCAGTTTTCTAGCAAAGATATTAAACATTTACTGGTTCCAGCTTATTGAATGAAGAATTTGCTGATTTTCTTTGTGATTTATGACAGAAAATGTAGAGTTTTTGTGTTTTAGACTGTTGGCTGGAAAAAAGAAGCCATTTGGAGACGTCGCTTTGGGCTCTGGTGAATAGAGTGAGCATTTTTCACATTTTAGACCAATCATTTCATCAAATAATTGTGAAAATAATTGTCAGATTAATTAGTAATGAAATAACTGTTTGTTACAGCCCTAGACAGCGATAGTCCTCAGAGGATGAAGCCTACTATTTGGTCTGATCTACTGACTTTTCTTCTAGTCTCCAAGAGGTTGGCATTTGCATTTTTAGCAATAAAGAAATCAATCACCCCCTTTCGACCAATGTTAACCAAGTGCTGGTTCTGGGCTGGTGCTAGTGCTGGTTTGGAGTCAGTTCAACCTGGAAAGAACTGGTTTGCTTTCCCACGCACAAGAGTCGCATCATTCAGTCACTGTATACACCCCCAATTTCCCAGCATTGCTTGGAACAACTATGGCAGACTACTATGGAAGTGCTCCTGGCTTTGCATGCCTACATTGGCATCAAAGCACGACTGGTCCTCACACAACTGTTGCTTTCCATAGCTAAAGTCTTTTGTTTATTCTCCCATGGATGAGCAAGAACATGCTACACTAGTTCTGGTTTTAAAATATGGCGGTCATAAGTGGTTTTAATTGGTCTGTGGTCACAATAACCCTGCCTCCATCCCTGTCAGCTGTCAAAATGCAAGGAACTGGTTCAAGAGTAGGCACTGGCTCCGAACCAGCACCTGAGCCGCCTTGGTCTTAAGTTATGCTTTAAACTGACTCCAACTTTGTCAGGAATCCAACGAAAGTCACAATTTGTCTGCGGTGGGCCAATTAGGACATAGTCTAGACTATCAGTATAGGCTTTTTATAATAGAGCCCTCCACAATATAGTGTCAGTGACCTTTGTTCCTGGTCTGCGAGAGACTGATAAAAGAGGTTGTTCTATCGCACTATTCAACCCGGTCCAGGTAGACTCCGTGCCCTCTAGTGTACTCCCTGATTCTTATCCCTCCCTTGCAACAGCCAGACATGCCATTGCTCCAGAGAGCCCTAACAAAGCTGAAGGAAGGGAGAGACTTCCACAAGGAAAAGGCAATTAACAGCTCAATGCCCAAGGGACTGAGCGAGGAAGGCATGGAGGGAGAGAGGATGTCTGGAGATATAAGCCACACGGTGAGGTGTGAGGGAGGACGAGAGCAAAAAAACTGCACCAATTTTACTGTTTCTGATTCAAAGCAGTGGAGCAGAGTAAAGATATGACACACTAGCCACTTTTGATGTATTTCTTCCGAATGTCCAGAATAAAAAAAAAAGCTCCCCGGATGCTTATTCCCAAAAATACATTAGAGAGAAGGGAAAAAGTAGTCAAAGACAAACATATAGATGAAAGAGGGGGGAAGTAGGAAACAGCTATAGAAGATAGAAATAAAATCAAAGAAAAGGGAGAAGAAACTCATACGGGATAGGATGTGAGCGAGGAGGAGGACAAAAAAGGAGAGGAGGAGAATTGATAGAGGGTTGTTGTTATCGGAGTGAGATCTGCCAGTCAGTGGCATCTCACTCGACACTGCTGCCACGCTGATTCCATCTCCCCAGAAGAGATTAAAACCACTGAAACAAGAGTGCCTCGTATCATCCCAGACAGACAATGACAGAGGGAGTAAACTTTCCTCCAAACTAAAGGAGATGGAGCGATAAGGGAGTGAGACGCATGCCTGGGACTCTCTTATAGAGTCATCATTTACCGGCCACTCTGCTGACATTTACTCTCAAGAGTGCGTAAACCGGGGCCAGGTGTTAGCGAGAGGGAGCCATCCCTCTCTGACACCACTGGCCGACTTATCAACCTGCTTTGACATCCACCGTCATTCTTTGAACGCAGCCTCTGGCCCAGTGCACCACAACAAACCCGCAACAACCTATAACTAAAAAGGTGGCGCTGCTTGAAGGCGTGCTGCACTTTTCCCTCCCGGGCTCTTATCTCTGGATCTCACGTTTTTTTATCTCCGGGCACGAATCCAAAAATGTCACAAACTGCGGAAAAAGGAGGTCTTCACACTCCTCTGCTCAGACACGAGATGCAGAGTGAATCGTATGGTTAATTTTTTTGTGGCCAGCCGCAGCCACTACGGTAATAGTATATGAGTCTGGAGTGGGTTGGCTTGATGAATCTGCTGTCTGTGGGATATGATGATTCAGCCGCGCTATTACCATGAGTGATTTCAGCTCAAGGCAAGGCTAGCACTTCCGCTTTATGGTCACAGAGACAGAGGGAGCTACTGATGAGGAAACATAAGTTAACGGGGAATGGGATGGGAATGACTTTGAAATCAGAGGCATTTTTAATCAGCCTCATGAGAGTTATGGCGCCAGAAATGGGTTTATAAATTGATATTGTGCTGTTGACGTAAATTGCAGCGCGGAGAATGAACGAAAGCACGCGCAGAATACAAAAAAAAGTCTTGCAAAGATTCACATGTTGTATCGTCCTACGTGTGGTGCAGACAGGCTTTATTTCAGGCTTGGCTTGGAGGTGAGGTTAATGACCCTCATGATCAATTTAGTCATTTCATTTTACATTGCCTGCCCCATATTTAATGCAGAAAGTTCTCCTGCAGTAGTTACATTATACGCTCATCAATTCAACATAGGGCGAGGAAAAGAAGAAGAGAGAATAAAACAAAGAGCAAGAGGAAAAAAAGCTGTGTTTCTGCTTTTCTCTTTCTGCTTTGAGAAAGGGCTGTGACTTAACCAACCTTTTCCATTAACAGCAGGGAAAACCTTGCCATTTCTAGCATTGACCCAGACGTAATCAACAGTCGCCGCACGGTTCAACACCCATACCGAATGCAGTGATCCCCGCATACTTTAACATTTAAACAACCTCTCGTACAATTTTCACTGACCTCCTGACAATCCCCCACTAATCAAGACATGATCAAACGGCACTCGCATGCCGTCACATTGAGACATCACCTGACGACGTCCACATGATCAAATGCCGAGACATGAGCCAACAATCCCTGCACGGTTCAAGAGGCCAGGGCAGATTTATGTGCGAACGGGGATTGCTCTTTATAATGTATTCCGCCGTAAGGACCGATGCCACCAGGCGAGTGAGACGAATAGCAATGACTGTCTGTATGGACTGGCAGATATGAGGGGACCCTCACTGCACTGCATTAACTTTTAATTATGACTTTCTGGGAGATGCAATTACCCATCTGAGACTAGACTTGCAAAAGCTCCGCAACCAGACCATGCCTGTCTGCACCATCGTTTGTGACTTATTTTCTTGCTTTTCCCCATTTTTTTTTTTTTTTTCAACAGGCTAGTTTAGTGATGTGTATTATTGAGGGCTATATTTCTGCAGCTTTATTACAGAAAAATGTTCTAACTGCTTGTCTTATCTTAAGTAATCCTTAAGCTAGGAATCCTATCTTCCTATTACAGAAGCTGTTCCTGAACTCATGGCTATTTTCTGTCTTATCTCAGACCTTGTACCTCAAGAACCATAACCAAAAAAATAAACTTGTTTCTTCAGCGAGCACTTGTCCTGTCATCCCCGTGTCTGTGCACACAAAAACAGCCTGTCTTTCCTAGCCAGACAAGACAGGTGTTCAATTTTAGCTTCACTAAGTCGGAGGCATTAGGCTAATTATGTTGGTGGAGAAGCAGATATAGCCTAAACCCTTTGAAAGAAGAGTGTTAGCCTCTGCAGCATGCTAACATCAATGTCAACTTCTCCAACAGGCTTACATCCACGTTCGCCTCTCCAACAGGCTAACACCAGCGTTAGCTTCTCCAACAATCATTGTTCGAGTAGCCTTTCGATCAGAATAATTAAGTGTTAATGTTGGTCTTCATCTTCCTCGTCATTGTTGTACAGAAATACACACAGCAAGAGGGTTTAGAGATATTTTAGGACAGGGTCCATATGATTCCTCGGTTAAGACAGTTCTGTAATAACTAAACTCTTATCCCAAGATAAGTTAGGGTTGTTTTCCCAAATGCAGTTAGAAAACATGTTTCTGTAAATGCTAAATGTCATCCTAGCTGAGATAAGATAGTATTTTGAAGTTTCTGTAATGGGGCCCCTGAACTGCAATAACCCAGTATTGATCTTGCATTGTTTCTCACTTTAGTTGCCTCTCGCTTATTGTTTGTCTCTCTCTGTCCCTTGAGGTTTCTCTCCAACACTTCCTTCACCGGGGCCACAGGCCTCATCCAGGTGGATGCCGGCCTCTCTCGGGTCTTATCCTCCCAGCTGTTCCACGTATGGAGCCTGAAGAGGGGCGCTCTTGGTCAGCCGGCCTGGGTGACAGTAGGCCAGTGGACCAGAGGCAGGCTGGAGTTAGAAGGGGGGATCCTGGGACTGGTGGGAGGGTTCAGGAACAGTCAGGGACAAGGTCTTGGAGCCGGAGTGAGGGGAGGGGACGGCCAGGGGGACGGTAACGTTGGAGGGCGCTGGAGGCCGGGACTCCCCGTTGAGGGACACCGCCTGAGGGTGGTGACACTGGTGGAACATCCGTTTGTCTTCACGCGGGAAGTAGACGACGACGGCTTGTGTCCAGCTGGTCAGCTCTGTCTGGACCCCAGAACCAACCGATCTGACCTAATCCACAGCCTCTTCAACCAACTGCACAACCCAAATGCGACAACTACGGAATGGGACGGTACTGGTGAGTTTTGATTTGATCTTCTGTTAAAAAAAAAACCATTTTAACTTGTAGGGGCATATGCATGAGTTCTAATTTCTGAGAACTTTGAGCTTCTCTTATGTAAACTCTCAGATCTCTGGGCTTAGATCTCATCACTGTGTCACATGGCCACATCTCTTCTACTCCTCCTCAAGCCTCAAGCCTGAAGTGGATTTTAGAAGGAAAATCAATCAAAGGATCATGGCTGGTCAGTCCAGTTGAAAAATATACCTGGTGCAGTGTCAAGGGCTTAGGTCTACATCTCCGCTTCATGAGTGAAGAGGATTAAAGGCGGTAAATCAATAAGAGATCACGACTAGCATGTCAAAGAACTACAGAGCTACATCTCTGAGTAAAAAGACAACTCAGCCAACTATACAACCTGCCTACTGTAAGGCAGTAAAATATCCAGTAAGGCATCAAACTTTTTTTACTTTGTTTTCAGCAGATGGTCAATGGAAGACAGCTACAGTAATAGGAGCCGGCATCTTTTGGATAATGCAGGAATTGAGGAAAGTAAATAGGTTTTTAGCTCTGTAGCCTGTGTTTCAAGAGCGGGAGAAAATATCTTCTAGGGTGGAAGTATTGCGGAGATTTGTGCCAAGTTTCAAAAGTAATTGGCATATTGCTTACTTGAGTTTGCAGAAAGGTTTGGCAGAAAAATCTAAATTGCGAAAATGTCGGAAAGTGTTAAAAATCTATATTATAGTGTGTCAAGCTTGTCAACTCCTTTAGCTGTGATCAGAAGCCCTATTGCTCAATCAGTTGGTCGGTCCACAAAAGTTTCCCAACATTTCAGGACCACAGTTTTCGCTTTTGAAGGCTTAAATCTGGCTTAGAAGTGAAGTGTGTGCTCGAAGGCGTGTGTTTGCATAATGGCCAGTATATCGATATCGCAATTTCCTACTCGTCAGGCTCTAATATGAATATCTGAATGGACAAATTTCCCATCATTGCTTCTTCCCTGTCAGAGCTACCAGAAGACCTCAGGAAGTGCTGCTACGGGTACTGCGTCGACCTGTTAGAGAAACTTGCAGAGGACATGGGTTTCACCTTCGACCTTTATATTGTGGGTGACGGGAAGTACGGAGCCTCGAGCGGGACGGGACGCTGGACGGGACTTGTCGGGGACCTTCTGAGCGGGACGGCCGACATGGCTGTCACCTCTTTCTCCATCAACTCTGCCAGGAGCAGAGTCATCGATTTCACCTCGCCCTTCTACTCCACCAGCTTGGGCATTCTGGTACGATTGCTTGATGTCCTTATTAGTTTGCTGGAGATTGCATTTTAATGATCGCAGCATTTTGAGTCAGTGGCAGCATCACAATCTTCAGTGTTGCTTTGATTTGTCAGTCTCTCTCTCTCTGTCTCTCTCTCTCGCTATGGCTTTTTCAGTGATATGGGTCTGCAGATACTTAGTTTCACCCCTATGCCCTTCTCACCCAGTCTTCTGGTGAGGAAGAGGAGCTCATTAGTTGTGTGTAATTAGTTTCTTGAGTTTTACTGCAAACAAATTAATTCTGAAAGTTGAAAAGGGACAGCAGTTTAAGAGAGCACAAGTTTGAGGATTTTCAGAGTCAAACATACTGCTTATACTTTGATTTATTAACATGTCCCTCTGTGCCCCGAAAACTAAAATTCATGATATGATCCGGCAATGTGATCTGAAAAACTAAAACTGCTATCTGAGAAAGGGATTTCTTATCCTTGGAAAATGATGAATAGCACAAAAAAAACCACGTATGCAATCCAGTTTGTTTTTTGACTTACCAGGTTCGTAGCCGGGACACTGCAGCCCCCATTGGAGCCTTTATGTGGCCTCTCCACTGGTCCATGTGGGTGGGGATTTTCGTCACGCTACATCTCACCGCGCTCTTCCTCACCTTGTATGAGTGGAACAGCCCCTTCGGCATGACACCCCATGGCAGGAACCGGCTGCGTGTGTTCTCCTACTCCTCCGCCCTCAATCTCTGCTATGCCATACTGTTTGGACGCACTGTCGCCACCAAGGTAAAGTAGCTCTCCGCTGTGTGATAAATAGGCATCACGCCGGGTGGGGCAGGGAATTGAAATTGCAGTGAAAGGGAGGAGGGGATGCGCATTATGGGAAAGAGTACACAAACAATAAGGGTGAGTCGAAAGAGGAAGTCAGAGGAGAAAGAGGCATGGAGACAGATGATAGAGATGGCTGGGGAGCGGAAAAGATGGATAGGGGAGAGGTTAAGAAGGTAGGCAGTGATGAAGTAGAGAGGTACAGGGAGGATAATGCACATACAGGGAGGGAGAGGGGAAAGGGTAAGTGGGCCGACAGAGATTGAAGGAGTTATGGCGAGGATGATGGGGATGGATGAAGGTGGAAAAAGAGCGACCCAGTAGAGGTTAACTCCCCGAAGTAGTCAGATTCAAAGTTGAAAACAAGAAGGCAGGTGGAATGGGAGGGGCGGGGGGGTAGAAAGGTGAGAGTGTGAACTGGGAAATGGGTTTTAAAAAGAAAGTAATGGGGAGGTTGACAGGAAGATGGCGAGAAAAGGTTGAAAGGGTAAGTGGACAAGCAGAGATGAGAAAAGCAACATAGTGAGGGTGACATGGAGGTGGGCAGACAGGATGATGTAAATGGGGGAGAACAAGTGGGTGGCCAGAGTTGGGGAGCCAGGCAGTGAAGGTCAGTAGGTAGTATGAGACAAAAATGTGTGAGACGAGTGCACACCAAAGACAAATGGATGTCAAAGCCTCAGGCGAATCTGTCGATTACGAAATACCTGGCAAGATGAAAAACAATCTCTTTCCTTCTCCGCGTAAAAATATTAAATGTACTTTTGCAGTAACATCATTCTTAAGAACTCAGATTTGATTGTCAGGTTTGACTGATCGCGCCACACCCACAGTCACGCTGCCGCACATACCCGGCAACAGTGATGAACAACTGTCCCCTGCATTCTTTGTTTTTTAAGCAGCCAAAATCCATCATTATGATAACTTATGCTCGCTCCTCAAATTCATGCAGCACATGCAGATAAATATCTGAAACATAATTTGCTTAAACTATTCCTGTCTAGCGAGTATGCACCCCATAATAATATTTCTTAAAGCGCATACTCACACTCTGTCCCTAAGGGATGCGGCGCAAATGACTTGGCTGGAATGGAGGAGACGTGATTAGAGAGACCTTCCTGTAACCGAAAGGTCACAGGTTTGATCCTCGCAACTGGCAATGTGTCAATTAACAGGTTGTGTCCATTAGCAGCCTTGTGACCTGTTAAAATGCCCTTGAGCAACACTCTGACCTCTGTGTGCTGGGTGAGAGCCAAAGAGTCATGATTATTTAGGCTATGGGAAAGACAGGGGGGGAAATAAATTGAATGCTAAACTGCTAACGATAGCTTATTTTCCTGAGAGTCAGTTATTGCAGTGTTGCAGTTTTAATAAGATTGAGCAGAGATAAGATTTAAAATGTTAAGTCTTCAAAACAAATCATCCTTTCCCAAACCAAAAATAAAAAGAGGGAGCGTTTAAGGAATGGAGTCTCTTTTGTACAGTTGTAACAAAGCATTTTCTTCCGAGGCAAGTCAAGATGAGCATGTTAGTTTGTGGGATGACAGGTTAAGTAGGTAGGTAGGTTAAAACATTTATTCAACACTCACACAGTCACTGTGTAGTGTCTCCTCACTGTCTGGAAGCTGCTCCTGGTTAGTAAGTAATATAACAGGTAGGGCCTGGGGCTAGCTGGTTAGCATGCAAACTTCAGCCGATACCTCTGCAACACAATAGATAAAGTCAAAACTCTTGTGTCTTCACATTCTGTTAATTTGTGAATGTTTTAAGCTAAAATTCTTACATATTGCACCTTTAACACTTCAGCTATCTGACCAGCGTACCTGTGTTACGTCTACAAAACATTAGTTGTCGTCGTCAAAGCCTTTTCCAAAGTCAAGTCATAAGTCTTCCCCTGTTATCATCGTAAACCACCACAACTTATAAGCTATAAGTTGTAGACATAACAGGCATAACAACCTTTGTCTGAGGGGGACAGGGCTTCAATTGCATTTTGCGTGTTAGCATTATCAGAATTTCCCGGGGACAGCTTTTGAGCACATTGTGAAATGAGGTGTGCGTTCGTAAATAGTCACTCCCAGAGCAGCAGAGTGCACTCGGGGCTCTCAGTCTGAGGAGACGGAGCAGAAGAGCGCCAAGAGCAGTTAGTTGAAAATGGCAGTCCTAGCTAAATGTAGCATCTGAGGACTGAGGGGCGGATTAACGGAAATAGTCCAACACGCCTGAGTAGAGAAGAGTGATACCTTCTGAGGGGAAACGCATACACTGGAGCAGCGAGGGCACCCTGATCATCATACCTTCAACTAATCACCGTAGTGCAGGGAAGGATGTGTACGATTGTCCTATAGTTCACTGTTTCTTCCCAATGCTACTGTAGCATTGTGCGCTTACATTGTGCATGCCTCCATCCCTCGATTCACCGGCTAATTATGAAGAGTTCAAAACAACCGGAACGCCTTCACATCAATGGGTTACAACCTTGTTTGTATAATTAATGTCTCATTAATCTCGAGCCTTTAAAAACACTCGAAATTCATCTCTTTTCTTCTGTTAAGTGGATTTTAATTGGTGGCATAAATAAATGATCACTGCGTTCAGGTGGATTCATTCCCCTAGGCATGCAATTTCACGGAAAGATATTTCCGATGCGTCTCACAAACAGTCGCACTTTGTTATATTTTTTTCTCATGCATTAGCTCTTCCCCTGGTCTGCTTTGATTAACGTGATTACCCTTACTGGGGGGTTAAATTGGGATTTTTATGGCAGAGAAGGAGAGCGAGGAGGAGGTTGAGTGAGCCTCTGGGGGGGCTCTGCATCTTATGTCAACACCTCAAAGCTCCTTTCACACATTTGTAATTTTTGAGTCCCTTTAGTCCTTATTTTTGTTATCCTTCCTCCATGTTGTTTGTTTCCTGTCGGTTTCATTTTTGTCCTGACATCTTGACATTTCTCAGTTTCGAGCGTCGATATTCTTAGTTTCGCTCATCATCAAAAGATCTATTTTCTCTCTTTTTGATCTATTTAATTATTATTATAACGACAAAAACAAAAACAAATCCAAAACAAAAAAATCTGCCTCTCACTCTGCAGACTCCCAAGTGCTGGACCGGGCGCTTCCTGATGAACCTGTGGGCCATTTTCTGCTTACTGGTGCTATCCAGCTACACCGCCAACCTAGCCGCAGTCATGGTCGGGGAGAAGACCTTCGAGCAGGTCTCTGGAATTCATGACGACAAGGTTAGACTGCATGCAAGGACACAAACATGCATGTCAGCGCGCCACACACACAAACTAATCTTGCACAAGGACAGGCTAATGAGCAACGAGTGGAATTATTTCAGAAGGATTATCGCCTTCTGTATCCCTAAACCCTGTGGGGAGTTCAGGGCTAGAACGAATTTGATATCCGTATCACCTCCACCCTCTCTTCCATCCATGTGTCACTTCCTCAGCTGCACCATCCCTCCATGGGCTTCCGTTTTGGGACGGTGAGGGAGAGCAGTGCCGAGGATTACATGAAGAAGAGCTTCCCGGAGATGCACGACTACATGAGGCGATTCAACCAGCCCACCACCCCAGAAGGCGTGCATATGTTGAAGTAAGACACAAGCAGACAATGTACACGTTAATAGACCTCATTTAAAAACGAATGCAATCCAGATCTAAACAATCCAGTCTGCGGTTGTCTGTATTCTGTGCACCTACGTTTCATGTGCTCCGTGCATAACAATTCTGCCCGCTGACAGCAAGAGCAAACATGGCAGATTTGTGTGCACCAACTCCGAAATGTGTCACCCGATCACATTATGATTCACAGTTTGGATGCTTTGATTTCCAGCTAAGTGAGGCTGTTTTTTAATGTTTCTACCTACTGACTTTTCAATCTGGAATGGGTGTAATAGCTCAATTTGTTGTGCATTAGCGCTGATTTTCCCTTTGATTTTTTTGTGTTTTTCTTGTACACCTGCAGTGATGTTGTGTCTAACCCACCAGTAGATGTTTTTTTTACCACGGCGAACAGGCTGTTTGCGCTTTCATCTGGCAGAGATACGATCAAAAACTCCCGCCTATATTTACACCCTGCATCAGAACGAGCTTTTTCCTTATCGAGAGACACATTTGAGCGCGCAGTGTAAGTGAGGTGAAAGACTACGAGTTACATAAATGTCATTAACAAAGCCCTCCACATTTGAGGGAACATATTTTGGTTCATTAGAGGCGTTGAATGTGGAGATGAATGAGGGTCAGGGACAGAGTGATGTAAGAAGGGCCGAGGATGACTGCATGAAGAGGGTGTCGAATGGGGGATTGCAAGCAGATGAAAGCAGGAAGGCGAGGCAAGTTTATTTATATAATGCATTTAATTCACAAAGGCAGTTTAAAGTACTTTACATAATGCATTAAGTCGGTGAAAACAAGATGCGACACAAAAACAGGCGAGGATTCAGAAGAATTTGAAAAGATAGAAACAGAGAAACAAAAAGAAAGTAGTAGAGAGGGGTTAAGGTTAATTCGAGCGCAGTGGAGAGCGTACGATCTTTCAAGTCTATACCTCCTAGAAGTTGTCGTGGCAACTGAAAATCAGTCACTCGTCTAGTGCGGATGAGAATTGGTCAAAGCACCAAGTTTGACACAATATTTCTTTTCTAGAAGTTTTTTATTGCTTGCAAGCAAGAGTCACTCATCAGCGGCGCATAGATGATGACTGAAGAGAGGCAGTCTCCCCTCAGCTTTTATAATAACAAAGCCCAACACACACAGCTGTAGCATAGTGACAAGATTACATATGATCTCACTCCAGACAACGCACTAATCATCTCCACGTCCTCCTCAGGATACACACATAACGTCCTATACATGTCAACCTAAGGTCATCGCACTTATACACAGGAAAAGGCTTCATCAGCCCCCTCCAGAATGAACTGTCTCACAACACATTATATCATATACAATACAGTTGTACATACTGTTAGGTTTCATATGCAAAAACCAATCTATCAAAATAATAAAGGGACATTTAAGAATTTCCCTCACAAAGTCTGCACCAGCTTTGTGGAGCATAGCACTGAAATGCTGCCTCCTCATGCTTAGTTGGTTAGCAACACCTTGTTTTGATCACATTCCTGATAATGTTTAAGATGAAAACGTAACTCTTGCTTTTTTCCGCGTCTGTGTACACAGAGCGCACTTAAGTCCTGCCAATTCCAGAAGGTAAAACAAATCATCGCTCTCCACTGACTCTGCGTTGTGTGAAGGTTCCTCCTTGTCGCTTCCATGTGCTAGCAGACAGAGACGTCTCCAGAAGTTGCTAAGTGGTGTGATGCACTACCAACGGGGTAAAGCAGTTTTTAAAAGCTGTCAAAAAACTGAGCCGTAAAGATGACAAAAGTGGTTACAGGCGATAAGACGTGAAGCATCAGCAGGACGGAGGGGAAAAGCGGGGGATCCTAACACTCAGTGCGGCTACATATTCAGCAAGCATTTTGTCAAGTAAGTAACGAAGCTGTGGAAGGCCTGTTTTAGATCTTTGTTAGTTTTAACGATGATCTTATGTGGTCATTTGGATGAATAGTTAATCTGATAGGATCGTTTCTGGATCGCTTCTCCAAAAAGAGCAAGGTGAGAAGAAGGGACACTGAGATGGACCGCCAATACCGAGTGTCGATCCAAATCTAATGTTTTTTCAGCCAGCTACAAGCTTTTCATATGATGCATTGTACTCTTGACTTTATACTTGACTATGACATCACTCAGGTTTCTCATTGTACGTGTTGGTAAACACATGTCCCACATCTAGCAAAACTCATTTCTCTACTACAGCCGAGGATGAACCCACTTTAGTTTCTGGCTGCCGTTAATGGTTTGCAAGATTTATCCGCTCCATCTGTTCGCCGGTGATGGAAGACAACAGCAACAATACATTCATCCTTCACATTACTGGTGTCAGACTTTCAAATCTCATTTGCACATGTGGATTATCACTACATCTTTTGTTATCATATTTTCATCTCCGCCAGGGAGGTTCATGTTTTTTATAGTTGGTTGGTTTGTCAGCAGGATAATGCAAAAACTACTGAACAGGTTTCCACAAAACTTGGATGGAGGATGGGTCTCAGCCCAGAATAGACCCCATTAACTTTTGTTGCTGATCCGTATAAAAGGATGAATCCAGGAATTGTTTTTCACTTTCACAACATTTTTGAATTTCTCAAGGAATAACACACAGATCTTGATGAAAAAAATCAGGCATATCAGGGTGGCTGGTACAATTTGATGCAGATAAAGGAGACTTCTGGGCCTTGGTGGAGGTATGCACTCTACTGACTGCCATTCTAGTTTAATGTAGTTACTACTACATACTACAAGTTGAGGAAAAGTGATCAGAAATCTTGATAATGTCTTTACATGCCAGTGTCCTGGAGTTTTATCGGAGTACACCAGCTTGCACGTTCAGGTTTCTTAGAACCGGAAAAAGTGTTTTTCGACTTACAAGTATTTAACGAGGATAGTCCAAAAGCCTGATCATCACCAGCGTGCTTCATGTAAGCACACTTGTTAATGAGGCATGTCAGTTCATTTACACCCCTGTGGTTTTTGCAGAGAAAGACAAAAGGGAGTCACGCAGCACACCTGATGGGCTTTTGGTAAAAGAAAATTCAGAATTAGGCACTTTTAATTACATTTTTTATCATTTGTCTTTTAATTGAAATCAAAACACCGTGTTTTAATACCTTCTGTTGTAATAACTTTAATAACTTCAATTAAACACACAAGGGGGTCATATAAACTCATACATGGATACACAGAACAAATGAGTTTCGCAGTGGTATCCAGATCCTTTGCTTTAAGTCCCCTTTCCCTTTTCCCTTTATGTATTATAACATAATAAACACGAGTTTGACACTAGAGGGCTGTTTTCATATTCATTGCTGAAAGTGTACATTTTCTCTCCGCTCATCAAAAAATCCGATTTTAGGCTAAAGTCATGATTTGTGACATCACAAATAATGTGTAAGCCAATCCTGGTCTCAATATTCAGTGTACACAAGTGTGATGTGTGAACCTGAACCCTCCGGTACATGTTAATCCCGGCTTATTAACCACATACACGTTCACGGATAACTGCACCACTCCCAGCAAACAACATTCACGGCTATAACCGCATTCGCAGACACAGCGCCTGCTCCATAGAACACCAGCAGAGATGCTGAGATAGTGCATGTGCTGACTTTGTGATACAAGTGGCGAGATACAAAGCGCTGGTTCAGAGAAAGAGGATGAGAGCGGGGAAGATGAAGGCGGCGTTTGTTTGCGTGCGAGGCGAAGCAGAAGTGGAAGTCACAGCAGTGCAGAGAGCCGGAGTGAGGCAGTAAAATACTGTGTCGGCAGAACTACTGACCCCAATACCGCACTCAAATCTTAGCGGGAAGGAAAAAAAAAACTCACAAGCCTTCTCCTGGAGAGACAGAACGCCCAGGGCTACACATGCAGCTGCACATAAATGTATAGGCTCATGGGAAATAACGCAAACACTTACCCACACACAGGCTTACAAAGTTAGCCGTAGCTACACACTTTCATGCCTACGCACACGCACGCTCTCTCCCTCACGCACACACTCGAGGGCAGGCATCGGATAACTTCCGACCCTCTTTAGTCCCAAAAGAAGCCTCTATCCTCTCTTCTCCCTGTGCCTCGCATTTGACAGGTCTAGGCACAGAAAAACAGACTTTTCTGCTTTGCCAGCGCAGCAAAGACTTTGTAAAGTCAACCTTTTGTTTAGTGGCAAACATCCTGAATAACAACGAGTTTCGGGTAATTTGATAAGTCTGTCCTATTCTTTCCATTAGACTGTCTGCGTGTGTGTGTTTGTGCTTTTTCCTCAACATGCATCTATGCTTGTTTATGTTCTGCCACTCAAATTCTGCATACGTGTACATGTGCGCGTGCAAACTCTGTGTAATTGTGAGTTTATGCGTTCATTTGGATGGTCTGGGTGCGTGTGTCAGAGGAAACGTCTATCTCTTCCTCTTAACCGAATGTGTTTGTTTGAAGGTATAATATTCAAATCGAGTGTGCTACGCTTGGTATCCTGAAACTTATCTCCTGGCGGCCCTGGCCGGCGGCAGAGGCTGCACACAGAGGAATGGTCTATAATTAAAGGTCAATTAGGGTCAATTGGATCGATATTGCAGAAGCAGGAGAGTCTTCAGCAGTGTGTTTATTGCCTTATCAGTCCGCCACAGAGGCTGTTGGTTCAGGTAATGATGTATGTGTTTACACAGTGTATTAGAAAGCAGTTAATCTCATCCGCTGTATAAATGACAAAGTGGGTTGACAGCCACAAATACAGGGATCCTGCACGGGATCTGGGAGTCTGAGGAAGTTTGGCGAGTTAATCTGATTTACAGGTTTTTTCAAATGTTTGAGATTTGTTGTCTTCAATTAATGCTTCCCTCTCACTCTTGTGATGTGTGTGTCGGTGGTGAAGGACAGATCCTCCTACCCTGGATGCGTTCATCATGGACAAAGCCCTGTTGGACTTTGAGGTCTCCATCGACGCAGACTGCAAGCTGCTCACCGTTGGGAAGCCTTTTGCCATTGAAGGTACGCAATCAGACTCACAAACAAAAAGACACAGTTGTTTTGACGCTGTACTGGCTTGGTTTATCTGATAACGTCGTGTTGGTGTCGTTCCTAGAACATCGTATTTTATGTTGTTCCAGGACTTTCAGTGCAACTGACCAATCGCACTGCGGTGATTTTATAGCCTAGCAACTCGTGTTGGTGTTGTTCCAGGAACATCACAATTTATGTTGCTCCAGGAACCTTAGTTCAACTCATGGAAAAGCGACAGAGTTCACATCTGAAGCAAGTTGTTGTGGCTGAATGGCTCAAGTACAGGACTCTCACTCAGTGGACTCAGTAGTCACTTCTTTTTAAATGTCGTTCACTTGTTGTTTCCCTTTTTGGTCATAGTTTGGTTAGGCTTAGGCAACACGAATACTTGGTTAGGTTTTGAAAAAGATGGTTTCAGTTAAAATGAACCATTTTACAACATTAATCACGTAACTTAACTTCTCCCAGGGATACCAAATTGTGCGTTATGACTGAAATATGCAATATGTAAGCATTTTAGTTTAAAACATAAACATTTGGACAAAAATTATCAACAAAATGTGAAGAAATAACAGTTTTGACATTTATGTGTTACCTTGCAGAGATATTACTGTTAGTGTTATAACTAGCTAACCCCAGCCACTCTGAGGTCCCAGTCTGTGCAGAGTCAGCTAATATGCCTGCTAGGTGCACGGTTAACTGAGCTTACTAGCTAATGGCAGCTACAATTAGCAGCAGTTAATGGTTAGTCAACTCTGTTTGGAGTATGAATTCAACAGGTGGCCGGTTCTTACATACTGCAACTTTGTTTTATATACGGTCAGGTCTGTCTCTTTATTACTGTCTCTTTAAATGCTGCCATATAAATCAAGATTGCTATGACCCCTTTAACCAAAACAACTACGTACATGTCTGACTGCAATGTCTACACTAACCTTGAATTCATAATATTTGTACTCTTGAACCAAACATCTAGTCTTAATATCATAAAATAAACTGACCTTGTGACGACCTGCTTTTTGTCCCCACATGGCAGGTGAGTCCTCACAAGGTGACTTAATGAAAATGTGTCCCCATAATGTGTTGAAGGACAAAACACACACACACACACACACATTAACTGAAAGTGGTTCATGCACTCACTCATGTAGAAATACCCAGCCTGTACACACACGACATATATATTTTTTTAGACCACAGGCTCTCTCTTTCATGCAGGAAAGACAGACACACACACACACACACACACCTTAATGCACACACATATTCACACAGACACACACACATATAGTATGCACATATTCACGCACACATTCTTGGAGCAGATCAGATACTGTAGTTAGTTACATGACTGACAGAAGAACACAATGATTCGCTGGATGAACTTCACGCTGCAGGGTAAAAGTACTCAACCATCTATTATTCACAACAATGCCCAGTAAGAACACTTTGTACTTAAAGCTCACAGGTCGAACTAACTGCAACAGTCATGAAGCGCACAGACAAAGACACTCCTAGTCAAAAATCAGCTAATGATCCACACAGGGGGTTGTTATATTCAAGTTCTCGCACGATGCTACTCTGAATGAGTGGTATTATGCTACTGTAAATGAGTGTGTGTGGGAGAACTGATGGTAGCTTGCATAGTGGTGTGTATAATGATTTTGTGTTCTGGTGCCTTCCTTGAAGGAAATTGTTTTCCTTTCAGACTTTCAGACGGAGGGCATTTTTTGCTTTTTCATTTTCCATAACAGTACCGCTTCTTCTATCTGAAAATCATCATATGAACCACGGCAAACAAGGCCAAAAAGACAGGCTACAGAAAACAGCAGCGTTTTCAGGGCTTTCACGTTTACAAAGTCAAATTTTTCCACCATTTGGCTTCCTTTTCCTCATCGCCCATCTCCTACACATTGTGGATCGCGCGAGCGTACAATCCAAATTCAAACGAGTAGAAAAAAAGTCAAAATTTGATGCACTACGGATAGCCCAGCATGTCAAGGAAGTTTTAAAATACTACCAAAATACATGTGCTTGCTGTTGTGGAACATGCTGACCTACATGTACTGTGCAAAGTTTCAAAATCCCGCAGGCACTGACAAGTAGGCAAACATAACTGCAGCGATGCAAGCTGCAGCACTGCCTGTCAGTCCAAAAACTGCAAGACAAGAAAGTTTGATTCTGTCTGAAAGCACGGGGATACTTTAGTTACAGGGCTGATAACCATTTTGTTTAATAGCTAACGATACATTACAAGCAATTAGTATCATGAAGTGTTATGCCCAGATGTACACAATTATGCCTGGATACAGCAGTAATGACAGTAGTAGTTTCCTAAAGTGTATAAACTGTAAACTCGCTGTATGAATACATATGAGCGGTGAAGGGTTTTTTTTTTTTAAGATAGAGAAAATTGTATCACTTTCCTGAAATAAAGCCTGCTGGCGACCTGTCAAAAGAAATTATGTCTCCGCTCTAATAAAAGCCCGGTGCTCCGGCTTATTGCGGTAAATAAAAGGTTCCTGCCATTATTGCCAGTTTTACTGTATTCTAGTCACATGTCATCTGCACATATACGCCTTCCGAAGGTGACTTTGAAGTGAAAATATTCGCTGGCAGAACACATTTATTGGATGTATCAAGCATTTAACCTCTAACCCGAACTCAGCTTAGTCACTGAGGGTATAGAATTAGCGCGCGTGCTCTTGCCTGTCGCTGGCGTACCTTTATGTGCATGCACATCACGCCAGTGTGTGTGTGTGTGCGCATTTCTTTCAGTTTTCTCCTGCCATCTCTGAGACAGGCACACACAGACACAGAGACAGTAAATACACAGTAGTGAGGTTGCCGCATGGGACCAAACACTAACTTTGATACCATTTCTCTGTCAATCACAGCGTAGCCTCGGAAAGACCCCACTCCCAGATTCCCCGCTCATTGTACGACTCTCGTTCACTGGAGATTATCTATTGCTTTCTTCTCTGCATAAGAGCCCAGAGACGTCGCCGCAGCATTACTCATCATTGTGAGGCTGAGAAAGCAGGTCTCATTGGCATGTGGAGCAGGTCAGTTTGATGACTGCTTGATTCATTGTCGACATGAAAAGGCAGGCGAAGAATCCACGCCGCCTTTGGTAGTTAGTCACCCCCACAGCCTTCGAGAGGAAGAACGGGATGAGAGTGAATGAGACTGCATGGTAGAGGAGGAGAAAGCAGGAAATGGCCCAGACAGGAAATGTGAAAAAGGAAGGAAGAGGTGAGATTTTTTTTTTTTGAGCGGGGATGGGGGAGGACAGAATATGAGATGAAAAAAGTAAGTAGGAGAAAGAACAACAAAGGTAAAAGAAAGAAAAAAAAGGGAGGGCCCGAGAGAGGGAGAGTGAGCGAGGTGGGAGTTGAGCACGAGAAGGAGATAGAGGGCTTTCATTTGCCCACTGCCAGTTTGCGCCTTTCTGCACAGCGAGTGATAAAAGAGCAAGCCAACAGAGTCCCCTAATCAAGACAAACCTTCACCCCAAGCAGATGGAGTGAGGGAGGAGGAAAAAGGACAGAGAGGGAGAGAAAGGATGGAAATGGAGGGTGGGGGGAGGGAGAGAAAAAGAGAGGATGTGTTATTTGGTCATACGAGGATGCAGGCAGGATTTATAGAGCGGTTTGTGGTCAGGAGATACAGAGAGACGGAGGAATTGGGGACTTTGGAGCCGCTGCAGGCAAGGTGCTCCGCTCAAATCTTCAGGCTACTTAAGTGGAGAAAGATGCGGGGGTGTCGCCGAGCGCCCGTTTGCACTGAGTGCTGTTGGGAGATGTTTACGACAGCCTAGACACACCCCATTAATAACACTGCCACCGAACACACACACAGCCGCTCGCTGCTTGTTTGTATGTGTGTACGTGTGCGTCCCTGCGTGCATAAGTGGTCGGCACAAGCTCAGCGAAGCACGACGGAGCGCGTCTGAAGATCAGAATGAGGCAGGCGAGATTTTGTTGTCGGGGTGAGACGCCTTTGTCTGCTTGCTCCTGTGTGTGGGGTAATGTGATTAGAAGGGTTTAATTCCAAAGTAATACAGCCGCCATTTAAAATAGATGTCTTGCAGAATGCACTGGTAGAGTAGGTAAATAAAGTGAATTAAATTATGTAGAGCCGGATTGATTAGTCTATTTGCAAAAAACAAAACAGCAACTATTTTGATAAGTTGTTGATCGTTAAAGCGATTTATCGTGCAAAGATGCAAATCACTCCCTGCTGCCAGCTTCACGGTTGTTGAGAATGGTGTGTTTTCTCCTTCTTAAAGGGAAACTCCACCAATTTTTCACATTAGACTTTGTTTACAGGCCTTTCTGAGTTCAACTGCATATGTGAAAAAGTAGAATGAAGCTTTTTGTGGCTCCAGAGGAAGCTGCATGAGACTCGGGGACTAAGTTGCATTGTGGGTGATGTAGGCGCCGGGTTTTCTTAGTAAAAGGCAATGTCTCTGGTTTTGCTGTAGATCTTTTATTATTTGTTCTTTAAACTGTCTACAACGTTTACACTAACCTTGACCTGATAATATTTGTTCTCTTCTCCCCACATGACTGATGAGTCACAAAGTGTGTCCATAGTGTGTTGCAGGACATACCACTTTTTGCAGTAGTACTTTTAGTAGTTTTATTATGGGATTGATTGTTTGTTGGACCAAACAAGCAATATATGAAGATGTCATCTGGGGAAAACATTTCTGACCAAGTTATTTATCAAGAAAATGATCATAAGATTAATTGAGGATCAAAGTAATCTTGAGTTGCGGCCCTAAAACGATGGCTATTCCACAGCACTTCAATATAACTATAAATATGGACCTTCTAGGGCTGGACATTAAATCAATATTATACAATTAGATATTACTAAAATCTTTCCAACCTGAATTTAAATCCAAACTAATAAATGTCTTAAAACTACAACAACCAATGACATCTGAGCAGAAGTCCAACCATCCAATCATCCGGCAGCTGCCTAACCGTTCATGTTGTAATTAAACAGGACAGACATAAAGAAAGACATGAACTGATGCACAAAGACTTGTTAAATTTGCAGTTAGAAGTAAATCTGCTAATTCATCTTTTAGCTACATCCGCCAACCTTTATACATACTATATAAAAACTGCTCTAACACTGATTGAATTACTACAATCAGTGCCAAGTTCATAGAAGCTTTAACATTTTCTACATTTCAGCTGAAAATGAAATAAGAGCAGTGGGGGGATGCTTTGGCAAACGAAATTACGTGATTTATATTTCCAGCAGCGATGAATGAAAGACCAAAGAGATGATTCATAAAGAAAGTCAAACTTCATTAACAGTAATGAAAGAGAAATACTTAACAGGGGCCTGTGTTTGATTTGAAATAGTCTTTGAGAGCTCCAGCACAAAAACACTAAAGGAGGCAGTGTTCGGCAGCAAAGTGGTCCAATAAAAGATTTATAATTTTAAAGCTATCAGTGATTAAAGGGGTTACATTCCTGATCTGTGTTTTGAGGTAGTAGAATGTTTACAAACCTTAGAAAGTGTTTTCAGAATAAAACTTGATGTGCCTGGGTGTGTCTCTGACTGAGGTGTGTGGGAGATGTGAGTGACAGCTTCCAGACTCGAGGCTTGTGATGGAAAATGCGGATGTCTGGGGGAAAGAATCAAAAACAAATGACAAGCGGCTGCCCACTTGTATTTCACCGTTTGACTGAGCGCTGTAAAGAAATGCGGACGGAGATAGGCTGATGACAGAAAAAATGCTGTCTGTCTGCCGGGGGAAGTCAAAGAAAGAGGAGGGAGACGTACGGAGACAAAGCAATGGACTCGGGAGAGGAGCCGAAAGATAAAGAGAAGAATGGAGTGAAGCAGAAATTGAACGAAATTGAAGGGATGACAGAGATAAGGAGTGGACTAATAGAGGGAGAGACTAGCGGCGACGGTGGGAGAGGAATGACCTCGGACAGGGAGAGAGGAGGGATGAGAGGAGGGGAGGCGGAAAGGATGAAAATGAGGTGGGAAGGGAAGGTAAAGGAGGGTAGGAGCAAAGGGACGGTAGCTTAGACAGTCTTTGTCATGTAGGAAGCAGAGTGTGACAGTTATGTGAACCTTAGCTATTCTCTCTTTGTGTCCACAACCCCCATCTGGCTCACACACCTTGACAGCCGACACACACATAAACACACTGGAAAAACAGCTGCCAGGTCCGAGTCAATCACACACACACACACGCACACACTAAAGCGCTGTTGGCATGACTGTCTTTGACTGCAGTACAGATGAAATGAAACAAACAACCCCTGGAGATCTTGTGTAGCGATAAATCTCCGAGCGGGCCTTTTGATTCTGAGCTGAGGGGCAGATTTCCCTCATTTTTGGACCTGCAGGAATGCGAGCTGTAATGCAAAACAGATGCAGTTTCAAAGTGTGAGCAGGGGCAGAGCACCGTTCCTCACCAGCTTTCAGGTTGTGTAATGATACACGAATGTGCCGCTTTTGAAAATGAAAGCGACGAAGAGTGGTGGGGAAACGTACTCAAATCTGCTACTTAATTAAAAATATTACAGTTATGTAATTTTATCGCTGTGACTACTGTATATTTTATTGCTGTGTCTGGTCTCATTACTCCACAAACTGCTGGCGTCTTACCTTGACTAAAGGCAAATAAAGGCTGAGGCAAAGTGATGATAAAACAATTTCTCCAAATCTGGCACAATGTAATATTTAACGCACCATCACAATGATTTGCATTACCGACTGCATAATTAAAATGCCTTTGCAGTTATTAAATCCATATCTGTGACAGCAGCAGGTCCGAACTCTAATTGCACATAATATTTTATGTGCATATTATATGTTTTTGTATACAAACCATCACTCTGCAAAGTAATCAGCAACTGCAGCTGTCGGTTACGTGTGCAAATGGCATACATTTTGTATTTAAAGGATATGATCATGCAAAAGTAAAAATTCAGTCATCAACTACTCGTGCAGATGGAAAGTTGTGTAAAGTTTCGTAGTCCACGAGACATTTCCGGAGCTTCACAGTGAAACAGCGTTGCAGCATTCTCCTAAGCAACTTTAAAAACGTACAAAAAACAACCGAAAATGGCTCCATACAGTTCGTTTGGTGTAATCCAAGTTTCAGAAAGCCCTGAGATCCCAAATTAATTTGAAAATACGTTATTTATTCCCCTGTTTCAAGCCAAAATCTTCACCGTAGCTGCTAAGTTAGAAGCATTAGCATGCACCACCGTCTGAAGTGGGTGCACAAGCTAGACTGCACATCGAGGGTGTAAATAACATCTTTCCAAATCAATTTTGGATCTGTGGAGACTTGGATTAAGCCGGATAAGCTTTACGAAACAATTTTATGTTTCTTTTCCCCATTTTTTTTTACGCATTTCAAAACAAATCCCCAGCTCCTCCAGTTGATGAGAAAATGCTGTAACCGTGTTTTGCTCTAAAGCTCCAGAAGTGTTGTGTGAACTGCAATTTTTATGGCTCCGATCTTGAGGTGTTCACTGGGAGTCTGCTGGTTAACAGTAGTTAGCAGTTACTTTAGCAACAAGTAAAGTTATCCGTCAGGAGTTGAGGCAGAGCAGCCAAAGGACAGCAGAAAGTTATAAAGTTGTGTTTTTATGCAGCCATTCGTGAGGCCTGGTCCCTAGAGACACTCCCCTCTGGCAGGGTCCTTCTTTTTATACATCCATGGCAGCGTCATAAAAATTATGACGAGCGCGCTTATTGGATGCAAAATTAGTATGCCCCCCCCAACCGCCACCCCGAGTGAAGGATGAGTCATCAACATTTAGTATCAATTTTCTAGGACATTACAAACTCTATAGTACAACTTAAAAAATACCTGCAAAACAACTCATTTTTGCCATTGTTGGGCCTGAGTCTGGCATATAGGTGAAATATACTGTAGAGCAACACTGACAAAAACACTTATCATCGATATTGACTGTAGGGGAGTTTTATGGGAAATATATTGGCTGTTTCCTTCTCACAAATACATGCACCAGCCAGATTCAGGTATTTATAACACGAGGCAGTGGTGCTCAAACTGCTTTTGTCCAAAGGGGACACCACAATCGACAACAAAATGAAAAGTTCCTCGTTGGTACTTCAAACATAGCACTTCTAAACAACACCTCAACATCCTGTTGCTACCCGATTTGAACTAAACTGCTGTAAAACCAGCAAACATGTGCTATTGAAATGAATGTTAAACGGACACATTCGTTCAACATTCGACAAATATCAAGAGGGAGACAAAAAAAACGAGATCTAATTTCGGCATGTTGTCAATTTCCTGTGCAAATGAAATGAAACTGGCCTTTGGTTGGCCTTCGTACAAAATTGAGTCTTGTATCTGTAACCGGAGGGGATGAGTGTGAAGTGAGCATGGAGTGGATGATCTGCGTCACAGCCTACAATGGGTGTTTTGCAGCTGGCAGTTGATGAGGTCAAGGTAGGTGACAGATAGGAGGTCCAATTATTTTTGATGGAATCTGGAGATGTGGCAACAAAACAGATCCCATAGCTGGAGAGGGATATTCATATTCTAATTTGTTTTTATATCGCATGTCATAAATGTCCCGGTAAAATTAGAATAAAACATATTACGAGGTTGATGGCTGAATTAGTATGAGGCGGCACGTACCTCTTAAAATTCCTCATGCAACCTTTAGGGGACCAAACAAATGAAGGTGTAGTTAAGTCTCCCAAAATTTAAATAATCTAATACACAGGGAAGACAAAACAGCAAATAACATTCAGGTTAACAAAGGAATTGAGGGCAGCTCAGGTGAGAACAAGTCATTTAAGCAATCCATTTCCAAAAAAATGTTTTTTCTCATAAAAGGTACATAAACAACAAAGCTGACATTTCTTCGGCTAAATTTGAAGTCATCTTTCATAACACGTGGTGGTGCTGGACCAATTCCTCCCACAGAAGTCATTTATATTACGATAATTAATCACCACAAGGCAACTAAAGCCATGTGAGTGCACCCGAGGGAACCTAACTGCAAGTAAGAAGCACAGTCAGGTAAAATATGAGCATATTTGCATCTTACCCACTGAGTCAAACTTGATCCCACTCCAATCCCGGATCAGACTACACGATGTCAGCCTGAAAAAAATGGTCCGATCTGACAGACGTTGGGTGCTGGGGAATGGGAACGAACACCGGGCACGACTGTTTGTCATTTTATCTTGTGAAGTGTTTCGTAGCGGAAGACGAAGTGTGGGACAAACTCGCAGGGCTTTGACAGGAAGACTACCAGCTTGACAACGTCTGCAGCGTGCAACGTGATGGCTCAGATGCTGACACTGATCCCCAAAGTCTATCTCTAACTAAGGGACATAATAATCCATCTTTTTCTCTCCAGATACTGATTCCAATACCTCAACTCAGGGTACTGATCAGATACCAGTGCTCTCTTTTCCCCCTGACGTTAAAAATGTGTAAGCCTCTCTGCTTAGAAAGTCTTTGGTGTCGCATGAGGCCGGGGAGTTATGGAGCACTAAATCTGATGTTGTAGCCTGTTGTGACAAAATAAATTCAGAAAATCATGACATTGACAAATAAACTGTATCAGAAACATCTGGCCAAAACCCGTTCCACTTAATAAGGGTAATGTCCAGCACCAATCAGGCATGTCGGACCTAGAAGGTCATGAAAGATTGAAGGATAATAATTGTCAGGGTTCAGTTTAGCCTCCTCGCTCACAGAGGTCGTCTTTCTTCCAGGAGTAAGACTCTTGACATTGAGGCCATGTCGTGTTTCTCTTCTAAGCTTTCACACAATGGGTTTATGATGAATGTAAAGGGATAGCTATAGCTTAGGTATATTCTTGGCTAGGCTGCTGCAAGTGGTTCAGACCAGTGATTTGCGATGAGACGAAACATTTCTGCTTGCAGTGTTGCAGTGCTGTTAACTTGTCTGTCTCAGCTCCACTCGCGTCGCCAGTGGTTGGTTTTTAAAACATAAGGCACTTCACGTGCTTTGACGGGCGATCAATGCCTCATCAGCTGGTGAGTCAGTCACAATCTGTGAGCTGGTGGAAATTGCAGACTTTTTGATGGAGGAAAGAGAAAATCACCTCATCAATTTGTTTGAGGAACAGCCGTTTCTGTACGACACAAGCCTTAAAATTGAAATTTACTGCTAAACAGACAACTTCGCTGCTTTTACTCTGCTCTGCTCTCCAACCATTCTCTCCGACTCGCCCCAGTACACACTCACTACGCACACACTTTTTCGTTGCTTCATCTTTCATCAGTGAGACGACTCACATTTGAAATGTTTATTATAGCAGCAAAGCATGGCAGTCTATACCCCAGACCTCATCACTCCCCGCAGATATGTTTACAGAGAGACATTGTGGAGTGATGAGCAAAGCATACGCAGGTGGATGCTGGGATTGTGGCGGGGCCGGAAGGACATGTAGCCATGCTGTTGCAGGACAGGCAGAGGGAGAGATGGGAAATTAAATAGAGCACCAAATTGAGAGGGTGTGTTAGGTAGATGATTGTGGAGGGCGAGGCATGTCGCATGTGTATATATAGTAATGCAGCTCGAGCCGTCTGACTGAACCCGCTCGCAGGCGTTGCTCCATGAACGCAGCCGTAGCAGGTAACTCACTTTCACCAAGCTCATTCATATTAAGACGCTACAAATCGTATCCGGTCATAAAAATAACCTGAAAAGCAAGCAGTTAAAACGTACAGGACAGAGAGTCCTCGCTGTGGAAATGATGCTCCGTCTTGTCTCGCCGCGTTAGTGTCAGTTTTCGGAAAATTGCAGACCAGCATATTACAAGTAGTTGTGAGTTTCAGCTCGTCTCGGCGCAAATCTTTGGTCTTAAAAGGGCTTTAGCTGCTCGCAAAAAAAATCCCAGTTGGGGACGCTTGTCACATTCTTTTCAGGGTCAGCTGCTCTATTGTTCCTTATATTGTTATCCAAGGATAAAAATGAACTCTTTTAGGAGTGATTTCTTCTTTTAATTTTGCTTTTAAGATTTTCTTTAAGTTCGCCCATTAAAAAATACGATAACATACTGCAGGGACTACCAACCTCACAGTGGGGGATGGTAGTCACAAGTGCTCAAGAAATGTATTTTTTTAAGAGAATTAAATTCAAGGAGAGTCGGGTCACATAAAACTTTCATTACGTACTGAAAGGGAATTATGAAGGATACAGTTTTTAAAGGATTCAAGTGAAAGTTAAGTGTGACGGCCAATCCCGTTCTCCTCTGACCATCTGAAATGACAAATGTCCTCTAGTCTTACCCTGGCATTAGATTTGCCTACTACTTTGTAGTGAGAAGGGATGGTGAGGCGGTCGATAAAGGGAGGAACAGACAACTCAATACCACAGTTTGACCCACGACTTCATGTATTATGTATTAACCCCTCCACCAGTGGTTTTGTGGTGTGATATCTGCACTCTACTTTTCGGGAATGAAGTGTTTCTTCTGATTCCTGAAGTCTGTAAACTCATGAATCTCCTTTGTCTCCAGAGGGCATCTGCCCCTTGGCTAAGCGCAACTAGCTGTGGTTTCCTACACAAACACACCAAGTTAGACTCTTGTTTTCTAGACTCTTCCTCAGGCATGACTGTTGCTCTCTGATTGGGTCACCTATAGCATGTGTATTTCCATGTCTCCTCTTTCAGGCTACGGCATCGGCCTGCCCCAGGGCTCTCCTCTAACCCGCAATGTGTCGGAGTTCGTGAGTCGCTACAAGTCTGACGGCTTCATGGACATGCTACATGACAAATGGTATAAGGTGGTGCCCTGCGGGAAGCGAGTCTTTGCAGTCACCGAGGTAAGTCATTGGCGGGGAAGGAGTGTGTTCATGTATTGTGTACGTGTTTGGCGTGTCAAGCGAAGCCTTCTGTAGCTGTACTCCTCTAAATGAGTCTACCTTTGGGACACAAACAGGATTGCCTGCCAACTAAGCACACTGACCAAACCAATCACATACACACAGAGAGCAACACACACAGACAAAGACCTAGAATCACATAAACTCAGGACTATTTATCGGCCTTAACCGGAGTTACAGGCACGTACAGTCTCGGTGCCGATACTTATTTGAGTCTCGTGTGGGCTGCAGCGGAGTACTCTCCCTCCCTTTCCTGCTCAGTCTTTTTAAAGAACTGGGAATCTCTAGACAGAGCGCACTGTCTGTATCCATATCTCTTGTTTGTGAACAGAGAAACTCTTCAACTCCCTCTGGCCATCCCTTTTAAAATCCCACTTCAAAAGTTGAATCGTATTACAGCAACAAACGCAATTACACAGTCATAGGTTCCTGCGACGAAAATGAAAAACCTTAACTTCACCCTGCATCGCCAAGTTATTACTATTCATCTCATTGGGAGCCCAGAGAGCGGGCTACTCTCGAACAATGTGGGCGTGAACGCGATGTTGCCCTCTGGGTCGGGAGCAAAAGGAGGTCAGTGTCGTCTCTGATGAATTTGCAGAGTCAGCATGGGGCTAATTGCCATCAGAGGTAGCGCTGAAATGAGTCGGGTGAAGGAAACATGATTAGGGAGCAATGGAAAACCTTCGCCGCGCTGTCTCCCACTTGCTCCAGGCCCAATGAACGCCGCATAAGAGATAGACATTATGTCAGTGGGAATGTGGGCGAACCAAATGGGAACAAACTGCTCTTCAATTAACCGTCGGCTCTTTTTACCATCTCCCTGCTAACTGCTGTTTCTTTCTATTACTTTCAGTTTTGCTTCCCCCCCCCGTCAGCTCTTTATGCTCGTTCTCTCCCCTGCTTTGCTTCTCCGCGTCCTTTTCTTTCCAAACATGTCTTTTACGCTGTTGCCCTCTCCTCTTGATTTCCATTCTTATGGGCTTACGCAGCCGAACCAGACACACGGCGGCGGAATATCAATTGCAAATTCACAAAAAGTGGCCTAAATAGTAATTATGTAAACACAAATCATCAATCTCTGTATTTTCCTCTCTGTCAGCTTAAGTCTTAACCAATCTGTGTCACTCCCCCAACCCTGTTCTTCTTCCTGTCGTCGCCCACGCAGACTCTACAGATGGGGATCCAGCATTTTTCAGGCCTGTTTGTGCTGTTGTGTATGGGGGTGGGTGGAGCCTTGCTGACCTTGGCAGGTGAACACACCTTCTATCACCTGGTCATCCCCCGCCTCAGGCGCACGCACACGCTGCAGTACTGGCTGCACACCAGCCAGGTGAGTGAATGCATGCAGTATGCGTGGTGGCATGGATTCACACACACACCTCACACACACACAATTGCAAAGACTGTCATGCACTGAAGCACACACACAGAGAAAGATGCTCAAGGCTAACTGTCATCCTCACATTACTGCACATGCAAAACACACACACACGCATGAGAAGAGTCTCACAAACACACACACTCTAGCATACGCCTGTTGGTGTGGCAGCCTTACCCCCTGGAGCTAACTCTCATTCTGCAGGCAACATGCGCCCTCTACTGTCGGAAACTCATAATAACACTAAGTAATAACATAATATATTCCTTAAAACTATCATGTTTGATGGGACATGTTTCAACTCAACAGTTTTAAGTTGAGGCTAAATGTATTAACGCTAATTAAGTACTGTTAATTAACTCAATAATGCTTTAATTGTGCTCCATAAATTAACTTGAATATTTTAAACTAATTAGTTAATTAAGTAAAAAGTTATTAAACGCTTGGCAGTGCCTTATTAATTGGTTCATGAGCACACGATACGTCTGTGTGCGTTTCTTTGACTTTTTGTACTTTGTAAACGTCTTCTGCGGATCATTAAAAGCACCTTTTTTATTCAAATTCCTTTCCTTTGCAAAGTAGTTTTGTGATATTTTGTTGAGATGCAATTCAAATTTGCTATTTTCGTAGAGAAAAGAGCAAAGACAATGAATAAATAAGGTCCGCCAAGGCCTATTTTGCAATTAGACTGTCGGAGAATTAGTGTGTTTACGACATCGCACACCAAAAGGAACCACAAATTGGGGATTTAAAGGTCATATTTTGTTGTTTATGAAACTCCTGCTATTACCAAATGAGCTGCCTGTGGCAATATTGTTGAGTGAATAATGGAACTAGCAGTGTGAATATCAAGACCGCTCCCATTTGTTTGCATCCTTCTAAAAAGGGCAACCCCTCCCGGGTAGCCTCCAGCATTCATCACAAAACCAGCTCAGCTATCTGAGAGGACGGCATCCCAGTTAACATCTCTCTCCTCCTTCAGAAAATTGAAGCGTAGTCAACTTCTAACTTTAGATTGGTTTGGAGTCTTATTCTTTCTAGTATTACCAAATCACTTGGGTAACTAAATCACAGGGAGCCGCGGCAGCTGACACTTTAACCTCTCTCATAAGTTTAAGCAGGAAAGAACCGACTCTCGCTGAATTACAATCATTTGATTAAATTATTCAAAAGGAGCACCGCAGCAGGATTTGTGAGGAACAGTTGCCCCAGATGTTCTGCACAACTGGGTAGAATAACCGTCACTTAGAAATTCAAATTCATTCTCCGCCGAGTTATTTCGGAGCAGATGAAGTGATGAACAGATTTCACATTTATAATCAGTAGTTTCCTTGTGTTTGTCTCCTCTTCCTGCAGAAGATTCACAGAGCCCTCCACACCACGTATGAGGATGTCGGGAAGGAGCTGACCGGCCTCGATGAAAAGTAAGGAAGTCACCGACAGACTTGTGCACCTACACTTGTGCACCTAGAATGAGTTAATGCATTTAAACACGATATCTCAAGAGCCTTTCAGAGTCAAATGTCACCTTCTTGTCACCAGTGCAAAGACCTGCGTCATTACATCTTCTCAAACGCATGAAAACTCTTAAAAGGAATAATTTGACATTTTGGGGAAACACATTTTTCTTGATGACAGTTTGATGAGGAATCACACTAAGTATGCGTGTACAGCCAGCAACTGGCCAGCTTAGTTTAGCATAAAGACTGAAAACAAAAAGCTCCCCAATTAACACATTTTATAATCTGTTCTCAGCAGCTCTGCCCTGCAAAAGGCAGACAGCAGTCACTACGGTAAAAGTTGAGAAAAAGTTTGAAAGCTGTTTAGCCAAAGTGAGACACCGTTATATAAATCGTAAAACCTCACATTTATGCTGTTTTTAGGACGAATATTGCCATTGGCAGATAAAACCAGATGCACTGTAAGAAAGCTAGTTAATGTGATGTAATAAATGTAATTATTAAGATGTTGGAGCATTAAAATTCATTCCAATCAGAGCCAACAGGTCAGGTAAAAGTTTGTAAGCTAGCTTTAGCCAAGGCTAGCTGTGGAGTGCAGTCTTTACACGGTGTTTTGTTGAAAAATGCGTTTTGGCCTTGTAGTTTACAGCTGTCGACGGCCTAATTTGTATGGCAGGGACTATTATCGATCTTCTTATCTAACTCTCTGCAAGAAAACTATTAAGCATGTTTCCCGAAATGTCAAACTATTTCTTTCAACAAAGAGCCAATTTGTATCAGACACAGGTTGAAACAGCCATACTTTAAACAGTTGCAGAGTTATTTGTCACTTTAATGACCTGATAACGAACAAAATCACTTGTTAAGATGCCCCATTTAACCTTATCCTGCTTACATACAGTCTATATTTGTATTTGCACTTTGCTTATATGACAATGTATTCATGCATACTGCTGTACAACATCTCACTGGATATATACCCTTTGCTGTGATTTTCCTCTCTTTCACTAGCCCCTCCTCTTGTATCTCAGAGAACTGCACCCTGCACAGGAAACAGCATCAGCCTCCTCCCCCGTCTCCTCCCACGTCCGTCAATGCTTCCACCACGGCTGGGGACACCGGCAGCTCCTCGCCGTCCCATGAGCCCAAGGAGAAACGTGTGCACTTTGACCTGGAAACCCTCCACAGCTACCGCCTGCGCACACACACCGCCTCAGTGCGCGGCAGGCCGGGCATGGTCGGCCGCCCTGGGCTCGGCCTCGGAGGGTTGGGGCTGGGCACCCTGGGGGGTTTTACCTCCCCTCAACAGATTAGCCTCCACGTCAACGGGGGCCCCGTTTCCACGCTGGCCTCCACAGGCTTGGTGCTCTCTCCCCTGGGCAGCAGGGCCGCTCAGACCAGCATGTGGGAGGGGGAGCTCCAGGACCTGCAGGGGAAGATCGAGACGTTTCGCACCCAGCTGAGAGAGGCTCTGGCCAGGAGAGCTGAGATCCAGAGCAGCCTGGAGAGAGAGAGGAGTGGACACGTGCGCAGGGATACCAGTCTGGAGAGGGAACGGGACAGACAGAGGATACAAACTATTAACACGGACAGAAGTAGCTCCACTCCGCCCAAACTCCCTGAGAGAGACAGGACCAGCCAACTGCAAACCCTGAATAATCAACAGACAGGGAGGGCTAACCAATCAGGCGGTCCTGTGACTCTGGAGCATGGGCGAAGCAGCCAATTAAACACAGTGAACAGTTTGGACAGAGGGAGAGCCAACCAGTTACGCTCTGTTAACACTTTGACGGGAGTCAGGACTGTCCAATCACGCACTTCCACCAGTTTGGAGCGAAGTCGAGTCAACCAACCAGGTGCTGGAAACATAACCGCCCAATCACGGAACACTTCTAGCCTGGACAGACAGAAGGCTAGCCTATCAGGCGCTCTGAACACACTGGAGAGGACACAAGCCAACCAATCGAGTGTAAGCAGCGGGACTTGATTGTCTTTCTGAAGACGTGTCGGACTGTGAGGTTGTGATACAGGTGGTGCTCGCATAGCCGTGGGAAGATGGCTTCGTTGGAGTGGGTTGAGTTCAGTGGATGCTTGCTGAAAAATAATTACAGTACATGTTAACTCACACCATTACTTACTGCAACCTAATAATTTTCACACTCTGAATTGTTTCCACACTCGCTTAAAAATACAACTAAAAACCTTTAATTGCAATTTCAGAACTAGTAAACCGTCTACATTATTCATGAAACCATAAACAAGCAGCGTAATCTTGTGGCGAAGCAAACATAATTTCAGTAAAATCTTAATATACTTTCCCAAGAACCAGATCAGGCCATCTGGCAGTGCTCAAATCACAGTGCTAATTGAGGAGATCAGTGGTTCGCATGAGGAACCATCAACCGCAGCTGTCTGACGAACTAAAGCCCATCTATCAGCTGAATGAAAGTGGGGCCAGCAACACTGGCTGGAGAGGCCGACAAGCACAGACATTAGCGAGAAGAGCACAGAAAGTTAGCCCCATGTGAAAAAACAGCCAATAAAACTCTTTTAAAAGGCACATGCGACATCTGTGTTAACAGAGTGCCAACAGTAGGAGGTAAAGATGCAAAAAAATATATATATTTTAAGTAATTCAAGTGATTATTTCCCAAAAATGTGAATGATAAAGGAGGAAAACTGTGACAAAAGAGCGATACAGCTCTAAATCAGATCCCACAAAACCTAACCTGTGTGTTGATACCTTATATCTGTGTGTGTGTGTGTGTCCCTCCATCATTACAATACCAACAGCGCCGTGTCTAAAACTCAATTTTCGACTATGTGTGCAGTGAAATCTCCCCCTCGTAAAATGTGTCAAAACTGGAAAAGATGTCCTGCAAAGAGCCATTTCCAAACAGATGCTTTGAGGTGGTAATTTTCCTCTGATTTAATGGGCTCCATATAAACAAAGCAGAGTGCTAAGCCAGGAAAATTCACATTAATGGAAAAAAGTTTGTCGTACCGTCTGTAGTGGAATGGAAATACACGGCTCCAGCCCGTTTTATGGCTGCTGTGGTTTGGTTTAAATTAAGGCAGTATACCATTTAAATATGGGCAAAGCATGGGGCAACTCCAGCGGTGCACATAATGCTAACTAGTCATGATGAGGAGTATTAATCAGACTTTGAAAACAGCAGTATAAAGTTTTCTGTGGCTTTGAAATAAGATTTAATTCTGAGGAAAATAATCCCTGATGACAAATAATCATTTGGAGACTACACAACTGTCTAAGAGTGCTTTCCTCAGCCCGATTAATGGAATAAATGTTGGCACTGTACGTTTCTGCAAGCCACGGATATGTTGAAACTCCAGATTTCTTTAGGTTCAATTTTCTATTTTATGATGTGACAGAACTGTGCTTATGATCTGGTTATGATAAGGCACAAACCCCACACACACATGGCTGGAGATGTCCAGGGGTCCTCCTCAAAAAACACCTGTTTTGTCGAAGACAGCTGGAAATGTTTCGACTTCTCGTCAGAAACATCTGTTTCTTGTCGCCACAAACACAGCTGGAAATTGTCCCGTGGTCTTCAACTCCAAAAGTAAAATCCTGCTTTTTCATTAATGCATGAGCAATAATAATGTAATGATATAATATATGATGATATCACTCTGAATGGGCAATTTTCTGCACTTAGTAATTTAAAACTTTAAGTAAGTTTTTTTGATTAACATTGTCAGTGCAGGCAATTTCATTCTAACAGGATATTTTTTACAATGTAGTATTTTTAAGTAAAGGATCCGGATACTTCCTTCACCACTGAACAAGTCCAACAAAAACAACGCTGGAGTTTGACCCATACAGACACTAAAAGTCAGGTTATCTCGCTCTTAGTTGTGATCATCTCAACTTTTTTACTATCGGACTCTCATGAGTCCCTCAGCTTTATGAATCATGATGAAAACTAAGTCCCTGCAGGACCCTTTAAATTAGATTCCCAGCCTTTTTTACTGTACAAGATGGTTTTAATCTATTTTCTAACGTGTCCATCATTAGGCGCCGAAACATGAGTCAGAGATGTGCGTCTGTCAGTGTTCAAAATCGTTTACATTTTCCAAAGTGCTGTCACCGACGTCTAAACTTAGTGTTTATATGGAGACATGCAAAACTACAGAACAAAGTTACAATCTCAAAGTCATTCCACAGAAGCCCTGAACAGCTAAAACGGTTGCATATCTGCGTGGACTGTGGCTCTGCCGTGTAAACAAACGCCATCGATTTGGAATCCGTTCACCACATTCATTACCGAATGAGTCTGGCAGCAATTTTGTGCTCAGTGACTGTATTGTGCATGATTTCACACAGTAAGGAAAATTACAATTAACTTGCCTCCTGCAGAGCTCAGTGAGCTCCGATAAGTTGTTTTTTGTTTTTTAATCATTACAATAGATGTATACTACTTACACTCAATTTACTTTTCATTTTCCACTCGGATAAAGCTATTTTCTTTTTGTTTTCTACTAAAATAAATTGGACGTAAGTGTCATCCCTCATGTTGGAGGAGAGAGAGGGGTTATGGACTGACTGTATTGGGTCTCAGTAATCCAGTCAACCACTAGAGGGAGCTGCGTCCCTGCTTCCCGCGGCTATGGACAATGAACAGTTCATGGATTGAGGTTTTATTCCAGCAAAAATTACATGAATAAATGTAAGCGATTGACTCGTGAGGAGAACGTGACAGACGGAAGGTGCATTTTGTTCAGCAGCAGCAGCAGCAGCAGAGGACCTGGGGAAAGAAATCACTCCAGCACTATACAATGCAATGTCACCTAATAGTGTTGTGATACTCAATCTTCTTGTGCAAGTCCCCCGTCACTTTAAACAGGTGTTGGGAGTTTCACCGGCCCACTGGTCTGAGACACAGACAGACACTGATATCACTGAGTCAGAACTGAACTGAAGTTTTTCATGATGGTACTGATGTACATTTAGACGTTTCAAACTTTGCTGTGGTGTGAAGTGGTTGTGTTCACATGCCATGGTGTCTATGAGGATAAAAAGATTATATTTTAGGTCATTAAAGAGAAAGAGCTTGTGGTACTGGATATTTAAACAAATACTTTTAAAATTTACCCCTTATAGAAATTGTATCGACATATTATTGAATTTTATCATAATGACCATTGTCATGTTTTGAAATAAACATTTATATACTTATTTACTCGCATTTTCTCATATTTTGAGTGGAAACTGACTACACTGCCCTGAAGCTTTAACCCTCCTGGATAATTTGAGTCACTTCGACACATTTGGTCCCCATCAGATGCATTTAAAATCAATTAATCCTCTAGTTTCACTCCATGTGTGTATTGTCATTAAATCAAATGTTGTTTTCACGATTTCTTTTGCAAATACCAATATAAAATCTGAAAAGAAAGTGCTAATTAAAGTGCATCTTTGGGCAAATGTGTAGTCGCACAGCACTTTTAACTTCTCAGTTCATCAGAGGTGCTAAACAGAGCATCTGCCTCCACACCAGCTCTTCCACTGGATGAGCTTCAGTGGGTAACGAGGAGCAGGTGTGAGAGGAGCGAGTCCCAGTGCAGCGTCAGCAGGTCCTTAAAGGAACAGAAAAGATTTGAAACAGTAAGAGTAATTGAACTGCTAAAAACATGGGACTGTAGTAACCTGAGAGAAATTAACCAGAATACATTAACAAGCAATAGTTTAAACACATTATTCACAGAAAAATGAATCATTTCTCCGTATTCACATCTTTAGGTTAAAGTCAGTACAAAACATCCCATAATTTTATTCTACATCTGTTATTGTCCATATGCAGAAAATATGTGGCTTAAATGTTAAGGTGTTTTTTCTTTCCTTTGGACTTGCCTCCTCACACCTGTTACTTGTTAATGATGTTGTTCATTCAGCCTATAAATGTGAGACATTGCACCTCATCTGTTCAGCACTTTAGGGGCCTGTAAGAGGACTATCCGTGCACAACCTTAACAGCAGTGGTTCCTTTTTGCAGATCCCCACTCATACACATCTTTTGATTGCAAACACTTGCAGACTTTATTTAAAGCATTGTCTGTATATAATACAGAACTGGAACTTCAGTGTGACTGAAAACTAAATAAGGAACAGGTCACCTTCACAGTGGAAGATTAGAAGTGACACTGAATCGTGCATCTTTAAGTTTTACCGTGTAACAGAAGTTTAGAAAGTGACTGTGGTGCACGAAGGTTTAGTTAGTTTAGTTTGTATCTAAAGAAATCAGCAGGCTTGTCTTTGTCTTTGGGTTCAGGATGTGGCATCGTAGTTTGTCTTTACACTCTGTGGTCTCCCTTCAGTACCCGCCATGCTCGGTAGCCGAGGGCGAGCTCTGCTTTGTCATATTTTCTTGTCTTTGTCACGGCTTTGTCTGGTAGCCTCGCCGCACCCCTCGCCCCCGCCTTGGTAACCACTGTGTGATGGTGTACCTGGTCTCACAAGAACGCTGGTTGCGCCTCACTTCAAAACCCAGCGCTGGGTAACTAATGGATGTGCCATTTGTTAACAAGCTGGGGAGCCTGTGTGGAGCAGCTTCAAAAGGGCAAATTCTCCCCGCTCGTGTGTCAGCGCACATTGTGTTGCTTGATAAAGGTGTAACATTACTCCAGTGAGGGAAAATGAAAAGCTGTCGCAGCTCTAGAGCAAAGTCAGCGACCTGTGACTATCTCTTGTAATTGGAGGCGGGAAGAGATAAAGATGTGACAGAATAGGACAATGTATTCAGAACATGCAGGGTGCAATGCAGACTGCGGTTGTATCCGGCTATCTACCTTGAATGAGTAAATCTGAGTGTCACCGTGGAGCACTTAAGCAATTGATCTATGAGGGACTTGTGGATGATTATGGTTTTTATCTTGTCAGAAAAAATTGCAAAAACTTGAACAGTCTGAATAAGCACATCCCTCAATTATTAAATCACATTTGACTGAAGTCTGTCCTGGAGAGCGATATCCACTATAATCTACATCAGACACCACAAGTCCAGACGGAGTACAGTGTGAGACTCCTCGATGAACAGCCTGTGTTTTCCTGAGGCCATTTAGGAGGGTTTAAGCACTACTCCATCTGGGAGTATAATGCCATTGTTTAACCCGCGTGTAATGACAGCTTTCAGCCACACAGAGGCACTTGAACCAGTCCCAAGGCACACGAGTGTGGAGTGTGAGTGTGCAGAGAATTCACATTGGGGATGTTTTAGTTACAGTGTGATGGAGACGCGCGTCGTTTTATCTCAAAGATGAGCGGCGCGTTTATGTGTGCATACGCGCGCCCTGTGTGTATTTGCTTTCTAGTCACACTTGACTCACCCCCATGATGCGGTGGCCTACATAACACGGCAGAATTCACAGTTACACATTTCATCTGTATTGATTTTTACCCTTGTGTTCCACAGTACACAGGTATGTTTTCTTAACCACATAATCATTGTGACGTTACCGCTCTTCTAAAATTCCCTTCTCCATCTTACACTGAAAAGTGAGAGCCTATATGAAACCTGACACTTGACAAGTGTCAGGTAAAGGGAGAAATTGATTCCACAAAATATAACTCTTCAGCACAGATGAGTGCTAACAGCATGTGGGATGTTTGAAGAGGGTGAGAGAGAGAGGGAGAGAGGGAGAGAGGGATGGGAGTAGCATGCTGATGATTTAGTGCCGGTGCATCGACCAGACTGTATAAAGTGAAGATAATCGCACTGTGATAAAGCCAATCAATCACATGTTCTCTGCACTCGCACGAGCTTGGATTCGCCTTGCAATAAAATAAACAATGGGCTCTTTTGTCAGGTGTCGGGGTGCATAAGAAAAATCAATCAGAATCCAATGAGAGGACTGTGTGGGCTTTCATAGACGGATGGGTGGATGTGTCCGCATGCAGACATTTACCTAACTTAGATGCTTTCATGCAATGCATTTGCCCATTTCTATAATGCAGTGTAACACATTATGAACATACTTGTAATGCACCCATAGCACCATATAACAATAGTTATAAGCATAACCACAATAGTCTATAATACATTGCAAACATCAGTATAATGGATCACTCTGAGCACTGCTTGCAAAAATAGTGAGACACTTGACCTTTAAAGTCATTATAATGCTTTATAATATGTTGTGATTTTTTTGTTTTATGGCATTATGAATACTCATGAGTGCTTAAAACTGTGATTATACAGTGTTAAAGATGCACTATAATGCATTATAGGCATGACTTAAAATGCATTACAGACATAAGCATCAAAACAAGTCATGATTATTGTTTAAAAGCATTATAAATCCTCATAAGTGCTTAAAAACTATGATTATACAGTGTTATAGGCGCATTATAATGCATCTAAGTATGTCCATAATGTGTTATAATGCATTAAAGACATGAGCTTCATAGAAAGTGTTACCATGCTTACCTTCCACAGCCACAGCCTTGAGGTCTGCATTAACTCTATGTGCATGTCTAAGTGTGTCCCTGCATGAACGCCTACTCGTGCATCAGCTAAACTCGTAGCCGCGCTGAATGCGTGGGTGTCTGCGTGTGGGTGTGCACATGCAGATCCTTTAACTTTATCTTAACTGTCCTCGAGGGGGAAACCCACATTTCCAAGTGTGTGTCTGAATGGAGATGGTCGGCCTTTTTTGCGCGGAAGAAATAATTGGGTCACATGTGTGAACAGCAGTCAAGAAGAATTTTAATCAAACTTAAGAATCCCCAATGTATTTCCCCTCCCGGCAATCAATTACCATCCAACTGGGGTTATAGTAAAGAGTGCTGATTTTGCACCAACTCCATATTAAAGGAAATACAACTGTGGTGATTTCTGCATCTCAGATGTGCTGTAACTGTGACCAAATTTACCATGTTGAGAGGAGTATGAGGAGCCTGTGGGAAGCAGGGAAGAGTGTTCATCCACCTCCACCTCACATGCCTCCCTCCCTCCCTGTATAGTGCTTTGTCTAGTAGGTAAATAGGATCCAGGCACTGTGAGTGATGAGTTTATTAGCCCCTGCCAGCTGTGACCAACCCTGGGGTATTATTGCCGTGTTGGCTGTATGTATATGTGTGTGTGTGTGTGTGAGGATGTCTGGGGTGGGGGTTTTGGGCAGGGAACAGGAGGGGCGCAGGAGAGGGGAGTCGGAGACGAGGGAGTACCCCATGAGAACCAGAGAAACTCCCTGGCAACCGGAGACAGGATCAACACTAAATGGGGCGCCCCCATTCATCCAGCACCAAGCGGCGACTCAGAGCCAAAACGACAGAGATTGAGAGAGACAGGGGGCAGAGAGGAGAGAGAGGGGAGGGTGGTGCGAATATCTGAATGAGTGTAAAAAAAACCATTGGAGGCCGGTCAGCAGGCGACTTCCCCCTCAAATTAGCCTGCACAGATATTAACGCGCAGGCTGCAAGTGTCCCTGAACGTGTCACAGCACTGAGTTGTAGCAATGATTGACAGGAGAGACGGAAAAAAAACATGCAGAAGAAGAAAACTGTGGGTGCAGAATGGATGTTTTAAGTTCAGCTTTAAGCCCCATTAAGAATTGATAACTGTGGGAGGAGGAGATATGGATCTGTAACAGCAACCACTGAGGCGCACGTCCACACACACACACACACACACACACACGCACACAACGCGTGCACGCACTCTTTGATGTTAATTGCCGCAATGTCATTCATGATGAGTCAGTGCATCGCGGAGGTGTGCGTGTCTGTGTGTGTGTGTGTGTGTGTGTGTGTGTGTGTGTGTGTGTGTGTGTGTGTGTGCGCGCGCGTGTGTGAATGTGACTCCCGGTGTGAGTGCGGGGCCAATGCGCGGTGCGTGCGCGCGTGTCCTCGAGCTCCGCACCGGATCCTCCCGGGGGGGATCCAAATGCACCACAGTGGTCAGACGCCTGCCACACCCTGTTAGAGTAAACAAAGGCAGGGACATGTGAGCCCCGGATAGATGAACAAGGTGAGGATCACGCACACGCGCGCGCACGCGCACACACCAATCTGATGGCATTCAGAGAAGCGCGAGGCGTGACTGATGCTGAGCCTAATATTGTAATTACAGTGAAATTGGCTGTTGCTTTTAAGATGAGAGGTTATCTCCAAACAGAAAAACGCCCCCCTCTCGCTTTCTTTTACGCACACATGCGCACAGGGGCCGCGTTTACTACGCGGGCACACACATTCCCAAATCTCCCCTCTTTGTCTCACGGCGGTAGCCCCGAAACAGGAATTCAGCAGGGAAAGGAAGCGAGGAGTGTGTGTGTGTGTGTGTGTGTGTGTGTGGACCAGACTGTCTCCTCCCCCCACCATAAGCGCACACACCACACTCTCTCCTCCCCCTGTGCACCCCCCTCCTCCTCCCTCCCTCCTCCACAGCCCCGCTCGGCCCCCGTGCCTTTGTGTGTGTATGTGCGCGCCGTGAAGCTGACTGCGTACCCGAAAACCGTGTGACGGATGCCTTGCATGTAAAAAAAAAAAATTTTTTGTGGTGTGTGGGGGCGATTCAAAAATCATCCGTGTGATATACTCAACGGGGAAATTGGAGGACCTGCAGGTGCAAGTGGAGGGGAGGAACCGGGTTGGACGCACGTGAATCTCTCACTTATCCAAAGCCAGGAAACAGAGCAGGAGAGGACCGCAAGTGCCGCAAATTGGACTTTCCACCATCAGCAACCCTCCTCTCCTCTCCCCTCTCTCGCCATCCCTGCTCCTCCTCTGTAGGTCTCCCCATTTTACTCCTTCTCCCAGTGTCCTTCTGTGATCCCAGAATAGCCTCACACCGGAGCGCTCTCTGATTTCTTTTCTTTTTTCTTTTTTTTTAAGTGAGGGGGGTGTTTTTTTGAATTTCGGGGGTGACTTGGGAGACGCCGGAGATGGATTAAAAGGGGGACTGTGCAACCGCAAAGCTGGAGCAGCACGCACGACCACGCCGGGGGGGAAGGGGGCGACGGGACTCGGTGAATTCGCGGAGCCCCCGGGACAGAGGTGAGTGTTCAGCCTCGTCCAGCTACTACCGCGGCTCCCTGCATGCATGCATCCAACCCAGCGCTCCTCTCAGCACATGGTGTTTCACGTTTCCATAATTGATGATCTCATACGCAATCTGCTGATTTGTGCTTGTGGAGGAGGAACAGCTTTGTTATCAATAGCTTCTTTTCATTTACTGCGTCTCCTTTACATATTGTGGCTACTCAGAATCTCAACTACAACCGTGAGAAAACTGCAATTAAAGCCAATTGCATGTTCAGAAAAACATGTGCACCCTCCAGGAAATATGCAACCATCACTCCATTTTCATGAATCTGTTTTTTATTTATATTCTGGGGGGATTAATGGCGGTTTAACTGATGGATGAGCTGTTTTTCTCCATACAAAGCCAGGTTATAAGTTATGTAAACCCTCCTACACATCAAGCAGAGCATATGGCCCTTTATGTCTCTGTGGCCGTGGGTGAAGGGCCCTGCAGTGGACAAGGCTTTGCAGCTAGCACTGTAACTTTCTTAGTGGATGGATGAGTGGATGGCAAATGGATAAAAAAAAAAAAGTACACTTGTTATGTTTGCCTTATTCTTCCAGTTTCAAGTTCATGTTTGTGAGCTATGGGACATAAAAGAGCGGCGACTTTACACTGTGCCTTCTGTGCATTTTTATGTTTAGTCAATGGCCTGCTGGGACACCATGGATCCATGTCATTACTCTACTATAGAGCCCCGACGGATATTGGATTGTTGGGGCTGATACCGACATTAGCTAGGAAAGAAATTCCACTATCGATATATGGGCCGATGTCCCTCTATTCACATAATATCTGCATAAAATATATGCTTGTGACAAAGATACGTACATAATAGAGGCAGGATATATCACAGTTGAACAATAGATTTCACTGAATCATCATCAAAGTAGCCCAAGAATACTAGTCTGCAAAAAGTTTTCATATCGTCACATGTTGGACTATTTCTCTGATAGGCCAAGATCGGCCAACCAATATATCAGTCTGGCTCGATTATATAGCACTATACTCAATGGTAGTATGGTAAATACTACATTACTACACATTTGTGCTCATACAGAAGCAGACCTATGTGTGATCAACCAGTAAATGTGTAATATTGAGTCCTTTCTGGCTCTAATTTGGCAAAATTCAAATTCAGAGTGATGTTATGGAAATAGGACTGTCAGTTATCCTCGGGCACGATTCAATTAAAAACTGTGGGTTTTTCAATACAGTAATGAAAACATGTTGACTAGAATTGCGCAACCACACATCAATCTGACATTTGCTGAACATTTAAGCCCAAGAAAAAGTCATTTTCAGTAACATACATAATAAATGTGTTGAAAAATGTTTCCTCCTCTCACTCTTCTCTAAAGTTCAAACGCTCGACTTTATTGAACCACGCCGCTGCAGCAGCGGACTCTTCAGTGTATTGATTAATCCGAGAATGAGATCACAGTCTGTGGGGCCATGGTGATGCCTTCAAATGTCACCCAAAGAGATCAAATTTACTGTCACGTGACACAAAGTACAGCAACGAGGTAATGTTATAAAAATAGCTGCAGATTGATTTCCTTTCGGGGTTATTGATTGGCTTATCGTTTCAGCTCCATGCCATGCAGTGCTTAACGCTCAAACGTGTTATTATATCGACTAAAGAATACAGTAAATGCTGTAATATACAGCATTGGTTCATAACCTAGGGGTCGGGATCCTCAAGGGGGTCACGAGTTAATTTGCAGGGGTCGCCAGATGAGTCAGCAGATCTCAAATCAGCTGAACATCTAATGCAGATTTGCCTTTTTCCAACATGATCTGGAAACACCAATTGCAGAATGAACTTCTGGAAGAATGATGGTAGCCCAACACCTTTCTAAAACAATTGATGTTGGGTTTTCTTTGAATTTGTCTTTACAATACAGCACTTTTAATGTAAATATATACATATACTAGAATGGCACTCAGTAGAGCCCATACCTCCATCAAGGCCCAACTGTCCTCTTTGATTCAACCAAACTAAAGCCAATGTCAAACTCAGTAGTCCCGTATCACTCTACATTTTAAACCACACAAAACTGCTCAACCATAATAATGCATAGGTACCAGCCACCTAAGTGTACTTCTCATCAAGAGCCACGCATTATTCTCTGAGAAATTAACGAAAATGTCGAAAAACACCCTATCCATCCCTTTATCTGGATCGGCACCAAAAGTCAATCGGGTCTATTCTGTGCAGAGACTCATCCTCCATCCACGTTTCATGAAAATCTATTCAGTAGTTTTTGTGTAATGCTGGTTACAAACCAACAAACGGACACGGATGAAAACATAACCTCCTTGTCTTAGGTAATAATACTCCACCATACCACCACAAACCAAACTCACTGCACTACACTGTACTGTGTAAAACCTCACTACACTACTAGTCCATAGCAGTGTCTGCTCCTAACAACCTCACCCCCCCTCCGCCGCTCCTGTGTTGGTGGTCACAGAGTCTTATATCTCCCTCGCCGTCTGACACACTGTTTCTGTCCACCGCAGGCTATACAACCCCCACTCACACCGCGAGATTGTGCACACTTTGCTTTAGACTATGCGCACATGCGGACGCTGCTGTGATGTTTGCGAGCGCGCATCAGCTCAGACTACACATACTTTGCAGTCTCACAAACACACACATATATGCCATGCCCCAGAGGACAAACGCTGGTGTGACAGATAAACGAGCCTCTTTCTTCAGTAAATAGGCTCATTCTGTGTGTGTGTGTGTGTGTGTGTGTGTGTGTGTGTGTGTTGTGGTGAGGTTTAAGTGCTGACTGGAGTAGGTCACCGAGACCAAGCGGTTGGGAGAGTGAGACCCAGGGCCCATCGTCTTCCTAAGCTGCTTTCAGCTACACTGGAATCCGTCCATCCCGATATCCCCCCCTGTCTCTGATCCTCACCCGCCACCACCCTCCCACTCCCCTCCGCCAGCGCTGCCAGACATGCACATCCACCAGACATACGCAAACTGGAGCTGCGCTCGTCTCCTGCATTTCGATTTTCAAATTATTATTTTTTTTTATCACATCATTTATTTCTTTGATCTCCGCACATCTCGTCCCCGCTTCCCTCCTATTCTCCTCTCCTCTCTCCTCCATCCTCCTCTCCTCTCCTCTTCATTTCTAGCGGTCATGGAAATTAGACTGGAGAAGTCTTTGATTCTCTGTGCCTTACATCGCCTCAGGGTCAGGCCCTCTTATCTCGGAAAGAGAAAGAGAGAGAAACAGACAGAAACAGAGAGAGGAGATAAAAGGAAGAGGGGAGAGGTGGAGGGAGAGAGAGGTGCTGAGACAGGAGGACGGCGAGAGGGAAGGTGTGGACAGGTAGAAAAAGTCAGGTTGGGGGTTTGGAGACATGCTGCAAGCAGACAGAAAGGGAGAAGGGAAGGAGTGGTAGAGAAATGAGGGAAGGCAAACAGATCTACTGGTTTATACCTATGATCTTATGATCTTAAAGGAACAGTGCACCCCAAAATCAGAAATACTTTCCCTCTCGTCTGTAGTCACCGACTTTTGGAGATATCAGCTCTGGAGATGTCTCCCTTTTCTCGAATGTAATTGTACTAGATGGTTTGATGTGGCAAAAAAAAATTCATCTCCTTATGCATGAGATGCTAGCCACCTAAGCTAGCTAACGTTACAGCTCAGCCAAGGACGACCCCAAATTGTGTTTGTCGCAAACATGAGCCGAGACGCACGCTTCCTTCTGAACGATGATACGGTTGGTTGCGGTCAAGCCCAGCATGTTTCACTCACAAGTGAGGTGAAAATTACATTTACACAATCACTGGAGAGTAAAACTTTCCACTGAGGCTCATCCTAAATACTGCAATTTACTTTAGTTGGATCAGCAGGTCTGTGACACAAAGCGCACTGCATTGCATGTTTTTGAGAGTGACGAGCCCAAACCTGAGCTGATCAGAATAACAGTGGATGCTGGTAGAAAAGCAGTTAAAGATGGGGAACTAGAGGTAAAGGAAAAAAGAGAGGTCAAGCGAAAAGTGTGTGTGAAATGAAGGGGAGATTGGTTGGAGCGGGATTGGATAGATGGAAGGAGAATGAGAAAATGATGAGTAAAATGGGACACGGAGAGGTGGGAGAGGTAAAGAGGGCAAGGCTGAGCGATGGAGATGGATGGAAATGGGTAGAGGACAGAGATAGAAAGACGGGCAGAAATAGGGAGCTGTAAATATTTAACTCTGTTTGGTTTTCCATTTGGGCCCTCGGCTCTTACTTCTCTCAGAGGCCTTGTGATCTAGCCTACAGGTTACTGATAGCAGGAGATGTCTGCAAGTGTGTGCATCCGTGTCGGGTACGTGCGGAAGATTAACTTAGTGTGTAACAGCCATTTGGAGGATTCATTCAAGTAATTCAAAATCCTCCTTTTAATTAGGATTTTGTCTTTTTTTTCCCCGTTTGATTTCAGCATGACTTCATAGCCGTGTGTTTGATTCTCTGTCTCTTCGCGCACACATGAGAAAATCAGAGTGTGGTCATTAAATGTGCATATGTGAGTTACAGGCCTGGTTGGTGTATGTGTATGGGTGTGTAAAATCTACAACTACACCGCCACGACGCATACTTGTTCAGAAGGAACTTAATTTCCTTTTTATTAACAAGGTCTTGGTAGTCAAACTAAATGTGCACAATAAAAAGAAACCTCTCAGGCTCAAACAGCATTTGAAAACTTCTTTTCGAACCTATGTTTCATTCATCAGTAGAGTCAAGGCCTGGCAGCAGTTTCAACATCTTTTTGATGCTTTCAGAAATGTGATGGATAGCGGAAGTCCTTGGAAGCGCTCTGAAACTCCTCTCTGACATCTCTTTGCAATCTGTTACCCCAACAGGCTGTGACTGGCCCCACCCCAAGATGACATCCCCCAAAAACAAAGCCAAGAAGAAACCACCCAAGGACAGCATGACGCTGCTGCCGTGCTTTTATTTTGTAGAGGTACGTGTAGAGAGATCGGATGTATTGATGAATCACTGTTTTTTGTATGCTAGAGCCTGGTCAACACGACTCACTACATTTACTGAATCAATCAGAATCACTCTCTCTGCTGTATAGAGTCTAACTGTGTGTTTTTATGCTGAATGCATCTGACCTTTATTGAGTTTGATGTACTTCACAAACATCGTGGTGCAGTCACTTCTTTACCCCAGTGTGTGTGTGTGTACTGAGATAAAACACTGGATGAATCACCTCTCTCCGAGCAAATATTAAATGCAGGTCGCTCTTTGCTTTGTCCTTGTCCTTGTGCGTGTGGCGGCCGTGTGTGTGCGTGGGCATATTCCCGTCCAGCTCCCCATCGTCCTGTCCTCTTTGGTGTCCCTGTATTTCCTGGAGCTGACAGATGTGCTGTCCCCCGCGATGGTGGGCTTCCGTTGCTATGACCGTGACCTCTCCATGCCCTACGTGGAGACGGGCGACGAGCTTATCCCTCTGTTGATGCTGCTGAGTTTGGCCTTCGCTGGACCTGCAGCATCGGTAATTCCATCGCACACACATGAGGAATGTTCTATTTACTGTGATATACAGTACGTTAAAGGTATGGTGGAGTAATGGCGTCCTGAGCGAAAATGAAGTGACACGCCCTCCGTGTGTGATGTAATCCAAGCTCCTCTAGTCTTTATTTTGATGGCTGGGCTGTGCATGTTAGTGCATTATTTTTTTATGCTCGGACTCAGAAGAAATGATGGCTCAGAATGTATTTAGTTTTTTAGGTATGTGCGTGTTTTTAGACTCGCTTAGTTAAATTCACTGATGTCTATGGAACAAAAACTCTCCTCAAAGTAGGTTAATGAGAAGGAGGAAAAATGGCTTTTGGCTGATTTTTGCATGATAATTCATATATTCACACATTTTTCTACTTACAAAGAAACACGATTGTGTCAAACCCATCAACCACCTTTTTTTGTTAATAAACACATAACCACAAGCACAGACATAGTGTATATTTACTGTACATGCCTGGTAGTAGTAACGCAGTTGTTCCGGCTTGAGTATTAATGATGCATTTTGTGTGAAAAAGTGAAAAGATTTGTGCAGAAAGATATCACTAGGTTGAAGCTTACACATTTTTACGAATTACAGAATGTGAGGCTGCTTTGAGATATTATTATTCAACTTAAAAATAATGTTTAATTCTGTTGATTTAGCAAACATGAGTCATTTCTGGTCACTTGTGAATAAAGGGAACAAACTGACCCCTTTACTTTGTTTTGCCGATCAATTGCAAAATGCAAAAGAGCAACGATATTAACTGAAAGTAATTCTTCTGTCCACCATGAATCAAAGCTTAATATCCGCTCTGCTTTTATCTCTCTTTTGGTCTCCACCCACTCCTGAGGACAACTATCTTGATCTTTAGCTTGCTGGGTGTTTGCTTTTTTAGCAAGCTAGTCCCCAACAATCGCCGTTAGGTGCCGGGCGGGTAGTACACTTCAGCTGGTGTTAAAAGTCTGATATTTTTTCCCTATGAAAACTGATGCTACTGCTGGGAACCGAAATGAGAGCTGCAACTCCTTGAGGGTTTGCCACCAAGCAATCCATTGTTCATGTAAAAATGTCAGCCAGTGCCATAAAATCTTCCTGCACTGGAGTCACAAGGATAAAATCTTCTCCGCGGAGAATCTCAGAGGATCAGCGGTCTAATGTGTGTCTTGGGGCTTTGGGCTTTGCTCTCGACGCATGTGCATGACGCAGAAACCCTCGTGTGCAGACAAACACATGGATCGCGCACATATGCAAAGGTACAGCTTCTCAAACACTCACAAAGCAAATTCAATCTCCCCTCAGAGATCCAGAATCAATGGACACATTGATAAATACACACCTGACATTCCAATACACACCATCACACACAACACAGGCCCCTCCCGAATCAATACGCTCGCACTCACGCACACGGACACGCACACTGCTAATCCATCAGCAGCATGGAAACGAGCACACCTCTCCAACGCTCATCTATCACTCTGATTGGAAGTGATCACTATTCGATAGCACCCTGCGTCCATTCTGCCTCTCCGCAGCTTTCTCTCACTGCAGATCACGATCAGCGATGGATGTTTGACGTTAATAGCAGTTTAGCAGCCTTTCTCCATTTTTGTCTCTTTATTTCGTCCTTCTTTCCTTTCTTCTTCTCTCAGTACGTTCACGGTGTGTCAAACATGACATAGATGTGTATTTCTGTGTCTCTCTCTCTCACCTTTTACCCACTTTTCTCCCTCCGTCTATAGATTATGATGGGGGAGGGCCTGATGTACTGTATGCAATCCAAACTGAAGACGTGTCCCAAGTCAGAGAGCAGCATCAATGCTGGAGGCTGCAGCTTCAACTCCTTCCTACGCAGAACCGTGCGCTTCGTCGGTACGTCCAACTAACAATCCTCCGTGTCTGTTTTTGTTTTTTCTCTCTTTTTTTAAGGGAGCATTGGGAATTAAGGTCATATTCTAATCCACAGTTTGGTTTTTCGGTGAGTGAATAGGGTTCGGGGTTTGCTTAAGAAAACTTGGGCAGGATATGTTGCTTTAGCTGTGGTGGATCTTGCCCCAGGGGGCCTTCTTCTGGAAGGTCTCATTAACCACATGGTTTGTCAAACAGCATTATATTCATACATGCGTATTCTGTTGGTGATTTAGAGGCCGGTATAAATAGCATTTTTATCACGTGACGCAAAACAAACCCTTCACTGGAGTGAATCCTGATGCAGTGTCTTTTAAGTGAAATGGTATCAGTGTGACGGCAATTCAGAGGCAATCTCTCACAATTTTTTCTGTTAAGCGTTTGTGTTTCATGCCCGCTTTTCTTCATGTTATCGGCGTCCAAATAACTGAAATGAATTATGCATACACGGCCATATGACGGAGGACTAATCCTTCAAAGTTATGGAAGATCAACGCGTCCCCAGATACGTTGTATCTGGCTCCGCGTCACTAATAGCGTTAACGTTGTGAAGAACTACCTGCTGTCAGTAACGAAAGAACAAAGTGCTGTTGTTTATAAGATGGAAATCAGTTTTGGCTCAGACAAATTGTTCCACTTACCGGCTGATCCCCCAACCTGATTCCACTTTAAAGAGGAGGAAAATAAGCTAATTACATGCATTAAGTGAAGGGTGGCTTAAAAATGAAATGGGGATGATATAATGCGCCACGGCAAATATCTTAAGGCCGACTTTGAGCTTTGAAGTGAAAAGAGTAATTAATTCACCTTGCCAAATTTCACTGTCTGCGGAAAAAGCTTCATATCGTGACAAATTGAAGGCTCGTGGTGTCACTTCAGGTCGTTGGAGCAAACTCAGCGTTGTTTTCCACTCGCAGGTGGTGTTCATAAACGAGCAGCTCAATGTGACGAAACCACCAGGGGCTTTCAGTTCATTTACCAAGGCTGCCTCTTCCCCATCTCTACCTCCCGTCTCCTTCTCCCTCAGGTGTTCATGTGTTCGGTCTCCTGGCAACAGCCCTGGTGACAGATGTCATCCAGTTAGCTACTGGTTACCACGCCCCTTTCTTCCTCACCGTCTGCCAGCCCAATTACACGGCCCCGGGAGTGTCATGTGACAACAACGCCTACATCACGCGGGACATCTGCATGGGGAAAGATCAGTATGCCATCATGTCAGCCAGGTAAGACATGAGGCGTGCATTCAGAGCTGAATAAAAAGTCTCCATCTGCCTGATTTCAAAAAATGTATACAGATAAAGTGCATTCATCACAATAAAAGCTCGGTTTATTTGTGCAGGATCTTACTCATATGCCTCTCAGCTCTCTAGCTCTGCTGCTTTCATGCCATTAAATTGCAAGTTGAAGCACAGAACCATTACCGTGGCATATATCGTATACATTCCTGCAGTTGGCTCTCTGTTCAATCGAATATATCTATCCAACATACTGAGTTACAACGATAAAATGATTTACAGCGGTTGCACCGTATCCTGTATGTTGCATCACTATTTTGCAGGAGTGTGTGTGCAAACACCACAAGGTGAGGAATCATCAACCCTCATTTGCATTTGAAGAGGATTACAGGAGATTAAAGCAGCAAAGGAGTCAAATTGTTGTGGCGACAGTTGGATTTTTAAAAAATAATTCAACATTTGCTTATTCACGATATGCCGTTTATTTGCACGTCAAGGCTTACAATGCCCTTACAAATTCCCCATTGTGCCCGGCTCTAGCAATCTCACTTGCAGATGTGGCTGCTGACACATAGGTCAGACAAACAAGCTACATCAAACAGTATATGTGTTTTAGCCAGGCATAATAAGTGCACGCAGACAGAAGAGATTACAGGTAAATATAGCTTATATGGGGATAATGCCAGTCGTAAGAACCCATATTGACATAATGCATTCCCTGCTGGCTGTAGCCTTGCACTGAATGGACAAATACAGGAGTGGTATAAATCTTCTCATCTAACTTACAATCGCAGCCCCAAACATTCAGCTTAAACTTCAGCGTATATACGTAATTCCAGCCTGATGCATAAAACCAACCCTCGAACAGACATTTGACAAAAGTAAGAACCAGCCGAAAACTTTGAAAATGTGCTCACCTTGAAGGTCTAAAACTCTTGCAGTCATCACAAAGACAGACAGACATAAAAGAGGCACTTAAACACAGGTTTGAGGAGTGGGAGAAGGTAAACACAGCAGTTCAAGACGCAAAGGATGAATACACCCACGCAAGAGCGACTTAATAAGACAGATTAAATGAGAGCTGGTGCCTCAGCTTTCTAAACTCTAAATTACTAATTACTTTGACCGCAACTCATTCGCTCGCCCCTAATGTTCCCACTAATGCCCCACGGTATTCTGTTTGTGTTTATTAATGCTCACATCCAAGGACACATACTCAGTTTGACTAACAGAGTCGGGCAGGCACCCTGGTTTTAATGTCAAATACAATCCAGACATCACAAATAAGGCAAGCAACCATGACAGCTTTATACTCGGGTTTATTCAAGAGGCACTAAACACACTCGCAAATCCACACAGCCTGTTTTGCAAAACCTTTTTTTGTGAATCTCTTTCTCTCTCTGCTTTCACTCTTTCACACCTAACTCTCCCCCTTTCTCCCCTCAGGAAAACATTTCCATCCCAGCATGCAACGCTCTCTGGCTTCGCTGCTGTCTATATATCCGTAAGCACTTCTGTGACTTACTTGCCTTCTGTGTTTTGTGTACTTTGATTATGATGCGTTAGCGTCATATATTGTGTGCCTGCATGTGTTTAACAACTAGTCGACCCTGTTCTGTTTGACTTCTTGCTGGATTTCTTGGTGATGCGTTAATATTGCCGCAGTGTTTCTGCGCCACATTTCGTTATCTTCAGAATTTCTCTTTCGTAAAATGTGCAGATGGGTTCAATGATCTGTGTTACTACACTAAAACATAAAAACTAGCCAGATGCTCTTCTGCTTATTCCTAACAAATGTTGCTGCTGGCACCACAAACTGTAATTAGTTCCAACATATCAAATAATTTCTAGCTGGAATGAAATCACCGTCACTTAATACATAAGTCAGACACTTCATGATAGTGTTTACTCACTGCAAGGTTTCAGGATTTTGGACTGCAGTACCCCCAGGCCAATGATCCATCCAAATTTAAACACACTAGAAAAATAACAGGACGGTCTTTTACTGTCAGGTTTCTGCATTCCTCGTTACGTCCCACTGCATATCGAGCAGCTTATTGCAACTATGCGGTCAAGTGCTGACGGCAGCAGTTTATGAACTGTACAGCAAAGCAGCGCTGTCATTTTTCCATGAGGTAACACCCTGCTACACACACACACACACACACACACCCTCCTCCACCAATGGCTATTGTGAGCTATTGGCCATATCACTGCTGCCTCGCTGGACCCAGAGGGTGCTCATTAAAGCTCACCAGACAGATTTCTTGTGAGAGAAAAAGCAGGAGAGGAGGAGGAAAGCAGCTGTTTTTGCTTGCTAGAGTCACAAAAGGTTGCCTTCAATACTTCCCAGAAATGATGTTTCCTCCTCCCATCATATTAAGACAATAAGACATAGTATGTAGTCTCAAAACCCTCAGAAATTTCAAGTTTTATTGAAACTCTTGATATTTTTGTTATTTGCATTTGAATCGCAACGAAAAGGAAATGAAATGTCACCCTGCTGATAGATTTTTCCCCTCTCTTCCTTCAAGAATAGCAGGATTTTTATGGTCAATACCAGATGGACAAGCTTGTTTGAAATGGAAACTTTTGCAAAGCCTGCTTTCCTGTCACTCAGCTGTCTTCCTCTTTATATAATCGAATGCATGCAGAGAATTTTAATGCAACAGCGAATATATTCTCTCTCCTTGCTTTCCTCCCCGCTCTGCTTTCCTGTCAAAGATTATCCATCTTAATGACCCAGAAAAAAACAATAAGACAGCTAATTTAACTTAAAAGAGAATTCTTCAAATTGGTGGCAATGGAAAGAAGCGACATTTTGTCACCCAGTCAGATAAAGTTTTTAATTTATCTCTTAAAGGAATAAATCTTCATTTTGGGAAGTACAATTATTCACTTTTTTTTTTTTTTTTTTGCCAGGACAGAGAAGATACGGGGGGGTGGGGAAGCTAGTATGACTAGGTCCAAAGATGAGAAACATCTGCCCGGCCGGCGCTAATATATGTTGTGGTTTTACAGAAAGTTGCTCATCCTGGCCGAGAAATAAACTAGGACTGCCAAAACCATGAAACCACAACTTGCTATTTTTTATTCTTCTCAATGAGAAGATATAATGAATTAATTAGCAAGCTTTGGAAGCGGCGGTAGGATGATTGGGCCAGCTGTTTCCCTCTGCCTCTGGTCTATAAGCTAAGCTAAGCTAACCAGCTGCTGGCCAGAGAGTACCAATTAGGGCCGCCCCTGACTAAAGACTTTCCTCGCTGACTAGCATTCCTTAATCATCTCGCTACAAACTGGCTCCTCTGATGCTTCACAACTCCCCCGCCCCGTCTTCTTCATCCCTGGTGCCGCTCATTTTTCAAAACCCCCCCCCATGGCGGTCCAAAGCTCCTGTGCTAGCAGTGTAAACACCAATACTCCCCATGGTTAGCTGAGCTAACTTGCAGCTAAAGTTAGCAGCAGTTAGCTACAAGTTACAAGATAGCTACAATGTTACAAGAGAAATAGTCCGTGTTCCAACTGTACCCCTGATACTTTCTACCTTCTACTTTCTAATGGATGCTAGGTTGTTTCCTATCGACTCTCGGTTTCATCAGCTATTAGGGAGCAACTTTAGTATAAATACTCCCATTTAACTCTTGGCCAAATGTATCCCCCAACATGTTAAATTATTCCTTTAACAACAGTTACACGCAGTTTTAAGATGGACAAGATGATTGCGATATATTTCCTTCATTCCTCTAGAGACTTTAGAGCTTTCCACTGTTGAGGTCAAACTTGTGTTGCAGTGTGTTATTACACCTTTGAACGGCATCTCCACCCGCAGCCTCCATGTGTCTCCCTGTGCCTCTTCTGCATATAAATGCGTGCATCTCTGTCCGCAGATGTATTTCAACGCCAGCATCAACAGCACGACCAAGCTGCTGAAGCCTTTGCTGGTGTTCGCCTTCTGCATGGCCGCGGGCCTCGCCGGGCTGACGCAGATAACTCAGCACCGCAGTCACCCGATAGACGTCTACGTGGGATACCTCATAGGAGCCGGCATCGGAGTCTACCTGGTTAGTTAAGTGTGTGTGACAGGCAGGGCAAAGGATTTATCAGACTTGTCAAGCCCTCAGCTAAACTCTGCAGGCAAAATATGTACAATTTCCCCAATTTAATTAGCCTGTGTCAGGATAATTGCTCGTTTTATGATGATATAACTCACTGAAAGACATTTGAAGAAGTGAAATGGATTTGCTACTCCAGGATTTACTCTGTGAAATGAGCGCCAGCATATGTTTGAATGTATTTAGGGATTTGTTTTGTCCCCGGGGAGTAGTTAAGAGTCGGCGTGCAGCGTGGTGGGAATGACTGAATAGCGCATAAATAGAGTTTTTTAAAACAAAGTGGTTTACTTGTTTTGCTGTGACTGAATTGTCCCATTGTATTGTTCTAACACTATCACAGCGGGCGCCAACAAATGCAGCTTTTTTCCGTCACCTCTTGTCTCCGTGTGGCTTCCATACTTTTCTCTCCCAGCCGTTTCTGTTTTTTTTTTTTTTTTTTTGGCAGGCTCTATATATAGCTTTTTCTATTACCGAGGGGAAGGGAGAGAGAATGAATAATCCGATAAGAATTCTCTGGAACAATTTCACACTTCATTTTAAGAAAAGTTGTCGTCGCCATTTGCCACGCTTCCCTCCTCCTCTCACTCTCTTTCTCTCTCGTCTTTCGTTTTTTTGAGAAGGGGGAGTTTCTCCCCCTCATTAAAGGATGGATAGGGGGGAGAGAGTGATTCATGCTGACCTCAGACTAAGCAGGAGGAGGAAGGAAAGATGCCTATTCATGCACTCGCTCCCCTCTAATAGAAATCACTTTTTTTCCCCCTCCTCAAGATTAAAGGAAATACATTTTCACGCTTCAGTCTTTATGCAACATGCTGGGTACTTCAATCTCATTTATTTCTCCTTCTCACCTCCCTCCCTGTCTCCCCCTGTCACCTGTCAGGCTGTGTTCGCGGTGGGAAACTTCAAAGCATCAGAAGAAGACGCTCACTCTTTACACAGACTGACCCCGGCTCAACAGAAGGACGGCCTGAGGGTGCTGAGTCAGCGGAGTCATGACTCCCTGTACAGGAAGACTCCCAGGGTGTCTGAGAGCAGAGAGGAGCTGGGGGCGGCGCTGGGGTCCGGGGCCCGCAGTAAGGTGAGGAGGGAGAAGGCGTCCTTGGCCTCTCTCAAACGAGCGAGTGCTGACGTGGAGCTCCTCGCGACCCGGGGTCCCATGGGCAAGGAAACCATGGTAACCTTCAGCAACACCTTGCCCCGTGTCGCAAACGGCAACAGCCCCATCTCCCCCTCGGACGAGCTGCCCACCACGCAGCGTCACATGACCTTCCACGTGCCCTTTGACCCCCAGAGGTCTCGGCAGCTGGTGTCAGAGTGGAAGCAGCGCTCGCTGGAGCTCCGCAGCCAGAGCTCACGAGACGAGGATGAGGGGATGGATGGGAGGGATGGAGATGATGGAGGAGAAGGAGGGGATCAGGAGATGCCTTCGTCTCTTTATCCCACAGTGCAAGCCAACAAAGGCATCGCCACGCCGACTGGATCACGGATGGTGGTGGCACCCCCACTTGTTCACATCCCCGAGGAGGCCACTCGGCCACCGCCTGTCTCCCCAAAGAGTGCAAAGACCCGCGCCAAGTGGCTGTCACTCACCGAGGGAGGAGGGGTAAAAGAACCGGGTCCAGGCCCCATCGCGGTGTCGACTCCCCGGGTGCCCAACACACAGCCCAACCAGCTGCCCAGCCAGCAAAGAGTCACTCAGGTTAGGAAGAAATGAGACAGTGAATGCCTGCAAATCATGATAACTACATTACTTTAAGCAATCATTTTTCATCATTTTATTTCAATTGACAAGCAGCCAGTTCTGAGAAAATATATCTGACACAGGAGAAGAGATTTAACAGCTGCCAAACTCTGTGTGCGCTACGCAGCTCTGATTTATTTTGTTGGTAAAATCAAAACAGAACAACATGTGTGGAAGCAATTCCACTGATTAGTTTCCAATATGAAATACTCTCACAAGGGTTCAGACACTAATTACAGTTGGAGATAAATCTTATAAAAATGCCTGGGAGGGTAATTGAATGTGCTACTATTAACCTTTACAATGTTTACTGTCATAAAAGCCTCTGAAATTCTGGGTTTATTGTGGTTCAAATCAATTTTGTTAATCCAAATTGCTGTTTTTTTTTATAGCCACTGCTCTTCTTGAAAGTGAAACTTCTTTCTTGACCTTGGAAACAGCAATTGGCACATCAGTCTCATTTAGTAGCTGGAGCTTTCGGTCATATCAAATGATCTTCCTCATAACACAGAGTTGTCTAGTTGTTGTGGGGACATTGGGACTTGTCATTGAAGTACCCTGGCAGCAGCTTACCTTGCAAGGCAGCTGTGGCCGAACACACAGAGGTCGAACCAGTCAGTGTCCAATGATGAGCTACCGGCAGCTACTAGCATGGTTTAGCAAGAGAGAGAAGCGATTGTTCAGGAAGCTAGTGTAGATGCTACTAGCACCAGTTACATCAGAGGGATATTTCATTGAAAGACCACTCCTCTCTCAACTGGTTTCGAAAAGAGTTTGATTCACCAACTGGTTCCACTAGTGGTAGTGCTGTTGATCTATTGGTTGAAGATAGATGGTGATGGACAGATGGTTCATGGAATCACCTGCCAAGTATTTTTTGAAAGTGCCTGCCATTTTCAATTTGTAGCAGCTCCTTTCCAGATGGTTCTGTGTAACAAACCATCTGGTGCGTCTGGTTAGGAAACAGAAGCTCACAAAGCAGTACCACCAACATGGGTCCATTTGGTGGCTGACCTTCAGAACTCCTCTGAGCACTAACCTTTGTAGATTTTGACAAGATCTTCTTCTGTTCTCCAGGTGATAGCCATGTCCAAGCAGCAGGGTCACGGACACCTCACATCGTCCACTAAGACATCGGAAGGTGGCTCTTCCTCCGGCGGTGGGTCCAACTGCTCCGAGTCGCCCTACTACCGGATCCCATCTGATCGAGACAGCTGCACTGGCAGCAACCCCGGGAGCATCGCAGGAAGTGGGAGCATCGTCACAATTGACGCTCATGCCCCCCACCACCCAGTGGTGCGTGTGTCAGCCAGTAACGGCAAGCCGTGGGAGTGGAGAAACACCATCAGTGGTAACATGATGGCCGCCGACACGTCAGGGGACAAACACCGCGCGGCGCTGCAGCGACAGGAAAATGTCAGTCAGTATCGGGATTACCGGACGCTCCCAGTGAAAACGGACTCACTCTGCTCCTCCTCGGCCAGCGGAAGTGCAGAAGGAGGAGCAGACCTGCCTCCCCCACCTCTCCCCACTTCTTCCTCTCCTCTGCCTCCCCCTCCTCAGCTGTCCTCATCCCCTCTACCGCCACCTCCTCCTCACTCATCTTCTTCCCCTTTGCCTCCCCCTCCACACCCGAGCTCCTCTCCAATTCCTCCTCCTCTTCCTCACCATGCCTCATCTCACATGCCTCTCCCACCTCACCTGTCCTCTCAGATGTCCCCACCACCCCTCCCGACGTCCTCCCAAATGCCTCCACCTCCTCACTCATCCTCCTCTCAAATGCCCCCACCTCCACACCCATCCTTAGTTCAAATGCCCCCACCACCACACCCATCCTTAGTTCAAATGCCCCCACCTCCACACCCATCCTTAGTTCAAATGCCCCCACCTCCACACCCATCCTTAACTCAAATGCCCCCACCTCCACATCCATCCTTAACTCAAATGCCCCCACCTCCACATCCATCCTCTTCCCCTCTCCCACCGCCACCTCACCACTCATCCTCCATGCCACCGCCTCCGCACCCCTCCTGCTCCAGCATGCTTCCCCCTCCGCCCCATCCTGACCTACTGATGGACGGCCACAGCCAGGGACTGTCCCGCACCTCCACCCTGCCTCGTCGGCCCTCGGTCTCCGCCCGCAGCCATGCTGAGCAGGAGCACTACTACAAGGCCATGCAGAACGAGAGGATGTTATAGTAAAAGACAACGGTAATCATTGTCATATCAATGATTGTACTTCAGAAGACTCACTGAGAGAGACAGTGAAACAAAGGAGGTGGTGGCAGGTGAACAGAGATTTATGAAAAATGACAAAAAGGTTCAGAGACTCTGAACAGCAGCTTCAGTCAAAATGCTGGAAGGAAAGAGGCGTGAGGGTGGAGGACCATTGGGAGATCTGGCAGCTCACACACACTCAGCAGGGGACCTGGTTTTTCCCTGCTCAGACATTCTGCCCACAGCGCCGGCTCAGCGGCCCTGACTGGGAAAAGAACAGACAAGCGAAGAAACGGGAGTCAAGAGAGAGCAGGGTGAAGAATTAAAAAACCCTAGTTCAGCTCTCGTTTAGGCACGCACATCCTCCGTGTTTCTTTATGACACTTTCAAAGAGGGAATGGAAGAGGCTGCAGCTGAAAGAGATATCACAATGCACGGCCTGGGATTTGCTAACTCAAGTTTCCCCTGAGAGGGCGGATTAGACTGACAAAACAAAACAACTACAGGCAATACTAGCTCTCCTGAATCTGGCGCAGCTGTTTGAGGTTGCCAACCACTACACACAGAGAATTTGCTATTGTAACCAGTTGAAAACTCATGCTTCAAAGCACCCAAAAGCTGCGACTAAAGAAAAAGAAGGCAGCGAAGTTCAGCCACAGGTTCAGGAGTATTAGCCGCAACCCACAAAAGCATGAGAGTCATTTTACCCCCTCTGAATAAACAAACCAAACGGGGGGAATTTTATGTTTGATGCCAAGCAAATCTGTCAGTATCCACCAGGGAGAGCAGGCTTAGGAAGGGTTTCTCTGGATCGGGTGTGAGAGGAGGAGGAAGAGGAGGAGGGGTGGGTATAAGGAGGATCACGCACAGTCGAGCACCCCTATACAGACGTCACCGAATGGATTACTGCTGTAAACATGAGGGGCGGTGGAATGGAAAGAGAATTGTTTCTTAAGTGGAGAGGGTGGCCGCACAGCACAAGAGGCAGCCGGAAAGCCAGTCTGTCTTTGCTGTGTGCAAAAACCTGCCACGGAGCCTGAAGCAGCACTAAGGAGATTAACGTTTGTTTGTCAAACCATGCTAGTGCACTCTTCCTTCCAAAGTCCTTCACATTTGGCCCTCTGGTAAACCAAAATGGTGACGCGCATGTTAATGCAATTCTAGCCCAGCCATCACCATCGACATGCACACCGGCTCAAGCAGGTGCTGGTTGGGTGTTGCTTGCAGTCTCTGTTTAAACCTGTTAGCATTACAAAGGATTTGGTACCACTTTCTAAGAATGCATACTTTATAGGGTTAATAAGTTGGTGTTTTATTATTGAGCATTTATTTATGCAAAAAGTCAGTGGTGTCCATCTGTCTTTTTAACTAGCTGGAGCCGGGCTCTGCAGGAAGACTTAATAATGTTTACAACTCCAGATTTACATTTATTCAACCATCTGTCCATTCATCCAATATTTACACCTAGCTATCCTTTTCAGGATTATAAGAGATGCCAGGCTATCACAGGGCTAACCTCAATTAAAGGGATTTCAACTGGTTATGAAACAGTCTCAATTTCATACCAGTGCCTATACATGACCTACATAAGCAAACCAGACCATCAGCAAGATGATTGGCTCTTCCGATTCTAAATTATAATTGTATTTTATGCCGGCTCTGTAGTCTGGTGGTACGGCACTGGGTACATCTGTGTTGCCTGGTGGCAGCAGAACAACTGGCTTGATAGCAAGCTTCATCTTTCTGTTGGCTTATTATGAAGACATAACATTATGAAGGATTGTTGATAACGTAAGCTATAGCACAACAACAAAACTATTCGCTAGCAACTAACCCTGTTAGCTTGATAGCTACAGGCTAAAGGGTAAACTAGGTCTTTGAACATAATAAATTTTTCTTTCATTTTTAACACAAGTTTACAATTATCAATCTTACATAGCCACTTGTTTCCAAAACAAATGCATGTGCTAGCTAGATGAAGATCTGTACGACAGAAGGCGGTGGTGCTCATACCACTTTTGTCCACAGGGGCCGCCAGCATCACCAAAAAAGAAAGTCTCTTGTTGCTGCTTTAAGTATGCCTTATTAGAAAGTGATACCAAGATTTTTGTTCATCTTTGATATGAAATATTTTCCTAAATTGTCGAGCAGATGACATCGTAAACACCCAACCAACACCATGACAAAACAATCTCAGCTCAAGGTCCACTTGTTCACCATAAGCTCTAGAGCTGTTAACCTGACCTGACCCGTAACCTTTAGATGAAACAATTAATGATTATCGTAGATGTAATCAAATTACTAATCAATAATGAAAATAATCAGTTGTTGCAGCCCTAAGAAATATGCTTTCATTCGACATCTACAAGTGGAGAGGACGTGCGTGCTCTTCGTACTCACCCCTTTCTCTTGTGTGTATTTATACTCCGTTGTACAAAGTTTTTATCTGGTACCTATCATTTCATACATCCGAGTTTTTTCTATCAGAAGATATTCCATCCAACAGCAAGTGCTTTCTTTGATTTTGATCATATCACGTTGAAAGATACAGGCTCACCAACAGATGGAAAAAGTTGTTTTTCACCCATCCACCACCACATCTGAAGGGTACATGAACTGATTTTGTAAAGTTTGTGCTAGAAAGGGAGCGAGTTAAATGGAACAAGTTGTATTTCGTAGTGGAGCTCCTCAGACGAGGAGCTGGTAGATAATGTTGCTCGTCGGTTTGTGCTGCATGTGTGTACGAGCGTGTTTTTTTTAAAAACTTCTGTGCTTCAAGTGTGCGCTGTTCCCCTTTTTACAGACAGATGTGCAGCATTTTCCAGTGCTGGTGATTATCGTTCTACTTTTCCCTCCTTTTGACTGTAAAAATACTTGATATTCCCTAATATTATTAATACTATTGTTATTCCACAGTCCTCTTTTATGGGCTCATGTTTTCTATCTGTGGTGATGTGTAACATTAATAACCTGATTGAATAAAAAACGAAGACTTCTTAACCGAGGGTTTCATCCTGTGTCGCTCGAACGCACCGTGGCAGGTGTACGCCACTCAAAATAGCGAGGGTCAGTGCGGGAGCAGCTTTTACCGCCACTCTAATGAAAAGGATCTTCTCTATTGATTCTTTTGGCCATGAGTACTTTCCATGCTCATCCGTACTGTACGCTCACACATCCTCACTCACACTGATACACACAGCCAGACGGATACAACACATGCACATTTGCAATGCAACATTTGCTCGTTTCCTGTGGGCAAGTGTCGGGTTCCCATAATGAATTCCGCTAGAATGTTGGTCAGTCCCAGATGACCCGCAGGGATGCAGCATGCGTTGGCTGTGAATGCGCATGTGTGTTGTGTGTGTAAATTTGATTTTGTGTTTTTGAGTGGGCTTTGAGTGGCTGTTTTCTTGTAAATAAAAATTAGCCCCATTTGTCTTTTCACATCCATTATGCAGACATTAATTGGGGCTTGTGCATCGGTGTATAAAAGTAGCACAAATCCCTGTGTAGTGAGGTTACGTGTCCATTTAGATATGCATCATTTTTGTGCATCTTTCCATCCGTATGCATGTTTAAGTGTTTGTTTGGGGATTTGTGTGCGTGTGTGTTGGTGAGTTTGTGTGTCCAGTGCTGCGGAGCATTGAGCTGTGTGATGAGGCCGTACAGGCAGTGGGGGTGCAGATGGTGTACTGAGGCCCGAGGACAGTCAGCCTGTCCATGAGTCACACCCAGCAAAGCCAATAGCTCTCTCTCGCTCTCTCTCTCTCTCTCTCCTTGGTGGCCCAGAAAGCACAAGACAACAAGTGTGTGTGTATGTGTGCGACTGCGGGAGGCAACAGAAAAATGCGGACTGAGCTGTCCGTATGCATGTGTCTATTTTTGTGACTGTGCCTGTGTGTATGCTCGTATCTTTGCACTAGTGTGTGTGTGTGTGTGTGTGTGTGTGTGTGTGTGTGTGTGTGTGACAGCGGCTGTCCAGGGGAAGCTGCTGACATTCTTTTCAAAACTGATTTACCACTGCAGAACAGCACAAAGACCTTTTGTCCACAGCTCCACTTTTATCTTACTCACTTTGTCACTATCGCTCTACCTGCTGCCATCTCACCCCGGCTCCTTACGCACGGAGGAGAAGGATTTGGGGCTTTATATCCTGATTTTTCCTGCAGCTTCTCAGTTTCTCCAATGAGAGATTTGAGCTCTAAATGGTCACAGGGATCACTTTACTTTCAGTCCAATCAATATCAGGGATAGTTTTTCTTTAAATAATGAAATATTGATCCATTTTAAGCATTAACCCTCAAAGACCCAGTCAGCCGCTCTTGTTTGCTCATGTTCGATGGATAATATATTTCTGGAAAAATGTCAGTTTTGCTTCAATGCAATGTTTTGCATTGAAGGATACTGTTGTGTATGCAAAGGTCAGATGTACACAAAAATGCATTAGGAAGTCTGTAAGGTCCAAGTACATCTTTTTAAATCATAAAAATGAATAAACTTCTTGAGTTCACGGTAAAAGAAAAATAGAGAAAAACACCAATTTTTGACTGTCGTTTTTTAATTCGGGTAAATTCACACAAAGCCAATGTAAAACTGGGACTTAAAATGAGCCAGGCTGAAACTTAAGGTTCTCCTGAATCAAATGATGCGTGAACACAGGACAGTCAGGCACCCCAAAAATTGCTCTAGGTCTTTGTGGTCTAACTGATTGTTATATCCAAAGCCCTCTAGTCAGGATCTACATGGATTGATATTGACAATGGATTCCAGCACTGAAAGAGTTATTCTCTATCAGGGTTCACGGCTGAAATGGTCGAAGAATCCCTGTTTAACAGCCCTTTCGGAGGGCTTCTCCAATTATGAAAGGAAACGAAAGTGATGGTTTCTTATTCCCATGGTGTAACGGTTGTTAAAGTTTTCAGCCCTGCACCCACAGTACATTACATTTAGTCTCAGATGGGCTTATTAAACCATGTTAGAAATCCTGTCATTTGCCGGCCCACCAGACAGAGACCTTGTAGCGAGTTCCTTTGGATCCCAAATGATAACCAGCCTTAACGTGCCAGTCAGTCGTCTCCTGACATGGCTAGAGGCTGACGCTGACATTTCTAGGAGGGTGGTTTTACTGAATCAGGAGCTGTACTTTCAAAGCTTGTTTCTACCTAGGGGTCCAAGAGTCCAAGATCTTTCTTCAAAATCTACATTTCATCAGTTTTTTATGGCCAAAAAGGCAACAATAAAATCGTGACTGACTGCCTGCCAAATTAGCTGGTAATGTAACACAACATCCTCGACGGTACAATTTTGCTCCAGGGTCGAATAATTTCCCTCCAAGGATACAGTCGTGTTGTTGAGGATATATGCTGGCTCGCCCACTCTTTAACCTGCAGGCTATAGAAGGTGATAAATGTCCAACCAGGCTACAATTACACTGTTTCAGTCCAGCTGGGAGCCTGACATTTTTATAGGGTAGCCCCCACCTCTCAAGGCAACTGCTGCTTTACAGGAGCTTGATTTTCAACCCCACTGATTCTTTAGACAGTTCTGACATGGACTGTTTTCATTCAGAGAGAAGATTGGCTATTTCTATGTAGTCATTGTAGTCACCTGGTCAAGTAACAACTTACTTAAGTCGGTAAAACTATTATTTCCTATTATGTACCTCATCGCTATGCATCCTGCAAAAGGCTGTGTTTCAAAGAGAAAAATAGTATTCAAAATATGTTGCGTATTTCTTTCAATGGCTATCAAAACAAATGATCAAAATATGCCGCTTTTGTCAACAGGGGCCGCCAGAATCAACACAAAATGACAGTCCCATAGCAGCTTTAATCAAATATAATATTTACTGTGTTCACCATACTTGCCAGCCTGTTAAAATCAGCCAGTTAGCACTACACACGAAGTATAGCCAAGGCTGATGGGAATGTCATTAGTTCTGCTGGTATTGGTACTGTAGGGGAGGGTAAAACGAGGGGTATATTTTGATTGTTGCAGTCTACCTCAGCGCTTGACGCATCCCGTACATCGGTTCGTTAAGATATTGCACTGAAAACCGCAAATGTCAACCCACTGGTGGCACTAGAGGAAAAGTCATCGGGTAATCAGTGTCAGCACGATTCATCTTCCAGAACCAGTGAATATCTGTACAAAATTCCATGGCAACCCATCAATAAATAAAGATATTTCTGCCTGGCCAAAGTTGTTGCCCTACCAACAGACCGACATTGCATCACCAGAGCCACATGGCTGAAAACTCATGAAAACATTCCATGGTCGAGTTTGGAAAAAAAAACAGATTGGCTGACTGTCTGTAAATAATGCTGTTTCTAAAAATTCCTCAAAAGTTGACTTGGCAAAGAATCAAGGCTTTCATGTGACAGCTTAAAGACACACTCTACCAAGCAGAGAAAGGATGTAAGTCTTTCCATCCCTTTTCTTCCTGCTTCTCCAATTATACTTGATGTGTCTGCCTGGCTGTCTCCTCATACCTTCCTCTGAGAGTTAAGATGGTAAAGATAGAGGGGATGGAAACAATGCACTCCTCCTGTACCTCTTTTACCCCACATGTGTGGGCGCAGGCATATGAACATACACAGCAACACACTCACTAAAGCCCAGATCCAGAGATTTATGCATTAAAACAAACATCTACATCTACAAACACACAGTCACATAAAAATTCACATACACAGATGCCCTCTTGCTGTTTATCTACATGTAGGGGCAGGAGAGGGGGCACAGTGCAGTGTATTTGAGCATGAGTGGGCTGATGTGGTTGTGGCCTTACATGCATGAGTAAGACTTTACAGTACATGACTTCAATACCCTACAGGCCTAGCAATGGGTAGTAACACACTGACACAGTTATCAGACCAGACTAATTGGGTCTGGGACTACGTGTGTGTACATGCGTGCAGGAGAAACTCAGTATATGTATGTCTTGATGTATGTGTGACCCTTTTAATGCAGCTGTGTCGAACCCTATACGCAATCCTCTGTCTGTTCCCCTCCGCTGCCCTCTCACCTCCGCAGCCTCTCAAATGTGGATGAAGTAAGCGCATGTTCAGCTTGCGTTTGTTCTTTTTCCCTCCATGCATCTGTAAGGATGACTGCATATGTCACATCAACAACTAGGTCCCCCTGCGCCGTCTTACCTCCGCTCAAATTCAAAAATATCTCTCCTGCCAGGAAAAATCTGTCAGATGTGTCAGAGTTTTCTATGGAAGCTCTTGGCAGAGGATAACGCACCCTTGCAACCGTCTGACCCAGTTTTAGTCCTCACGTCACCGCGGTTAGGATGCTGAGGGATATTTTGCATTATACACGCAAAAAGTCTGCGAGGACGCACATGCATATGTACACTGTAGCTCGTGTAAGTGTTTCACCAGCGCAAATAATCCAATATGAAATTAAAAAAAGACAGTCCCACCACTAATCCAGTCTAAATCAGTCGGTCTGGGAGCATCAATTTAATGAGTAAATTAGAGCGCTGCGGCACCATGCTCATCTGTACTCAAGCCTGTGATCCGTCCTATTTCATATCGGCTGCGAGCAGGGGAGCAGAGACAAAGACTGCATCTAAATGTAGCTGACTGGGTCTACTTAGGGTGTCTGAACGCGTCTCGGTGTTTTCCAACCCAGAATTGACTCTACATTTTGTGTAGGGATGATCAGATCTGAATAAGAAAATGTATTGATTGATGAACACGAGTCAGCTGGAGTGTGAACAGAGGCAAGGAAGGAACAAAAACACAGACAGCAGCAGGAGGGAAGGCAGGAATAGAGGCATGGAAGGGAAGTAGGACAGACAGGAAAGAAAGGATTAGAGATGACAGAATACACAGAAGAAACAAATGAAGGAATGAATAAATAAACAAATACAGTGGGGTGCAAGGAGGGATAAAGGGGAGGAAGAGGGACAACAAAAAGGATTCCAGGGTTAAGAGAAACAGGGAGGCATAGAAGAGGAAATATAGGAAAATGGGAAGGAAGCGAGGAATGTTTTGCTTTAGGATGGAAGAAAATAGCAAAGGGAAGAGAAGTAAAGAAAGCAGTGGTGGAGTCAAGACTTCTGAAACCGAGACCAAGTCATGACCAAAACCAGAGTGTATCCAGACCAAGACCAGACCAAGGCTTTGAAGGTTTCACACCAAGTCAAGACCAAGACCAGAGTGTATTGAGAACGAGGCAAGACCGAGACTTTGAGGGGTTCAGACCAAGGCAAGACCAAGACCAAGCTCACACCAAGTGAGTCCACAGTCCAGGATACACAATAAAAGGTGGTACATGCAAACCATAGTCATTCCTAAAGTTGATCTGACCCCCCACAGAAGACAAATGAAAATCAACTTAACCATCTTAATTCAACACTACTTTTCCATGTTTTAACCTCCAACACAACCCATTTTTTGCGCAAGCATCAGGCTCTCTGAGTTACTTCTGTCTTTCAAAAGAAACCATCATTTAATACAGCATATATCAAACAATTATTCAGTGCCTATCCCTGCAGTTGCGGCCTTGAAATAAACTCCAGAGCTCTGTTTCTCTGAGACTGAGACGAGACCAAGTACAAATGTGATCGATGCCGAGATGAGACAACACCTTTAAAAGGTGGTTTTGAGACCGAGTAAGTGAATGAAGAGGGAGAAAACGGGTGGATGAAAAGGAGTAAAGAAAGAGAGACAAATTAACAAACACACAAATGTATTGCTCGAGGAGGAATGACAGTAACGAAGGTGGGAAAGATATAAATAGGATGAATGACGCAGAAGAGACACTGGGAAAGAGGAAAAGGGAGCAAAAACAGAGAAACGACCGATTGAATGGGGGGAGAAGTCAACTTTCGAGCGACTTTATGGTCGGAAGGTGGAAATAAAAGAGCTGTCACTCCACTGCGACTCCCAGTTGAGCCTTTGAATGGATCGCTGGCTTCACCGGGATACTCGCTGACCTGCATAACAGCCACCGATTAACACATTGTCACATCTGATGCCAACTTGATCCGGCAACAAGGGAGGGAGGGTGTGTGTGTGTGTGTGTGTCGTAGTGATGGTGTGTGAGATAGACAGACAGATATTGAGAAGGAGCCAGGAAGAAAATAGGAATACAGCTCCAGTGGCATTAGCCAAAAAATTGTGTGTGTGAGTGTGGGTGGGTGGATGCAGTGACGGGACAGTGACAGTAGGTGTGTAACTAATGATGGCGCCCCATAATGAGGCCGACACGTCCGTTCACACTCGCACATTCCCATTGCACGACCCCTCATTATTCCTCCTGTGGATTCTTAGGCAGCAGACCGATGTGCATTAGCGTGCACATTCAACGGCCAGATTAAGAGAACGGCGTTGAAAAACCGAGCCTTTCATTATTCATGTCTGGTTTGGTGGCGGTGTGCTGCCGCCGTGGAGAGAAGCACAAAGACAAGAGGGGGACGACAAAAAACGACAGGCGAGTTAGACAGAGGCGAGGTAAAAAGGGTCAGAGAGAAACATTATCTTTTGATGCACTCCGGCAAAACAGCTCATTACAAACCACAGCAACGGAAGAAAGTAGGCAAAATTCTCCCAACTCCCACACACACACTCCCACAAACACAGGCACGACAGCGAACAACAGAGGAGAGTACAAAACAAGTTACAGAGGCAGAGTTGACATTTTAAAAACATACAGAGGGAGACAGAGACTGAGGCAGGTGTAGACGGAGAAGGGAGAAGAAAGAGAAGCGAAACATTTTGGCATGTTCCTGGCCCAGAAAATCCAGGATGGAGGAAACTCTCTGTACTCCTTTCCCCGAGGCCTCAATCCGCCTTTCAGCTCCCTCCTTCAATACTTTACTCTCTCTCGCTCTCTCCCCTCTCCCTTATCCATTCACTCTCTCAACACAACCCCCATCCTCCCCTCCTGTGGATTTACACCCGCCTCCACCAAATTTCCACTCGGTTATTTTCATTTTGGGGAGTACATTTTTATTCCGGCGATGTTTATTCATGACCGAGGTTCTGAGAGAGAGATAAGAAGCCAAGTGCTGAGCTGGCCCCCGCGGGCTGCGAGGGCTCCGAGTCAGTCTCTACACGCACACATCACACAACACACATGCGCATGAACACATGAAAAAGACTGGGAACACACAAGTGCATGTTTGCATACACCCTCCCACAAACACACGCACCGTTTTTCGTTTCTCGTCACGTACAAACGGAGGCGTTTTGTCCGTGAAAACATATCGTTATCTGATTGAGACTGAGCCGACTGCCTCCCTTTGCTGTTTGTCAAGGAGAAAATCTTCTTCTTTTTTTTGGGGTGGGGAAGATGTCGGTACCAAAACATGTCTGACCCTCATCTGTCAGCAGTGTTTATCATGATGTCATGACAGCTACACACACACCACCACGAGGGAGGCTGTGTTTCTTTTCTAAAACAAAAAACTCCCCCTCCTTCTGTTTGTGCCTGCATTTATACGTCCTTGGTTGTTCTGAGTGTGCATGCGTGTGCGTAGACAGATTTGCAAAATGGCCAGGGGGAGAGAGAGACACGAAAGACGTGATGCACAGAAAGTGAGCGACAGACGCGGAGAGAATGAGGCGTTTGCCTCTGTTCAAATCCAGCCACTTTCCTGTTTCTACACCTTTCTGTAGAGTCCCCCTGACGACACACACCAATCTGATCCCAGTCTGTGTATCTCCTCTCCACCCTTACAAATTATGAGAAAACGCCAGGGACCGAGTCTCAGCTTGTGTACTGCTGCCTCATAGTTTGATCACAATGGTGAAAGTCCCTGAAATAATCATCTATAATCACACCTGCAGGTTTTAGTGTTGGTTTCAAAGAGTTTAATAAACTGCGGGACGACTATATAAAAGGACAAAATATTTTTTTTCTCCAGACAGAAGGAAATTTGCAGCTGACAAAAGCCCATTGTATTCACATTTTGTACAAAAACTCAAGTATATTTGTCAAATTTTGAGTCAAAGCGTCTCATTACACTTAATAAGAAAACAAATCATCTATAAAATAGCATTTTTCTGACCTATTTTTGAACTGGCTGGGTGAAAAGATATCTTAACTAAAGATTGCTTGCCTTTTAAAATATATTTATTTAGTCACTCAAAAGATTTTGAAACAGTTGGAGCTGAAATCCCATTTCCTCACATCAGCTTCCTAACATGAGAGACGGGTCCTGGATGAACATACAAAACGTTCTGTCAGAAAGCGTACTGCTTCGGTCATTATACTGAAATATACGCCTCTTCTTGCTCAGCTGGGAAAAGGTAGCCTACGTGTGTGCACCGACCGGAGCTGAGCAGGATCGGGTGACGCTAAATCTGAAAATGTGATGACACACATCTGATCAGAGCACACTTACGCGGTCCCTAATGAAGCATATTAGCTTGGATTTCACAGTCATCACTGAGTCACAGGGATGAGAGTGCAGGAGACTTCATCCACCACGTGTAATACATATTTCATTTGATGACAGAGAGCTATATTATAAAAAATGGCCTTAATGAAGTATATAATCTACCAGGGACACATGGACGAGTTCAATTTATTAAAATGTAACACAGCGAGGTTAACAGACATGTAGGGGAGACCGGGGATGGTTGTAACAGCGCCAAAGACCTGCGAGTCATGTGATTAACTTCATGTATGACCACTTCCTTCGCAGCCTTGCATGTAAAATGTCATAGCTGTATGCAGATTTTACCGTGAAAACACTGATTTTAGGTGAGAAAGTAACTTTCTGGACCAATTCTTTGTCTTGATTTGAACAAACGTGACACTGAGCAGATGATGTAAGAGATCACAAAACCTCAGAGAACAAAGGATCAAGACTGCCGCCCCGTGTGGGCTATTACATCATGCAGTCTTCAGTGTGCAAGCAAGAGCACGTCCTGACTGGTTACTGAGACAGATGGCCAGATCCATATTTTGTGGTGTGGTCTCTCTTCACACTTACTGTTACGGGCAGATGTAACAATGGAGCTTTGGGAAATTTTGAGAGCTTTATCGCAAAAATTCAGCGAGTGATAGGAGACAAAAAGTGTTACAACCGTCCCCGGTGTCCCCTATTTCATTTTGTGACAGGAAGCCATATAATAAAATGACTAACGATCATTTGTGACTTCATGTTTATGTATTGAAGCATATTATATACCACGGACTTGGATGATTTTGTGTGTCTCTGTACATCTATTTGTATTTAACATGTTTACTCATTCTATTTTAATTTTGTACGTGTAAAAAAATAAAATCTATTCTCCCATCTAACCCCTCACAGGTGAACTGACAGGTGCAGAAGATTTCCAGACAGGAAACCTGGACTGAGAGAGCAACATATCTGTAACACGAGCGCCATCTGCTGGATTCCCGCTGCAGGTGCAACATATTATTGACCCGAGGATGCAGATGTGACAGAATAATTTGGGTCAGATAATAATAGTCGACTCTAGCGTGGGACCAAAAATAAAAAAAAAACATACATCATTGTGTTTCACTCAGTGTTTATTTTTGATTTATTTTTATTTTTTCACGCGTTAAAGCTTCCGGCTCAGAATAACTGCTCCGGGTTGTGGAGCCTTTTTCAGAGCCTGGGGTTATTTATGTAACAGAATGACTCGTGAGAAACTTGACATTGAGCCTTTCCCGCCACTAGATGGAGAAGTGGGACAGAACAGGCTGAAATAATGGCCCTATTCTCCTCTCCATTTGATCCCAATTTGAGGCTGCACGTACGCCGGTCCTCTCTGCAGCCCTGTGGCAGACAGCCTGGTTCCTTGGACGTCATATGATAAGGCTGGAGGAGAGCCAGCAGGGCCCCCGTTTGGAGAGGAGGACTCATATCTCCGTCAACGCGCGGCAGCCAGGGCCCCCTTTATCTCCACAAGGCAGGGGAGGCGTATCCTTTCCCCCCTCTCTCTCTCTCTTTCTCTCTCTCTCTCTCCTCTCCCACTCCCCTCCACATACCAGTCTCTCTCTCTCACACACTAACTACACTACAACCTGCTTCAGACGACGCCCCAGCGCCCAGGAGATCTCCACCGAGGGGGGGCAGAGCCAAGTGCGTCGTGCGTCTTTGTCGCCCGGGAGGAAAAACACCATCGCTCTCTCAGTATTATTATTAATATTGTCAGGCTGCGCGCTCCGGCTGCCCACGGCATCACCTCAGCAGTAACAGGAGGGGTGCCAGCCAAAGGAGGAGGAAGAGGAGGAGGAGGAGGAGGCGGAGGAGAGGAGGAAGGGAGGTGTTAGAGTATCCCGAATTTTGACGCTCAGAGATAAACAAGGAGACACCCTGTTCGGAAGACGTCTGTCTGTGGCGGGAAGCGACAGGGATCTGCAACTGAGTAAGTCGTGATTTTTGGTTTTCTTTTTAAAGCACAGTGTGCGCTGCGGCTCGCGTCCGTGTTTTCCTGACCTGCTTTTGGCGATCTGTCCAGCGGTTGGGGCTGTGCAGCGGCGCAATATTTAAGCTTCCAGCCCGGCAGCATCCTTTGGAAAGGGATGACAGAGGGATGGAGACAAGGGGGACATAAGAAAAATATGAGGGGAAACATCGGCTGTGCTGGTGAGGTCTCTTCCTGTAAACACGGCGGTTGCGTTAATGTGAGGTTACAAACGAGGCGCAGCATCCTTCAAGGCGCGCACATGCAAATCCCTCAATAACACCTCACGTTAAAGTCGAGCGCTGGTTTCATTATTATGTCATGTCAACATCCCCGTTCAAAAGCCCAGAGGCCTGTTTCACTGTACTGCACTCTCAAGCCACGATGCCCCCGACAGGTGTAACAGGACGACGTGTTTACGCTCTGATCCATCATCATGTAACATCGATCCGTGTTGCCAGTGAGAGTCTATTTACAGGATGCCTCCTTTATTTTTGCGCCTCGACGGTGAATTTTCCAGTGGCGCCAGCCGTGCGTGGCCGTCACCGCATGGGTGAGAGATGCTGACTGGCTACAGGCTGTGCGGGAGAGGAGAGAGGAGAGAGTAACAGGGCAATCTATGGTGTGTGTTGTGATGTGAGCAGTCTGCTGCTCCAACATGGCGCGCATGAGCTGAAAAAAAAAAAAAAACCCATGGCCATTACATACTCCTGTCTGGAATTCACACTGTGCAGTGGACCAGGCACTTTGGGTTTAGGATAGCAGAGAATGAGACCAGTGCATCACCAAGCTGCCTGAGGTTTGAGCTCAGATTCAGCTCAGGTTGCCATGTCTGGCTCCTGTGTCAAAATATCACGTAGGCCCATTTGTGTGTGTATGTGTGTGTGTGTGTGTGTGTGTGTGTGTGCTGTCCTTTCCTGTCACTAGACAGAACAATATCAACTGGACCAACTCCTGATTTTGCTGTTTTTTTTCTGATTGTGTTTGAACACAGCAGGTACAGACACAACCAGACAAAGAGTGTTTTTGTTTGGTCTCGCTTTCATTGTCGTTTCTCTCCCGGGTTTCTGGACGTGACATCTTTGTTGACAAGAAGTTCGCGATGATAGCGGAGTCTATAAACAGAACACACCCATTTCTGAGAGGATTCATGCGAGTCCTCGAAGCACGGACATGAGGTCGCTGACCCTTTGTTTTCTCCACGTTTGGAGCAGTGACACCTGTTTGATTCCTGGAAATGCTGGGAAAATAAGTGCAGGCTCTCCATGCATGATAGTTTCCTCAAAAGGCAGCACACCAGGTGTGAATATGAGTGTTGATGTTAAAATAAAAGGCCAAAGTGACTTCATTTCAAGGCCTTAGAGCAAGGAATGATGCATTTTTGGTGTAACGTTTAAAAGGAACAGTTCAGCAGTGCTAATGAAAAGGCCGGATGAAGATTCGTAGTGCTCAGAACATTTCTGTAGTGTCGAAGCATTCTCTTAAACTACTGAAGTAGATTGGGACTTGTTTTAAAGCATCCAAATGTAACTTCCTAGAGAAAGATAGTTGATTGTTCGACTGTCAACATCAAATCGTCAAATATGGACGCCTTGGGTTGACAGCTTGGGTCCCACACAAACCCAATCTGAAGACCTGGGGATGAGAATCAACAATCAACTATGTTTCTCCAGGAAGTTACATTTTGTTGCTTTAAACCCCCCCAAAAAACACATACAGCTTGTCTCGTAATCCAAGAATCCAGATAACCTGACACCCCAAATGTATTTGACTTGACGTTATTGACATCCAAGACACACGGTCAAGCTTGTGCACCCAATCCAGAGCTTAGCTTAGCAGCTATATTGAGGATTTAACGTCTTTTCAAATCAATTTGGGATCTCTGGTTTTCTGGAGTCTTGGTTTAGGCCGGACCAGCTGTATGGAGCCGATTTATGTTTTTTTGGTTGTTTTTTTACATTTTACAACAAGTCCCCATCTGCTTCAGTTGTTTAGGAGAATGCTACAACGCTGTTTTGCTGCGAAGCTCAAGAAATGTTTTGGGAACGACGAAACTTCACCTGACTTTCACCGAACATCGAGTCGAGAAAATTACTTAATTTTCATTTTTGGGTGAACTTATCCTTTAAATGTGTAGTTTTTAGCACTAGCAACATTTTGGCTCATTGTTGCCATTTTCGGATCGGTGTCACAGCTATACAGACATTTTAGAAATCTAGCAAAAATGAACAAGACAGGACAATATTTATGATCGGGAGTATTCAGTAAAACAGGAAACAAGAAGATGACTGTTAAAATCACAGTTCTCTTGTTTCTTATGAATCACATCTACTTTGTTATATTACGTACATGAGTCTTTGTTGTCCAACTTGGTGGAAATTTGCCCTTGTTAATCACCAAAGACTCAATAACACAAAATCCAGATCTCTTAATCATGAGAATATGGGCAGTGATTACACTAAAAGACTGAATTTGAGAGAAGATTGCAGGGTTGCAGTAGTACAAATACAAAAAGGGCAGATGAATTACGATATCAGCACATCTCTGAACGCTGTTTGTTGTCTGTTCTGTCATTTTATTGTATGAGCGAGACATGTTAAGTCCACGTTAGGCCCCAGCCTGGCAGCGTGTGAGCTGAGGGTCTATATCCGGTCGACTGCTCTGTGTTGTGTCAGCGACTCGCAGTAGAGCTGACAGCACTTGTCTTTTCCACCCAATCATCATGTGGCATTATGACTCTGGACAGCCACATTTCTGTGTGTGTGTGTGTTTGTGAGGCTATGTGTCCGTGTGTGTTTGCACATGTGCAGCCTTGTATGCATGTATGCATGCGAGGAGAAAAAAAAAGACGGATGGTGTGTGTATGTGTGTGTGTTGACGGCTGTCTCCTGGCCTGGCAGCCTGGTCACTGGGATGGATCTGCTTTCACCAATTTAGATAGGGGAAATGGGCTGGTAGCAGGAAGGTCATTCATCCTAATCGTGGACTGTCAATGAAAAATGAGGCAAAACGTGAATGAGAGACACTCTTTAACATCACCTAACTACAGCCAAAGTGCCCTTTGGTAAGCGTTGATGTGATGGTTGCCCCAAGAGATACCCTCAGTGAGCAGAACTGGTGATGTTGAGCCCCTCCTTGAAGTGAAAGACTGAAAATAGCAAAGTCACTAACTGCCCTGATAAACACATTTTAAAAAGGCAAAGAGACATCCAAGAGACGTCAGTGTTGTTGCTGATAGTAATGCAAAAAAAAGTAGTCTACACGTCATTAAAGCAGCTACACTCAATACTTTTAAATTAGCAGCTGATCACATCGCTACGGTGTTGCTGGTAGTGACAAACCCACAAAGAATAAGCACCCTACTCTACAGTTCAGCTCAGCTCTTCAAACAAGTTTAGCTTCTTTTAGCCTATTGTTTTGGTTTTCCCAGCACACCTACAGTATTTTGGTTCAGTTCCACCTTCCCCATCAACACAGCTGAATGCTACCTGCCCATCACCAAATGAAAGACGGACACAGCTAGCAAATCAAGGATATGTTGAAACTACACATTTTTTATGTTGCAACTTTTTGTGTCTTTAGGTTCAATTATATATGTTTTTGTTGTGGCAAAGCTGCTTTTATGTTCTGGTTAGGTTTAAACACACAAACCACTTGGTTAGGTTCAGGAAAAGATTGTGTTTTGGCTCGAAATAGCTGTTTTGGTTGTCAGAAACATGGGTGGAGATGTCCCGAGGTCTCATTGAAAACGTCTGGAAAGTGTCCCAACAGGGTCTCTCACAAATATCCCCTGGCCCCTTGTCAGAAACACCCACAGGACCAACATGTTCTTACTCCAAACTTGTCAAATTCGGCAGCCTTCCAGTGGCCTTAAGCTTCGCTCTTTACCCACCCACCTTAGCATTAGTTTTGCAAGTGATGGGCTCCATGGTCCGGTTAGATTTTCAAAATACAGCTTGCTGACACATGTTTTACATAATAAGACATATTATGACTTTTGGACGTTTCTGAACGACTGTATTATCCCGAGGGGAAATTGTTTTTCACAGCACCGTACCCACAGATGGACAGTACTTACACCAGACAGCCATGCATACAACAACACACCATAAAAAACCCACAGTACCAAACAGCAATTACAAAACCACACTCGAGTTATAATAATCTGTCACGTCACTTTTGTTTCCGTTGCCCTTGAGTCAGAAAAAGTGGAAAATCTGTTAATGCGGGTTTAATGATAATGCTGAGGGGTCAAAAGGTAACTTCTACAGGAAGGCAAATATTTTATTTTCAACATCGCGCTGCTGTTGTGATTATGATTGCAGTTTGCCAGCATTCAGTGGCAGAAGTGGCTGGTACAACATCATTACCAGAGAATAACAGGCCTCTCACGGGTTCATATCCTGCCCTGAGCAAGTAGCCCCGGAGTGATGGATATTACTAATTACACTCACTGACCTTGCTGTCATTAAGAAACCATCTATGCAGTGGTTATAAAATCACATTGGCATGCTCGTCAAGATAAATGAATGTCATGCATTATAGAGGCTCTCACAGTCACCGTTTTGTGCTGAAAGATGGTATTGTAGGCTAAAAAGAGGAAGTGGAAGTGAAAGCTTGCTCAGCATACAGAGTGATAAGGAGTAACATCTGGGCAGATAGTAGAGATGTGAGATATTTTTTGATGATATGACTCACTCCACCTTGCCCTTTTTGTCTCTGTCTTTTTTTCTCTTTCTATTAATCTCCTCTTTTCCTCCTGGATAGTCACTTTTCCTTGCTTTTTTCAGACTATCTCTCATTACAACCCCCCCCACCCCCTCGCTGCTTTGTCATGACAGATAAGGGCGAGAGAGGATTTGTTTTTTTTCTAACTCTCTTCCCAGCAGATAGTCTGCCTTCTGATAAACTGTCATTTTTAGCCTCGGAGTCATTTTAATCTCGGAGGGAAATGTGCTCGGCAGTATGTGTGTCTTATGCACTCCTCCCGAAGCGCGCGCACACCCACGCGCTCATATGACGATCAGCAGTGTTGTTGTTGCAAAGATTGTATCAAAAGCACTATTGATAAGCAGCGGGAGAGGAATCATCCATCTTTTTTTGCACTGTAGATAACCTGAACCCAACACACACACACATTAAAGGACAACGGGGAGAATGAATACGAGGTCTTAAAGTTTTTTAAGAGATTGGAGAGTGTGATATTGGACAAACATACTTAGCATAAACAGTTCCTGAGCCTCTTGAGAGCCTTAAGTGGGGATTGGGATGTTGCCATAAGGGAAGGCACCTATTTGGCCCTAATGGTTCCTGTGTTAACGTTGAGAGGCTGCTCCAGTAATGCAAGTCCATAGCCTTCCTATGTCCGGATATGTAGCGTTTGCTGATTGACCGGAGAGCACACCAGGACGCAGGAGACAGTCTACTATAGAAATTGACCGACTGTAGACATAAAAGCCGCGCTGTCAGCAGGCCATGTTGATGCTAATGCTGGTGTATTGTTTTCACAATAGAGATGCAGACTTAGGAATAAGTCAATAATTATGCGGAAGACCAACCTATTCAACTCTGTTGACATCTTGGAATACGTTTAAGCCGACAGTCGGAGACACAAGTGGGCATTTGTATTGTTTTCTGCAACATTTTTGTAATTTACCAACAATCAGGTGATAAATTCCTAATGTGCTATTCATGGGTGAGGACACTGCGTTCACATTTCAGGATCTTTATATTGCCGTGCCTATACATACATTCAAACTCAGGCACATGAGAACACTCACACAAAGGGCACTTTGTAAAGAGCCAGTTGCTCTTGTGTTAGCAATTCTATGGCAACAGTAGCAGGGAGAGAGTGTCCAGATTCACAGAGTTAGGGTTAGTAGGGCTGCATCCAGCAATTATTTTCATTATTGATTAATCTGCGGATTATTTTCACAATGAATTGAGTCATTGTTTAGTCTATAAAACGTCAAAATAATTGTGAAAAAATGCTCATCACAGTTTCCCAGTGACCAACCATCCAAAACCCAAAGACTCTCCATTTTCAGCCGTGTCCTGTTGGTTGTTTGGTTGGTTTGTAAGCAGGATTACGCAAAAACTGCTGAACAGATTTCCATGTAACTTTGATTGGCGATGGGTCTCAGCCCAGACTTATACCCCTTTAACTTTTGGTGGGGATCCGGATAAATAGACAGATCCAGGAATTGTATTCTCGCTTTCTTTAACATTGCAAGATAGGGCGTTTTTGTTAAACTCTCAGGGAATAAATCATTTGATGCGGATCCTAATAAAAATCTGGATATAGCTGAGTTAAATATAGGCTTGATTGAATTCAAGAGGACTGCTGATTATGATTACCAGCCCAAAGTGACGTCCTTAAGTTGCAAACCAACAGTCCAAAACCTAATGACTCTTCATTACCATCATAAGTGACAAAGAAAAGAAAGATAATCTCAGATTTAAGATGCTGGAAACAGCAAATGTGTGACAATTAGCAAAAAAAATGACTTCAATTATTAATTATCTAAATAGTTGGCAACTCGTTTTCATTTGAGCTGGAACCAGTGAATGTTTGGCATAGTTGCATGGAAAAAATAATTAAAACGATTAATCCTTCATCATAACAGTTTGCAATTCTGTCAATTGAGTAGCTGACTAACATTTGCAGCTCTACATCATAGTACAGCCTACGCCTGCGTCCCACTCCATTGCAGTTTGTGTTGTGGTCATGGACCTATGTGTAATACTTTTCCAGAGCCCTGAGTTTCTTCTCTGCCTGCTTTTGAATGTGTTCTTTGTAGCGTTATGAAACCAGCATTAGAGACTGTGGCTCAGAAGGTAAAGCAGGTTGTCCGTTGATCATAGGGTTGCGGTTCAATCCCTAGTTGCTCCTGTAGCCACATCGCATAGTGCTCATCGATGTGTTTGAGTGTGTGTCAGTTGGTAAGGTAAATTGTAATCGCTTTGGATAATAGCACTATACAAATGCTCCCATTCATTAATTTACCATTTAGCAGCTTCTAATGTTGTTGCGGTACTCAACTAAATCTTTTATCAGGCGGGTTGTCTGTCAGGTTATCTCCTCTTCTCTCGTGGCCAGATGCTCACAACCTTCTGCATACATGTTGTCTTTGCAACTTTGCTCTTTCCCTTCTAAAAAAACACACTGCTTCGAAAACAGATGGTTCACCAGGTGTGGAGCTAAGAGGCCTTTATATCACTATCAGCCATGCCGCTCCACCTTGTTGCCCAAATTTAGATTCTCTGAGCAGCGCAGCAAACCACTAGACCTATCTGTGACATCGGAGTTGCTGTCTGTGTGCGTGTTTTTCTTCCGTTTACAAGCCGGAGCTGTGTTCTGACCTCCATGCAGCGGCTGTGATCAAAACACGGGAATCAATAAAGCGTCACAAGAGCTGTAGACTCAGCACGCGCTCCCTGGATATACTGTATAAGAAATTAACAAGCGAAGAGCAGCACTCTACAGATTTGCAGTGTAAAGGTTAATTGTTGCGGAAGTAACGTTGGTCGAGAGTGGTCAAGTGAGGAAAGGCAAACATGAGGCGGAGTGGAGGAGGAGGATGAGATGAGGTTGGGGAGGAGGAGAGGAGATGCAGGGTGGCATATCATCTCAGCTCAGTGTTTTTGAGGGGAGTTGCAAGAGGCAGGACAAGAAAGGGAGGCATGTGAGAACTGTAAACTGCCTGTCGATTGTTGAATGGTGTCTTGAAACCCCGTTCTCTGGAGGTCGACTGAATAATCGTTGAGGAATTTCCACAAACTATCAAAATCAGCAGAACTAAGCTTCAAAAGCCTCCACCGGTCACAGAGGAGCATACATCATTGTTTTGCATGGAGGCTTTATACATGAACTGAGATCATTTATATCAAAATGAAAGTCAGTTTTATATAAGACAGCTTTATCCATAAGGTTGTTGGTTGTAAAATGGAGTTATCGACGCATTAGACCGAATATAAAGCTGCTCTCTGAGACATGCAATCTTTGTTTTGCTAGCATTTTTCCTGCTCTAAACAGTCATTATTACAATGACCTTTAACAATCCGCTATCGGTCAGGCTCTATCTTTGCCTACACACCTTACCAACATCAGAATTGGGGCAGTAATCACACCAACTTGAAGCAGTGATTGCTCAGGTGTGGAGAGGTGGGAAAGCAGTTTTGTCATTCTTCACACAACTACACGTACGTCACTGTTGTGTATGAGTGAGGGAATTTACACCATGATTGTCCTCAAGACGTTAGCCACATCTCCAGCCATGCCACTGCGTTTTGAAAAACACACGCCTGTTCATCGCTGCTTGCACGAAGGCCCTCCGTCACACCTACGCGCACCGGGCCAGTTTCTGTCTAAAGCAGGCACGGCTGTTGCGTGTCACAAAGTTGCAAAAACTGGGCGATGCAGACAATCCCTGTCCAAAAACTAAACCAGGTCTTTCTGACGAAATATACAGTATAATGGCGTTCAAAGGGCTCTGCACAGTACGACTCAAAACTGTTATAACAATGATGTCACCAGGGTTATCTTAGCTTAGTTCAACTTCAGGCTGTGTACACACTGGGAGGGTTTGAAGCTGTTTACAGTAGGTGTACTATGGGAAGTCGAGGATCAGGAATTTTTGAGGCCTGACTAATGCTTACGCATGTCTGTATCAAGATGTTTTGACCTCTGTTTCTTTGTTTTGTCTCTCACAAATCCCCTTATATGATGTAAGTTTAATACTGAATCACAACATTTTAAATCAAGGTCTTGACTTCATAGAAAATATTCAAAATGACAGCTCCGACTGACTTTCTGACCTCCTCGTCCCACCGCACGTGTCTCAGTCTGTGTGTGGCTCCTCGTTTGTCCTCTCAGCGTGGCTGTTAGACGGTATTTCACCCTCCTCTGTACTGACAGAGCTGTTATTTATGGCCGTCCTCTGTTGGGGGAAAGGAGTTTTACCCTCTGACCCCTGGAATACTAACATGTGACCTCAGCGGACTTCCTCCGGTTTTTATTGGCACCGGACTGTTTATGTTTGGCAGAATTTGTGTTGTGCCTCAGATAGATGGATGCAGATATGCATGCGCGGCGGTGGAGGAGTCGCAGCGTGCATGCCGGCCCTGGGACGAGTGTATGTGTGTGTGTGTGTGGCAGAAAGAGAGGGAGGGGTATTGTTGTCCCTGTGCTCTTTTGGCCTGAAGGAAGGAAGCCGTGGAAGTGTGGAGTTAGAGAAGGAGAAAGAAGTGCCACTCCAACACAGCGAGTGTGAAGGGGATTTGAGATTAGTTTCCTCTTGCAGACTCTCTCAGCTTTCTAATACAGGTTCTGGGTCATTAAGCCTGAGAGTCATTTTCACAGTCATCATTCTTTCTGAACAAAATGTTGTGCCAGACAGTGTTATTTTTGCGTGAGTGTATGTGTAGCCAGAAATCCCTATACTGGTTGCATCTTTCCAGATTTTAAGTGAGTAAATAATAGTAGCAATTAGTCATTTGATTTGTCCCCAACCTCTATTTTCTGCCTCTCAGTTTCATTTCATTTCTACATTTAGTTTTGTGTGTGTGTGCTGGGGACTTTCATTACAGCTGCACTTTATCGGTTTAAAAGGTTCATGCTGTTGTGAATTAACACCTGAGTGAGCGCATTTCTCTCTCACAAAAGCCAGCGCTGTATGACTGGAACCTTCAGAGGCTATTTTCAAGGCAACTTGTAAAATGACATTACTAGTAGAAAATTTAAATGAGTTACTTAATGTCTTTCATTTTTTTCTGTTTGGATTAATAACATACCTGTTACCCTGACTGTAAGCCAACAGTTCATATATGTGGGCCAGTAATATTCTATATTTACCATTTTTTAATTATATTTCTTAAAACTACAAAACCAGTGGCTCAAACAGATAGTGTTATGCAAACGTTACTCAAAGTAGAGTGGTGTATTTAATGGGTACTATTTTCAGCTGCAAATTTGGTGAGTTTTTAGGGCACCGGGATGCTGTATAAGGAATTGCCTCAGTGCCTGTCTTCATCATAACAAAGGAACATGTCATGCAGTGTGATAATGTGGCTCAACGATGTGTATCGAATGGATTTTAGACCACAGTGGAGGTCATGGGCACAGGAGAATAAGCTGTAATGCCTCCACCATCCCTTCTACTCCTTGATATGACAGTCAAGTAAACATGTAATGTGACGGTGATATGTCACATTTTGTAGAAATGTACGTAGCCTGTGACACGTACAAATGTGAACGTGTCAGTGTTTTGCAAAAACGTTACCTGCCAACACTCCTGTCCTGGAGACTGGGCTGGTTCGTTCTGGTCTTTCGTGGACTTCGTTGACTCTGTTTGATTTAATAATTCCAGCACTTTCCTCATGGTTTATCGAAGACTTAGGTGCACTTAGTTGGCAGGGTTTTTAATCACTTTTTGATCATTCATTATTGCCCTAATCTGTCCAAAAAGCTAGAGCAGATAATAAATAAACAACACCCAAAACGCTTTAAGACGTAACTTGTTAATGAAGTCCACAGGGAACCAACTTCAATCGCAAGGTTAGATCGAGGAAAAGTCATTTAGCTAGTTTTGATTCTCTCCACAATGATTTTACATTCATTCAGCTTAAGTTGTGCCCAGAACGACCCGGGTGCTGCACCCAGTCTTCCTCATCAACCTGAGGGGCATCCCATATGGTTGTAATGGTGTAGGTGTTAGATCCGTTCAGGCATTGTGCATTGAAGTGTTTAATATATAATGAAGCACAGCTGCTATAAAAACAAGCTTTAAAAACAATCTGTGCATCCGAGTACGTGTGAGCGTGGGAGGCAGGATGAGTACGGTATGCCGCGGTGTCCAGTTCCAGGTTGTTTCGGTGTTTGTTTAAGATAATCCTAGATTAGTGGTGATGAGAAGTGGTGTAATCTGCCACTCCTGCCGACAGATAGACACATAGATGGATGGCCCGTGGCTGTCCTGAAGCCACAGTGTGACAGGGCTGATGCGCGGATCAGTACGCCATGTACTCGCTGACCTTTACACTCCCAGACTGTGTAGCGTTAATAATTCATACAATGTTTCTCCGACTTTTCAGAACATATTAGTGCAATCGGCTGGAACAAACTGTCATTTTTTACAGGCATTAAAAGTTTCAAGTGTAGTTTTTGTTACTGCAAGCACGGTTTTGTACAGTGAGGACTACAATGTAGTAGTAGCATATAAATCTAAGTTTGGTTTTGATGCATTCTGCCAAAACCACTTCCCATCACCTTGAAGAGGAGAGTTTTAAATCCTGACTGGGCTTCAGACCAACATGATATCTATCAACAAAGATGCTCAGCGGGATTATTATTCATTTAGCTCCATAGGCATTAAGGTAATCACTTTCAGGGCCTGATAGAGAGTGTGTTAAGACTGCTGGTGCCAGAGGACCATGAGCACAATGCTATTAGCTGGTGCTCTATGCAGGCAGCTAATGCGTTCCTGGAAAGGCCACAGCAGCAGTGCACTCAGCAGGGAATAGGGCTGGTCATTAGTCCGTTTCCTCGACTTCTTCTGCCGTGCACCTGCTTTGAAATATTGACAAAAACATCCTTCGTTTCAGTTTGTTGTCGGTATGATGACGAAGACCTCTTCCTCTCTCGATCCCGTCTGTCCGATAATGTTGATCTATTACACCGGTATTTATTTGTCTCAATATGTTTCTGTGAGCAGCTGCCAGCCTCCCCTGGATGTCTTCCTTTTCTCGGCCATAAATGTAATTACTCTTCTAACCATGCTGCAAAGATGCCTGTCTTTGTGTCTGCTTTCCTCTCTCCCCGTGTGTTCATAATTTATGAGAGAGGCAGCAGGACACAGGCTCTCAGTGTTCCAACAAGGTGGACATATTTTTTTCCGATACATCTTAAAAATTCATCACAGCTGCAGGATGAACACTGAAACTCAGGTATGAGTGGTGGGACAAGCTGAGAGCTTAAAGTCTGAACACTTAACCCTCAGTTGGCCCGGTGGGGACCTGAGCTCGAGGTCACCTAACTTGAATTGTCAACCAGATCTCTAAACTAGAAAGAGCTTGTCCACTTGTCATGATGTGACTTATGAAATGGCAGGCAAGAGCAGCTTAAACATTTGGAAGCAATGGAAAAGATAGTAAGTGGACCTTCAATTGATTTCCAAAATGAAGAATGAACATTCAGACACAAACTTCTTGTTAATTTTAGACTGTTTTATTGACGCAAAGAGCTCCGATGAGAGCTTCATGTGGAGGTTAATTAAGCACTAATGAATTGGGGTTTCAAGAAAAATAAGGAAATAGTCTTTAAAAAGTAACTTAAAAGCCTTTTGACATAATTACACCAACAAATTAGTAGCCAGAAACTTAAAAATATGATATTATGTTGACTTATTACATACAAATAAAGTAACTGTAGTTGGTTGGGAGTATGTAACCACTGTGGTGGATCAGCAGGGATGTTGGGACGTTATTGTAACACACATTTATTTATTTTGAGTCAGGCGTACATAACGCTCATGTTGACACACTGTGACGATTTGTGTTTCCCTGTCGCCAGTTAACTTTGGACTGCAGTTGGGATTCACATCGTATGCTGGTGTATTCAGGGGTAACAGAGTCACTTCATTACTCACATCTGATGAATCCAACGTTAATTAACTTTATTTAACATCAATTAACCCCAATCATGTGACTCTAGTCTCTGTGCAGCTTCTGCCTGTCAAGGAGAAACATGTATATTAGGTTAACTCTCCTTAAGTGCAGATAAAAAGACGCTGTGGGTGCGTTCTGCCTCGTCTCTGCTGATGCTCACAGTCACCTCTCCCGGGTCAGGATGGTCAGCCGTAGCTTCCAGGCCTCCTTCATACCACTGCTGAACTGATCCAGATGAGTCCAGATGCCCTGCCTCCACTCTTTACCTGAGGGCTGGGAAGGGAAGGAGATTCAGGGAGAAAACTAAGTTCTGTGCCTTCTGACCTTTATTACCCATCAATGAATTTGATGTGGTTGGCTTCTCTCATTCAGCCTGATTTTACTCATTGCATCTCCAGATGTTTTTTTCCTCCTTCCTGTTTGTGCTGGATGAGTGGGAAAGGCGAAAATTAGAAAGAATGTGTCTAGACAGTACAGCGTGTGTGCGTTGTACTTAAGGGGTTGATCAGATGATTGTGGTTTAACTTTTTCTCCAAAGGGTCTCCATGTGACGATGTGGCTTGGTGGGAGAGCAATGAGCAGTGTGTGGTGTTCGAATGTGTGTGTGTGCCAGAAATATGTACATAAATCCCGCATGTTACAGAATAACCCGAACCTAACCCTCTATAATACACCCCTGAGGTTTTATCAGTCTTATGCAGCCTCTGTGGTTGGACAGTGCACTAACAAGTATGTCAGTGAAATGTATTGCATCTTTATATTTCAAGAGGCGCCTGTGTTGTTGCGTCGCATGCCTCTGTGGGGTAAATTAAAGTGTGGCAATCAGACGCGGCCTACAGCGAGATAGAGATAGGAGGGATTCGCTCTATTGATATGCTCACAATCCAAGCTTTGTGAGTACCCAGTTGGGAAATGATGCAAGCAAATTTAAGCAGTGACAGTGGGTGTACTTGCCACTCAGCAGGAGGAGGAGTGACACGATCAAGCAATTTTAACGCATTTTACTGGCACCGGAGAAGGGTGTGTGGGGAGTTGTGTGGAGTTGTTGTTGTCGTAGCTCTTTTGTAAGAGTTTGGTTTGGAACCAGCGCGGAGAAACGAGAATCCCATATGTGTTGTGATGCACTTTCAGTTCGGGCTGGAAAAGGCACACTGCTGCTGAGATGTTGTTGTTGCCACTTGGTGTGCTTCATACAACGCCTCCAGAAAAAACACAACCTGGGGCACAAGTCAGAGACAGAGAGGGGCTCTTCTCTTTCTGTAAATTGAGCAATCAAAGAAGTCGGGATTTATACGCCTTTACCTTAAAGATATAATATGTAATGTGTCTGCTTTAAAGGTCTGCAGACAAGTAGACCTTTGTTGTACGCTTTGTTGAGTTGTGTACTTACATTGTCGCAAATGTTTCTCAGAGAAATCCTTATTTTCATTTCATTTCATTTGGTCGCCTGTCGCTATTACTTTCGGGAGAGAGTCAGAGATTCTCAAGTAATCACTAAACCATTTATTCTTTGAAATATCAGAAAACTGTGATAAACGCTGAAGTAGACATCTCCGAACATCTTGTTTTGTCCGCCCGGCGGAGGGAAAACCCAAAGATATTCACTTTATAAAGAAATGAAATAAATGAAGCGGCAAATCTGCGCGGCTCAAAAGCTTGAACGGTGCGATTGATGTTTCAGAACTCAATTGCAACAAAAGAATTTCATTGAATTTAGTTTTAAAAAGAAAACACTTGTGCAGAGAGGCACAGCACTTACATCATAATACACAATATTATGCGGTGTATTACGCTTACAACACAGAGTTTGTTGAAGGAGATCATGGCTCCCCCTCCAAAGGAAGGTGGAGTGGAAATTGGTTCCTCTAGGGATGTCATCCAGATGATATGCCAATCCTTGACTGATGTCTGAGGTCAGGAACAATTTTCTACTTGGAAGATATATCAGCCATTAACTACACGTAGAAAAAAGTAATTTGAGGTAAGATACTATGACAGCCTCGTCCCCTTCTCAGTGGAGCAACAGTTGCAGTCCTTCTACCCCTGCTTCAGCTCTCCTTCCGTCCATCCTGGAGCTCAGATCTGGAACCTATTAGAGCAGGAATCTCCTGCAGCGCCCGGCTAGCGCATTAGCATGCGCTCGCTGACTCTCCCTGACAGGGAAGAGAGACACTGATTTAGTGCAAACAGACAGATATTTAACCTCGGTCTCGGGGAACCTGTTGGAAGGTAAATGGCTGGGGAGCGAATGCAACAGTCAAGGGAAGTTGTTTGTCACAGTGTGTTCTATCTCATGTTGGTGGTCCTGTGTGGATTTGACGCCGTCTTTCTGTCTGTCTCTTTCTTTTCCTTCAGGATGGCTGAGGTGTCACAAGAGGAGAGACTCCAGGCCATCGCTGTAAGTTCTTTCTGAACACACACACACACACACACTCGCATGCAGAGTGCACATCAGGGCACGCTGATGGCCGGAGAAAGAACAAATCATTGCTGCTTGTCGGGATCTGACCGCCCTTCTTAATGACTCAACCTTTTAGATCCCATCTCCTTCACCCATTAGAGGACATTGAAAGCTAATGCAGTAGCTACAGCTCACCGCCATTCTCCGTCTCTCTCTCAGCGTCTCCCCTCCATTTGCTTTCCCTGTGTCTCTCAGGACAGACAATATCTACGCCTCTGCACGGTATAGATATTATACTGTGAAATATTTGCTCACACATCAAAATGTAACTGGGGATAGGACTCAACAATCAATTACCTTTCTCCGGGAAGCTGCATTTTGTCGCTTTAGTGCTATGAGTCGCAGCTACTTAAATTTAAATGTGTTTTTTGTGAGTAGTTTTAAAACACAATAACTCAAAAACTCACGCAGCAATTCCAGATTTAATCTGAAGACGGTAAAAAGTCAATATCTGTTAGCATATCTCACCAGAAATGTCCTCCAGGCACTTGATGTAGTATGATAGTTAGTTTCTTTTAAAGGTGCAATATGACAGAATTGGCCATCTTTCAAATTTATGCTCAAAACAAACAGTGCAGCATATCAACAGAGTGACCAGAAGCTGCTGATGAACTCCAGCCGCACTTCAGCTCGGTTAGCGGCACATCTAGCGGTCCAAACTGGGAGCTCGGAGCACCAGGGGAGCGTTAAGAACGGTTCTATAAAAACATCTCATTCATAATGCTCTCAGTATTATTAATCATAATGTGGATGTGTTGTAACAGGAGAAGAGGAAGAAGCAGACAGAGATTGAAAACAAGAGGAGGCAGCTGGATGATGACCGACGGCAACTCCAGCATCTCAAGGTACACACACCCCCACACAGACACACACACTCTGTAGGAATAAACATTTAGCTCATGCCCTGTTTGTACTACTCTAATGGGAATACTGTTGGTGTAATTAGGTTATATGAGAACAAAGCCTTAATATTTTGCACAATATATGCAAAATATTGTCTGAAAACAGGTGCACACTGTCGTCATAGGCCATTTTGCAAATTTGAGACCAAAGAAATAGTGCAATATTGAGCTTTCATCGTACCTCGACACTGTCAGAGTTTGTCCAAATCTTTGCACTGGGAACAAGACTGTTCAAGGATTTGGACAAGCTTCACAACCTTAATACTTTCCTGTCCTCAGCAGTGGTATACATGGGATACATGTTTCCAGGTAAACTGTTAATTCGTCCTGATTTGGAGTTGGGCTCTTGCACACCTTTACCTGTATTCTTAATGGCTGTCGCAAAAAACACACTGAATCATCACAGAACTGAAAAAAGACAACAAATCTCCTCGTCCATACTCTTCATCTGTTGCTCAGCAGATCTGTCCATCCTGTTTGGCTAAGGGACAAACATACTATACCCCCCCTTTGTCCCTTTGTCTTTTTACTTTGGAAAACAATGCCAAGGTTGATTCAAAATATCTTCTCAGCCATGACGCCTGTTTCTACTGTCTTTATAATACATCGTTGATCATCGTCACCTCACCTCGATTTGCAAAATTCCCCCATCTTGCATGCCGTGGGTATATTTGCACCTAGAACTGTATTTGACGTCCTCAGAGAACACTTTGTTTGAAATGTTCTGCAGCTCTCACACTGATAGTAGAAACCTTTCTGGGGTGGACCGTGAACCCCTACAGGCCTCTCCCTTTACTCTTACCAGGAACACTTCCACTCGGTCCTGCGTTTTCGGTAAATAAACTCACGTGAGACACTTCAGCAACTAAATTAAACTGAGCGATTCCTTTCAAATCTATCAGCCCCACATTGTTAGATACTCCCTAACTACTGTTGTCACGGAATGTTCAGAATGGACACCAGATAACACCAGCAGCTCCTCCACATGCTGTTTATACACACACACACACACACACACACACACACTGCCTAAAAAACACCACACGCATTCAAAGCTGCATGCATGCGGACACACACTCATTATATCAGAGCCAAGGCTTTTGTCAGCGCATGTGTCAGCACTATCAAAGCTATTTCAGCCCCGGACAATCCAGCAGGTCACAGATACGAGCAAAGGTTGCGGTGTGTGTGTGTGTGTGCACGTTTGTGGGCTAAAGTGTCTGCGACCTGTGCTGTTGGCCTTGCGTGCTCCCACTTTTTTCTATTTTCAGAGCAAACCTTTGTAAGTGTGTGTGTGTTCGTTTTTGTGTGCGTCGCTTCATAAAAGAACACAGAAGCCTCAGACAATGCGGAGGGCTTTGGCAGAGGAAACAGATTTTTGTCCCACTCCCACCAACAGGAAACGACTCTTACAACCCACCGCACCCCACTTTCGTCTCACACACTGATACACACACACACACACACACGGACACGCTGAAGGGAAGTGTAATCATGCTGTACAGGAGCATTAGAAGGCTCTTTGTGCGAACCACAGCAAGTATGGCTTTTCCAGAGGCGGCGTTCATGTGGAAAACCCAATAAATGTCTCCGTTTACACGCCACATTTTTATAAGCGTGTACCTGCCCTACTATTAAATCACACCAATGCAGGGTCTTACACACACATGCACACATAGTCACACCATTACAGTGCAGACAAAATTGTGCAATGACGTAATAGTGTTGTTACAGAACTCTTTCATAGGAACTCTGTTTTCAATTAGCGAGTCAGAGCAGATATGATTCCTCCCTTTCACGAAAACCTGTGAATGTCAACGTGTATCGAAACATGCAAAACACACAGCTTATAAGTGAGCTTATGAAAAGTTATGTTCCAAAATGAAATAACGAGTGCTTACGTTAACATATTTTTAAAAAAGTTATAGATAGATTATAGTTATATATGCATTTTTCAGCAACTTGATGGGGGATCTTGTGGTGGAGACAGGTCTCTGTAAAGACGTGGGCACGACTTCTTCCCGTTGTTTAGCCAGCCTGAGTCCCATTTTGTGCATTTCGTTTCCATGGGACCAGACATTAGCCAGAAGCGGCCTTAAATCAAGCTGGATTAGCATGGCTCTTATCCCAACTCCCTTCCTCTAGTCCTTGGGACGGTCCAGCTGGTCAGGTTGGATGCTTGAGCAGTGGTCATCTCACAGTCTCGCACTCCTAACCCAAAACCCGTGCATCTTTTTCCAGTGCTGATGAATGCATGTCTGTCACAGGTAATATGTGTGTCAGCAAAAAGACGAAAAATAAGGGAGAAGTGGCTCGCAAAGTCTGACGACCAGCACTTCTAAAGCTTATTTTGTACCTTTTTTGTTTCATCCATACAAAAACAAGAAATCAAAGTGTTTTTTCTCTAAATGTCGAACTATTCTTTCAACTCAAGACAAAAGTTGACAAAGGACTTTTGAAATTATATATATTTTCAAATGATAAAAACCTTTTGGATGTCATTTTATAGAACGAAAGATAAACACCCGAGTGAATTTCGAAGCCGAGCTCTTTCCCCAACAGCTGCTCGGCGCATTTGGATGCGTGTGTATTTGTGTGTGTGCTTGCATCACAATTCCGCCCTTTGTCTGCTACGTTAGCAGCTTTTTACTCCAAAGAACAATGGAGAGAGACGTAACTTTAGCGCACCAGCTTTACGACTGCTCGTGCAGACTGGTGTGTGTGTGTGTGCGCGTGCTTGTGTACGCATGAGTGAGTACACTAAGTGATGTCAGGCGTTAGGGTAGTAGGGTGTGGCCAGAGAGCGAGCAAGATTGAGAGAGTAGAGACAGACGTAGAGAGAGAAAGAGGGAAGCAGAGTTAGATTCAGTGCCCGTGAGACCATGCAGGGCCGGGGTATGAAGAGTGTTAAATTACACCGTGTGAGCGTGTGCGCTTTAAGGCTCTGTGCAGCTGGGCGTCTGGAGCTGAGCTGAATTACTCAATGGGGGGAAAGTAAGAGTTGAAACAGAGCGACAGACACTCGAACAGATAAAAATAGATAAACACAGGTTTGAAATTGAGGGGGAAATACATCCTGACATTTTACTGCACTATTCAGTATAACATAAACCAAAAAGTTCATGAACTTTATGATGGATAGAGATGCAGGCGAGAGACAGGAAGGGGCGGTGGTCGGGTAGGAGGAGAAAAAACGAAAACAGGGGGAGTTTTGCTGTTGAAATTCTTGTTGCATCACTGGAGAGGAATTCACATCAAGCACAGGTCCAGATTTTTTCAGCAGAACTCGTGAAAAGCCTTTTTTCTCGCACTTTTCCATACGGCTGTGCAGGGTTGTCTTTCCCTGCACGGCCTGACAGCTGCGAGTAAGACACACTGTTATATTTACCTCAAAGCATGCCAAGTATTTGCTTTGATATTAGCTTATCAGCAGGAGGGAATGTGGATGGGGAGTCGAGATAAGGATACAGGGCTGTTTGCAAATTGATGGAGGAAAGAAACAGATGAAAAAGTGGAAGGTGAGCGAATAATACAGTGAAAACTCCACATCAGGACAATGCATATTTACTCCCAAGTTGCTTGTTTTAATTCATATGGGAGCATTTCATTATTTTGTCCTCGAATCAGCCTTATCTACTGTAATTACAATCAGACTAACATTTGTGTGTCACACAGTGCTCTCAACTTGTCCATAAGTACATCGTCATTATCATAATCAACCTCCAGGAAATGTTTGATGCGGCTTCAGATAAAACTATTTTTGTTTTTAATCGCCCAGTGACTTATCTAAATTTCCAATCCCATGCTTAACTGAGTATAATAGGATAATTATATCTTAGTTTAGATTTTTCTATTCAGTGCCAGAGGCCTTGGTGCTCTGGCTCGGTGCCATAGTCCACTTGGCAACAACAAGTTGGCAGCAGCTGAAAATATGTGACAGAGTCAGTGAGTGGCGGCAGTCTGCAGGGTCGTGCCGGACACGCTCAGTGGTGGATTTTTTTTTTTTTTTTTTGTCAGTCAGCTAAAGGGCCTGTCGTTCTCAGTGAAAGTGCCACTAATCTCCTCTGAAAGAAATCACCCTTATGTCCAAGTGAGAAACGGGGTGGCATTTTGGGAGATTGAATTACTGCTAATGAATTAATCAACTGCTCTTGATGAAAGGTTATTGATCCAAAGTCCTCTACCTCTTTTCATTAAAGCTAACATGCACACTCATATAACAAATCCACATGGGGATTTCATTAAATGTGTTCTTCTTTTAAGAGTTTATAGGAAAACAAACGCCTTTTTCTGTTCATTCTCATAAACATGTCTTGTTTGTTTTGTCAGTCGAAGGCACTGAGGGAGCGCTGGTTGTTAGACGGAGCTCCGGCGGAGGAGGAGACTCAGAAGCGCCTGCAGGAGGATGAGGTCAAGACCAAACTCCTGGAGCAGGTCATCCTCAGGTCAGCGTCTGAAAACCCCCGCATGTCAGCATGAAAGTCCACAATATTATTTTATTTGCAAGCGCACAGGTCAAATATGTTATGGTTGTAGTGGTGAAAATGTAGGCATGCTTACATTGGCTCGAATGGTGTGCGCCAAGCCACATATTTATTTATATTAGACAGACGTGTATGTTTTAAAGCCACAGTCGGTGAACGTCCGCTCACATTGGATGTCTCCTCACTCGTAACTTCAAACGGAGATGCTTTTTTTTGTGATCATCGCTGTTTGTGTCCCGTGAGAAACCAAAAGTTGACTTAATATTGTAATCCAAACCTTGATCTTTCCCAGCCAAGTAGTTTTGTTGCCAAAACCTAACCAAATTGTGACTGAAGATATTCTTTTAAATACCTGGAATGAATTGTAAAAAGTCAGTAAAAACCTCTGACCACACATGGGACACATACTCCCGTCCCCCACAGGACAGTCACATAGAAGATCCATTCATCCAGTATGGATGTGTACCAAGTCTTTGTCCATCTTTATACTATATTACCTGACTTCCTAAAGGCCTTCCAACTGATGAGTTCTCATTTCTCCCAGTCTTTCAAGGCCGACTAGCACTTCCCATGCACGTAGATGTGAGGTCAAAACACACATTTTTGAAAAACTGCGAGACGGTCACTTGCTGAAACGTGCCCTGCGACGTGTTGCTCATCTGGGTGAAGTTTTTAGTAGGACGTGTGGGTGAACAGTGATAAAGACACTGTTGATGTCATGTGAGGGTTATGCATTACATCACGGGTGATGTAATCCTGAAATTCAGCAGGACATTGAAACTTTAAAAATATTGTGATTACTTGATGTTTGACCTTGATAAAATAAGCATCTGGTGTTTTTATTATAATCTGGTGTAAAGGAATTACATCTTCATTTTTCCGTGTGTGTGTGTTTCTGAGACAGGCTGGAGCAAGAGATAGAGGAGCTGGAGACGGATGCTCCAGCCAAAAAGGGTGTGGCCAAAGAAAATGGAGGTAAGTTCAGTACCCATGGCAACGTATGATCACATAGGAACCATGACAACACAGCCTGAGCACCTTTGTCACAAAGAGCGAGCGAGCTAATAATGGCCTCTTAATTCGCTTTATTAAATTGTTCCTCTCCACCGGAGGTCATTAAAACAATATTTCCTTTCTTTCTTTGTCTCTTTCACTTACCCTGATCACCCGCTTTCCTTTTGGCACTCTCTTAACCTCTCAATGATACTCTGGTGCTCCCTATAGGTGAGAATGGAGTAGTGCAGTCTTCTGGTCAGACCCCCAAGAGAGAGGTGACAGGGATTGAGGCCAAGCTGCTGGGTCCCAGTCCTGACCAAGCCAGCGCAGACAACCCCGTCACCCTGGTGTTCATGGGCTACAAGACCGTGGAGGAGGAGCAGGAGAGCCGCACGGCCCTGGGAATGGAAGGGGCGGATGGCAACGTGAAGGCTGAGTTCGTCGTCATCGAGGACGGGGAGGGGAAAGCGGGAGGAGAGGCGGCCACAGCGGAGCAGGCTCCACCCAACGGGAGCATGGCGGAGAAAGAAAAGGCCAACGGAGGCGGAGAGGAAGGAGAGAAGGAAAAGGAGAAGAAACAGACCTGCAAATGCTGCACGGTCATGTGAGCTGTGTGTGTGTGTGTGTGTGTGTGTGTGCGTGTGTGTGTGTGTATGAGTGTGTGGGTGAGTGCACACCTGCTCCTGTGCAGGTATGTGTGCCATTGCATGTGTCTGTATTCGCAGATGTGTGTAACTTTGTGTCTGTGTGAGTGTGCGTGCCTGTGTGCGAGTGTGTGTGTGTGCGTGCGTGTGTGTGTGTGTGTGTGTGTGTGTGTGTGTGTGTGTGTGTGTGTGTGTGTGTGTGTGTGTGTGCCTGTGTGCGAGTGTGTGTGTCAGGACTGGAAAAAAACAAAAAATCAAAGTACAGTTCCACAGCCAATATACCAACAATGAGAGCCAATACACGCTCCAGCTACAACAAGAACCACAGACTCATAAGTACACTTTACTCCGTATACTTTCTCTGATATGTATTTGACTTTTGATTTCTATTGATATTTTTCTATTTTTCTGTCTTGACATTTATATTGTATTCAGTATGTATATCTTTATTATGGGACTGTGTACTGTAAGTTCATCGTTATTATTGTTGGGGAAAAAAAAGAAAAATGTATTAGCTCGCTGGATTGTACTGCTACCCACTGGGGAAAATCTGGAAAACTTTAAAATCATTTAAGTCAAAACAGCAAAACTATGAAGGACACAGATACTTAAATATATATATATATTTCTCTGTGTAGGCCTACCAACTATTTATCGGTCAATTTCATATTGCAATATTGTCTAAGATATTATTTTAAATAGTATTTTAATATATTGATATGAAATTATGTTTTATACAATGTATTTATTGTTTCTGGTTCTCTATATCATCTCCAACCATTAACTGCATGTAAAAGCTTGTAAGCACTACCAGATTTGCGTTACAATCATAACAAGTGTCTGTGCTTTTCTTAGACTCACATGCGCTCATATCTTTAGTCATACGAGTCTAACAGCTCATATAATTGGCAGTGTTAGAGATTAAGTTTAAATCTGCAGCACGACGACAAAGAGGCTAATTAGAGTCACACCGCAAACCACCATTAGCTTCTCACAGATAATATATGTGACACACGTACATGAAGATCACAGCTTTTTTATTTTTTAAATAAGATGGATACACTCACTTTATGATCAGTAGAGTCATGACGAAACATTGCGCAACTATTAGAAAATGCTTGAATAATTTTGTTCTCTCAACAGTAGAATCAATGTAAATCTGTATGAGGTAGCACTGCATGAAGCCTTGCAACTGTTTTGACTGTCTTGTCACTTGTTCGGTCTTTGTTAAACGCTATCACGTTCACATGAATGTAAACCCAGGGGTTAAATTGGGATTCGTTTCCAGCGTAATGAGAAGAGGCGGGCTTGCTCGGCTCGCCGTAAAAAGAAAAAAAAAAAACTAAGCTTTTTGTCTCTTTATGAACCAAATAAAATCTGATGATACTGTAATTTCACTGTGTGTTGGTCGGCTGCTGGTTTCTGTCCTGCTCGCTCCCAGTTTAACCCCTGACTTTTTGTCCGTAGACCTGGGCCCAATAGTTTTTAAATAGATTTACAGAAAATGGGGAATAGTCTAAAGACCTCAAATCTCTTTAGCCTTAGAACACAATATGCAGGATTTAGTTTTGCCTGGATACCCAAGCTTTTTAGTAACTGTTGATTAGAAATAGGCTCTGTTCTATAAGAAAAAAAACAGTCTAACCATTTTAAGCTGTGCAGGTTGCTAGCATGACAAATTGTGCATGTACGCTATAGCAATTCAAAGCTCTTAAAGGATAAGTTCAAAAAAAAAAAAAAAAAATCAGTTATCATCTACTCACCCTCATGCTGATGGTAAAATATGGTAGTCCACAAAACATTCCTGGAGCTTGGGCAGCGTTGCACCATTCTCCTAAACAACTGAAGTATATGGAGACTTGTTTTGAAATGTAAAAAAAGACAATCAATAAAAATGAATATATAAAATGAAATGAATATGAAATGCTCCATACAGCTAAATCAAGTCTTGGGAAGCCCCGACATCCCAAATTGATTGAAAAGAAGTTATTTTCACCCTTTATTAAGCCAAAATCTTCACTGTAGCCGCTAAGCTAAAAGAGTTAGCACCCCGTCTGAAGTGGGTGCACGAGCTCATCTGCACTGAAGAGTATAAATACATCTCTTGAAATCAATTCGAGATCTCTGAGCTTTCCAAGACTTACATTACACCGATTTTTTGGGTTGTTTTTGTAACGTTATAAAACAAGTCCCCATATACTTCAGTTGTTAAGGAGACTGCTGTTTTGCTGTGAAGCTCCAGAAATGTTTTGTGGACTCGAAACTTCACCCGACTTTCCATCGGCAAGACGGCGAGCAGATAATAACTGAGTTTTCGTTTTGAGCGAACGCATCCTTTAAAGCCTATTGAAGTACAGTAGAGGCCATTGGACAGCTGGGTGAGTGATTCTATGCCACCGCTTGTTCTGCTCCCCCCCAGGTTCACCCATGTCTCTGATTCACCCACCCACCATCACCGTCATCTCGTCTTCTCACTGTTTCATCCTCAAACGCGCACAGCCCCACCTTCTATGCTCGGAGACACGCAGTTCAAAAAAAACCTCTAAAGTTGGTGCTAACCCTGAGTCTCATCTAACAATCTCCATCCACCAACTACTTTTTTTGTTTTCCATCTCGTTTCCCACCGTCTTACTCGAATCGCCGGTGAGAGGGATTGTGGGAATCTACTGCCTCCTGCATACACTTGTTGAATAAGAGAGTCTTTTCGCAACCTTCAGTGCCAGATGCATTCTCTCAAGTCCTGCCTACATTTACCACCAGAGAAATGATCCCTTCTAACATTCCAAAGGGAGGTCGACAGGCGTGGGCAGATGAAATATAGTCTATGCTCTCCGTATGAACAGTTCAACTGTAATTGTACAACTTGCATCCTTGTTTCTTGAATTGACTCTCATGTTTTTCTTTCCTATGGCCTATTTGCAAGGCGGTGTATTGTATTTGATGTGTGTATTTTTTAAAAAAAGATGACTACATCTGTGTATTGTCGGTGCCTTTGTCAGGTTCAGTTGGTTGGACTTGTCTGTCTGCTGCCATTTTTAGACCGGGGTTTTTACTTGCTCTGCTCCTGGTCAATGATGACCCACTAGGAACACTGCCTTCTAGTCTGGAGGGTCACTAACACCACTACGATCAAATATTACACTCATTTTTCATGATGAACAAATGCAGCTCGGACAAACAGAGAATATGCAGACTACTGTTGGTGTCTTGGAAAATCTCTACACATACAAGAAACTACACCCAAAGTTGAACATTTTGCCAGGATGCAAACTTTATGCAGGAGACTAACTGACAGTCTATGTATTTATGTACAGCATATACACATGTATATATGTGTGCATAATCTATAGGCATACATACATCTGTGTACATAGAAATACATGTAAATTTGTTGAGCTAAAGCTTCGCTTGATAGTGGGTCTCTGGGACAGCAGCAGAAAAAGCAACCTTGTGTTAGACCAATGCCTGTTCATCTATTCTGTGGTCGTCTAAATGTTTAATCTTGAATAAAACTACTGTTTGTTTACTGCAAGTCACATAAGTGTGTATATAATTAACCAAATGTACACATACTGGAGATAGAAGCTGTACAAATAAGCCATGGTTAATGACGTGTGTGGATTTGGCATCTCAGCTGATGGAGCCACAGATGGGAACACACCCTTCTGGGGAGAAGACACAATTATACAGAGATAACCCATCCATTCATTATAGGACTAATGCAATTGCCTAATAAAATGAATACAATTACCACAGAAGAATATAATTGAACTACCCATTTACCCATACTATTTATTTATGGGGAATGAATAACGTATAAAAGTAAGGTAAGAAGTGTAATTTGAAGTAGGGACACACCAATTATTGGCCAGGCCGATACTCAGCATTTTTCCAGTTATGCTATTTTTTGTGTCCAACTGCGGATAAAGTATTATGTTAAAAATACAGTGATTTGGCTCTGATGCAGCATCCTTTCTCTGTCTGTGGTCTCACGCAATGTTCAGCCGACAACACCATCTGATTCGTTACACGTCACAACTAATAGCCAATCAACATTGAATAAAATGAATCTGCAAAGTAACTAGTAACCACAGTTATCACATAAATATAGTGCAGTGGAAGTATAGAGTAGCAGAAAATGTAAATACTAAAATGAAGTACCAAAAATTGTACTTAAGTACATGAGTAAACTATACTTAGTTACATTCCATCCCTGGTTATTCCAAATTTTGACACTGAGATTTTTATTTTTACTGCAAATATAAATCTGTTCAAAATATTGGTTATCGGTCTTTCCCTAATTTGAAGAAAGTCATTGAGAGCAGCTCTACTAATATACTGTGGATTGAGCATAAATGGGTTTTCAGCATCATTAGAACTACCAGAACACACTGTAGTTACGTCCATTTACAGTACTAAAGTGCACTACCCATAACATGCCACTAGAGAGCATACGTCTACTGTTTTGGAAGTTAGTTTCAACATTGTCAAATACTGTTGTGAAAAGAGAAAAGGACAAAGAGGAGACGGGTGGAGGGAGTCAGGGAGACAAAGACAGAGGGGCATTTAAATAAGGCATTCATCAGATGGAGGTCAGGTATGCACAAATCAACAGCACAGCAATTATTATATAGCTTTAAGCCACAGCAGGTTAGCCTTCAATAAACAGCAGTTTTAAAGAAATCTCTTGATCCCAGCATGTGTATGTGGCATATTCACTTTGTGGACACACTCCCTGTGATGAGGCAGATTTGAACATTTAATAGAAGAGGCAGAAGTGTTCCACATGACAGAACACAGAATATATTGTGTGATGTTTTTAGGTCAAACCCATGGAAATGCTTTCCCACACTCACACAAACACACACTGGCATGGAAGAAAAACATTACTGTGCTGGATTTGACCAGTGGAATATGAAAAGTCATTGGAAATAAATAGGAGATGGAAGGTTTGTTTATTGAAAGATGAATTTGAAAGGTTGAAGAGGAAAATACATCACTGGGATAAGAAGTGCCGACACAGAAACCACCTCAATCAGCCCTATGAGGGCAAAGTTAAATCTAATTGCTGCTTTGGTAAAAGGTATGAGTAATTACCCTCTGTCGACAGCTCCCCCAGTATGAGACACAGATTAGAGAGGACACGCACGCATAATGAAATGAAACAATAAAACTCCTTATCCGTTAAATTCCGACGTCATTCACCCCAAATAACTCTTTTCCCTGATAACATGTGAAACTATGAAATGAGTCCTTGATAAAACAACAGTGAGTCAGCACCAGCTGATGTACATGGCTCATATTTTCCAGGATGAAACTCTGTAGAGACATCTTTTTCTCACACATCGCTGTGTCAGTTTGCCACTTTGTACAGCCGTTGGTCACTTTATCTGGGTTTCTGTTACTTCCCAGCCCAGACACCCATTGTACGTGTGAATTGAAGAACTTTATGTTTCTTGATATTAAAGTCTTCCCCTCTTCTTCTTTGTATAAAGTAACCAGTTTGTACATACATTAACTTCTATCTACTTGGCAGGATTGCGAAGCACTACAGGCAACAAAATAAATTGAGTGAAAAACTTGAACCTCGACAGTTCACGATGTCTTGCCTGAGGCAAGGCAAGGCAAATTTATTTATGTAGCACATTTCATACCCAACCCAGTGTGCTTTACAGCTTTCACAATGAGAAAATGTGATCATGTTTTGGTCCTTTCAGTAATGATAAGAGCACATTACCTTTTAATTACACAACTGATTTGGTTACCGTGTGTACATACCCCTGTTGGGTGCTTACCTACTTTAAGTAGTGTGTGTTTGAGCTGAACTTTAACCTGGTTACCTTCTGGCCCTCGTCACAGCCTATTTGTATAGTCTCTGTGTTCCAATGTCACATGAAAACTCTGCCTTTTGCAATTTTAAACAACACAGCGACAGGACGTTGTCCTGCCTTGATACCTGTTGTGCTGACAAACTTCAGTATCGGGGCAGCTCCCACCTTATTTGTATTGTACCCCACCTAAATCAGTACCATTGTTCATGGTGAAACTGCAGCATGTGTGCCCTCAATCTCATACATTTGAATGGGTCCACAAAGTTTTGATCTTTATGGAAATCTGTAGGCTGCAGGTTGGAGCAGAGTCCCCTTTTCTTTTTTAAGATATGTGGGCATTTATTAAAATATCCGTTGCAGACTAACCAATAGCAGCCTATAAAGTAGTGTTGGTTCAATACAAATAAAAATGTTTTCACAGTCTATTAATGCATATCACTAACAAAATACCATAATAAATAGGCTCAGATTTACGTGTCTTTCTGCATGAGTAGGCTACTTTTACTTTTGTTAGTAGCTCACATTTAGCTGATGTAGGACTTTTACTTATAATGGAATGCTTTTACACTATTACTGCTACTTTTAATCGAGTAAAGGAGCTCAACTGGTCTTCCTCTGCACTGGAAAAGTGGACACTCATTTAAGTACACCGCTGAAACACACTTCCTTGGTATTCATCTCTGACTGTTTGTTTTTGCTTCTGACATTTATTGTATTTGACAGCTGGGATATTTAACTTTCTATCCAAAAACAAACCAAAAAAAAAAAACTCCACAGTCTGACCTTTTACTTTTATCAGTGTGATGACTTCAAGTTCGCTTTTCATCACATTTAACTCAATCAAACCTCACCACTTCATACGATGTGTACTGGAAATTTGCCGCGGCCTCCTTTTTCCCCCCACAAAATGATGGTCGTCTTGTCCAATCACAGCTCGAGTAGACGCTTGTCCCCGCCTCTTTTTGGCTCTTGAAAGTGCCTGGACTAATCAGCGCTCGCCTCCGTGTGTTCAGCCATTTTGTAAGAAAATCAAGCAAGTCTGCCGCCCTACCTTCGCTTCAGACCTGCAGTTTTTTTCTTGTGCAATGGACGGGTAAGTGGAAAAAGAACGACACTTAAGACTTAATTTTCTAAGGCGAAAAGGCATCCGAGTTGTTTCTTTCCGCACTTCGGTCGCTCGTTGAACACGTTTCGACTCGGGCGGCCGCCTCACTTTCACCGTGAGACCGCGAAAGTTTTGAAACATTTTTTTTTCATCAAAACATGCAACAGTTAGCAGGAGCGTGAGCTAACTAGCAGATGCTAGCCGTCGCTACTCTCAGCGAAAGACACTTACGTGAACGTTTCGACTGACGTTTCAGTGTTTAATTTAAACGGGACTCAACGCTAAGCAAACGTAACTTAGTAAAGAATCAGGATTTGAACGGAGGGGGTTTTCAATTTGGTGACTTTTTGGCTTATACTCCGTCGTTCGCTAACGCGGACGTTGGTTAACGGTGGCTAACTATACCTTGATTACGTTAACTTGGTTTCACCGGAGCTCGAGCGCTAGCTAAAGCAACGTGTCTCATTTCCGCATTCATTTGTCTGCGGAGTGCCAGGGCCATGTTGAAGATGTCTGGCCTGAACATTTCGCGTTGATTCGCTCGGGGACTTCTGCATCGGGTTATCTAAACGGGGTAGGATGCACAAAAGCCTGTTGTTTTTAAATCGAGCTGTTAATTCCGCTATTTTGATCACCTGGATGAGATGTGTTCGCAGCCAAGTCGCTTCGATAAAACGTTCAACGCAACATTATAATTAGAGAGCCGATGCATTATTACTTCTGCTTATCTGCCAACGCATCATTATAACTCGAGATTCAAAACATTATTACTTCTGCTTATTTGTCCACTGTGAAGTTTTCTAACTTCCTTATGTTTTGCCCACCCACTCCAGCCGCCTAGACGCTGACTTGTACCCTCTGGGATCCGGCTACGTCCCTGAAATTGAGTAAGTATTTTGTATATTTCTGCATTGCTGGTTATTTTTTATTTATTTTTTTAGCGATGCTTTCTGAATGTTAAGCAGAATGAGGAAGTCGGGCAGCTTTTGGTTGACCAGCACGGCGCCATTCATTTTGTTAAGGGGCTGTGTTTTTCCAGAGTGCAGAATGTGCTCCTGTGATGAATTGTTCAGCAGGATCTCGTGATAGATTATGGTTAATGCTCTTTCATTTCCTGTGTAGTAATGATCTTTCTTTTCCCCCATTCACAGCAGTGTCCATGACATATCAGTTGGCACAAAGGTAGGCAACTTTTTAATCTTCTCTTTGCAGCTCTGTCTCTTTCACTTTCCCTCATTTGCAGCAGGAATGCCAAGCGTTTTCTGGACATGATCAATATTGTGTGTTGTATTGCTATTTGTATGAGTGGTGTTGATTTGTGATATCCAGTTGAATAATTTTTCCATTTAAATTGCAAATATTTTTGTAGTTTAAAAATGACTTCCGTTTTGGTATTTATAGTCCTATTTAAATTTAAACCTAGAAATGTGTGCTGTAAAGTAGATTATCCTTTCATTAAAGTAACGTTGAGATCAAATAATTAGGTTTCATTGTATTTATATTTTTTTAATGACAGGGATTTTTTAGGTGTACCACTGCCTTCAAAAATGTTTTGAAGAAACAAAGATTTGAGGGCGTTTTTTTGTACAAGTCAGAGAAATGGAAAAGAATGGTGCCGACATTTGGGACTTGAATAACATAGTCTGTCAGTTTGCAAGAACTTCCTCTATAATTACAGCACTGCTGTCCAAAGCCATTTCTCGTGCGTAATGACTTTGCAGTTGCAGGCTGACTCTTTTTAAAGATTTATTACATACAACCAAATGGTCAGCGCATAGATGTTGCAGCAACTCTGCAAGACTGTGGACATGTAATATTTGATTATTCAGTTAGATTATCTGAGGTGGGGCTTTGTTTTCCTGTTTTGTTCCAGTTGGGTTGTGTGGCTGTTGAGAAACTAAACTTCCTGTTGTTTATTTTGTGTGTTCCTTAATAGCCTGTTGGCCATACTGGAATGTTAAGAAAGCAGCTGAATCCTGCCACAGGGCTCGGTATTTGCTCGGTTTCATTTCACAAGTCATCTCACAAGTCTAATCCGCACATTAGCAAAGTAATTCAATGTTGATCCTTTTTGCAAGAATCTGCCCTTAACATTTTCAGTGATGAGGGGGCTGTTGTGTGCTCATCTAACTGAAACAGCAGCTCTTCTCTGAATGTAAACGCTCTGTGCAAACTTGTCGAAGCAGGAACACATTTGTTTTTGGCAAACTGCGTCCTGTTAAGTTCCGTACCCAATAAAAATGCCTGTTCAAGTAGTATTCCTTAGTAACAGAGCCTGGGGCAGCTATGTGTAGGTGGAGTAATTGAACTCAACTTAGGGCTGTAACCATCCTCCCACAACAGTCCTCATCCTCCCGGGCAAAGGTCTTTACACTGTTTAAACAAGCACTGTGATGCACACGCCCGTAACGGGGACACACCCCACCCCCTCTATTCATTACAGTAAGGCCTCTGTTGTTTTTCAACACGTTAACAATGCATCGTTTAATGAGTACTGATGGATGCCGGAGATTTGACTTATGTAATTTGTCATTCTTGAACTTTTCCTGTTTTCTGGATTTGATGTCCTGCGGTAATAATGATGGTGAGTTATGGAGCGCTGCCTTGCTGGAATCTGTAATTATTCCGTCTGGGCAGAGTGTCTGGCATTCCGCGGTTGCATTCCAATCTCCCCCCTCCAGCCCCCTGGTGAGGCACAGCTCCCTGCCCCCTTCACTGGCAAAGGCTGATCAGAGTTAGCAAACATGTCTGTACCTGTGCTCGTCTCCTGTGTGCCTTTCCTGAGAGATTACTACCCCCCTTCCCCCCCCCCAGCAGAGTCCAAAATAAGGTCGCTAGCAGACGCCAACACAAGTACAAATGAATCCCCTCAGATTTAGTTTCCTTTTTAAGATTTTTTTTTTCCAAAGTGCTGCTGGATGAGAGTTGGAGATCTCTTGCTCATTTTCCTTTATCTTTTTACTTAATGCAAATCAGGTGTGATGTGGTGTATGGAGCAGGGAAATTGCCCCCAGGTCGTGTTCGCTTTTTAAAATTAAGTTCAAGGTAAGCCATTGTCAGCGAGAGGAAGCTGCTCAACAGTTTCAGTCCGGGCCAGTAATGTGTCATCGTCTCCTGAAGGTTACCATTATCCTGTCGGTGTCCTGAGCAAACAAAGGATGTGAACAAGTCGATACTCATTCAGTGGGTTTGTGTTGGAAAAATGGGTTTGGCACCGTGTTGGCAGCAACTAACAAAGAAGTTATAAGCTCAGTTTTTCTTCCATTGGCTTTGTAACTTAACTTTTCCTTTTGTTCTGCTCTACACTTTCTACCACACTCCCTCCAAAAGCTGTAGGTATATTTTTCAGTCGACTGTTAGACAATCCTCCCTTTTGTATAAGACTTGAAGTTCCTGCTCTGCACTGTAGTCTGCCTTAGCTCTGTGGTTATTATTAGAAATGAGGAAGTAGGGGGAGAGAGAGAGAGAGAGAGAGAAAGCGAGTCTACCATGGAACAGTAACCATCAGTCCCCAGGAGGAAGTTCAGCAAAGCCCTGGAAGCAGGCCTGATCTTTTTGCTCTTCCTGTTTGGAGTTGGTCTGCTGACTGATAATATGATGCTGCCCGCCCACGACCATTGAGTCAGGCTGGAGCCACTTCCTTCATTTCTCATGGCTTGCATGAGCCCCTGTCTCATTTATCAAACAAATATTGCTTTTTACATTTTTTCCCATCAACTAGAACACTCCACTCTCCCTCATCCAGTGTAATACATTACAAGGCTCTTATTGTTGGTATCATTTTCTTCTTATTTTTAAGAAATGGATCCTCCTTCTTTGTTGCATCCCATGCTGAATAAGTTATTTATCGTATTATTTTGAGCCGTGTCAAGACACTGTCTTGCACTCTTTTATTCTTCATAGTAATTTTAGCTCAGTGACTGCCTGCATTCCATTTATGTAAAGATTTGAATACTGGCCAAAGTAGTGGGGCCCCTGATCCTGAAGCCTCAATGAACAGGCAGAGGAATGTCTCGTTGCTTTAGGTTCATGAATTGAGATAGCAGACCCTGTTTGTGTGGGCCTCAGAGTGAGAGTGACCGCCTCAGCCAACCCATCTGGAAGTCAAAGGGTAGTTTATACTACTGCTTACAGTGTTGTGCTCTCAGTGCAACTCACTCAGTACCCTGCACCGCCCAAGGCATTACCAAATGTTCTTGCTCAGATCACCCTATTCCTGCCTTTTAGGACTAGAGTTTGCAGCCTTACTGAAAAGCATTCCCCCTACACTTTGCATATTTAAAAGCCAAGATCCACAAGGTGGAGAAGAATGCTTGTAAACCTGCACGACTGGTTGTTGTTTAAGGGCTACGGGGCTCTTCAACTCCCAGAGTGTCCTTGGGGCTACATATGTGTGTGTGCTGCCGTGAAACAATGCCCCTAGTCTCACCCTGAACAGGACCTTCATTGTAGAGTGTTGTAGAGCTTAGGCTGCTGAGCCACTTCTTGTGACTGCTATACTTCATCTCTCACAACCACAAACACATGCACAACCCTGAAACAGCACTTTATATCTACTAAATAGAGTGACTGGAGACAAACGAGGCTGTTTCAGCAGACAGTAAACTAGTGTGGGCTGGGAGTATCCCCATCTTGTCTTCCGATCCAGATGGTTTCAGTGTGTTATCCTTCCTCCTACTAAGAATTATGAGTCGATGGGCTGTACTGACTGACAGCTGCTGTTGAGATGAGCTTTTACTGCTGACGTCTGTGCTTAAACCCAAATACTTCCCCCTATTATAGCTGTTCCCACTTGAGTGTGATTGGCTAAAACATGATAATTTGGCATATTTCCCCAAGTCAGATATAATGGCCCATTGTGACTGACTTCAATGTTTTGAACTAGACTGCTGCTAGAGAAGAATAAAATGAAATGGGAAGACATGATTATGATGTTAATTCAAATATCCGTGCTGACAAGCTAGGTCACTTAATTCTTCCTGGCGAGGAAGGTTGAGTTCTTCTCAGGCATGTTTGCTCAGTCGTCTTTTGGTTATCAGATTACTTCCTGCTATATCACACAATGGCTCGTAATATGAGAGCTGTGCTCTCCACCTGCCATGCTGTGCCCTCATTGGTGAATGCACTGAAGTGAACCATTGTTTTCTCTCCTTTTGCAGAGGGGATCCGACGAACTCTTTTCTTCCTGCATATCCAACGGGCCCTATATCATGAACTCAGGTAGGGGGTTGCCATGGAGGGGTGAATCCTTTTTTATTGAATTGCTTGTCGTGTCTGTGTTTGTGTTGCCATGACGATCAATCCATTATTCAAGAAGAACCAGAGCCTTCTGTTCCCTCCCTGATTGTATCCACTTCTCTTTTTTCCTTGCAGCCAATGGCAACGACACCAAAAAATTCAAAGGTGACGTCCGCAGTCCTGGTGTTCCGTCACGTGTGGTCCATGTACGCAAGCTGCCCAATGACATAAATGAGGCTGAGGTTATTGGACTGGGACTGCCCTTTGGGAAGGTCACTAATTTGCTGATGCTGAAAGGGAAAAACCAGGTAAGGACTGGTATATGCAGGTCTGCTCACCAAACCTGTATGTCTTGCACACATGAGTGAAATTTGTCTTTTGGCCTGGGACAAGGGATCAGCTTTCTATCCATCTGTTCGACCTGAAAATTCTGACAATGACCCTTTTGTCACATCCTTGTGGTTTAGTGGGTAGGATGATAATTCTCCATACTGAGGTTTCCTGGAGGAAGACACTGAATCCCTCTTAAATGTCATCATTATCTCTTGTTTTCTATTACCTGCAGTTCTGTGTAGAAACCTATTAATGCCTCAAAAGAGATTTGTCTTAAACTAGACAAATGGAATTTAGCATCTCTGGAAGTAATGCTTTATAAATATTGTTAAAAGCAATGTAAGAAATAAATTGAATGTTTCTCTGGTCGCCCTCTGTAGGCGTTCTTGGAACTGAACAGCGAGGAGTGTGCACAGACGATGGTGAGCTATTATTCGTCTGTCACCCCTGTCATCAGAAACCATCCCATTTACATGCAATACTCAACTCACAAGGAGCTCAAGACGGACAACTCCCCTAACCAAGTGGTAAGAGCTTGCACTGACACAGGCACAAACACTTGCTTACTATTGTAGTCACTGCCAGATACTAAGAGTTATGGTGTTGGCTAAATGCAGAAAATATAGGATTTCTTCCTTCTATCAGTCTCATATTTATTGGTGTAAACTTTCTTCTTTTAAATACTTTAATCAATGCAATCTCATGTTTGTATCAAGTAAGTTTGTTGCCTTGAACAAAGAATTCTCATCCTCTTTCACTCATTTATTTATCACTGCATACTTCCCGTGTCTGTGCTAAGAAGTTCCTCTGTTATTTCCCATCAGCGTGCCCAGGCAGCTCTGCAGGCAGTCAATGCACTGCACGGAGGTGGGATGGGAAGCATGGCCATTTCTGCAGATGCCAGTAGCATTGGAGGGGCAGCTGCCCAAAGCCCTGTCCTCAGAGTCATAGTGGAAAACCTCTTCTACCCAGTCACCCTGGATGTGCTTCACCAGGTAAAGATTTTGTGGTTTGGCTGAGCCACTACAGTTTCAGGTTCAGTTACATGTAGGCACGCCATTTTGTTTCTAATCTTTACACAGGCCTTGTACTTTAGATGGTGGGAATTAAAGGGACACTAAATATTTACATAATGAAATGTTTGTTCCATGGCTCACATTTTTACATTAGCTGCAAAATTCTTTGGTAGTGCTACATAAACAAAATACGCATGTTTGTAATAGTGAGACTCTTGTAAAAATATTTATGCAACCATACTTGCTTTGTTTACCTACAGATACAGTTTAATGAAAATCGTGTGAGAGAGTGTCATCATGAGGTCATTCCTAATCATGCTTTCTCTCCTCCTCAGATTTTCTCTAAGTTCGGCACTGTGCTGAAGATCATCACTTTCACAAAGAACAACCAGTTCCAGGCTCTGATCCAGTATGCTGATGGAATGACAGCTCAGCACGCCAAACTGGTAAGACTGGTACAACTAGTGGGCTTGTCATGATGTTCCAGTCAAAGCTTGTTTCTTTTGGACTGCATCTGTGAATCAAATTAAAGCATATCATTGTAACCACAGTGCAGCGTGTACACTGTGGGACCAGTTAGTCATGTGTCTTAAAACAAATTTCGTTATCTTAAATCTAATTCTTCAAATCTGTCTCAGTCTCTGGATGGACAGAACATCTACAATGCCTGCTGTACCCTGAGAATCAGCTTCTCCAAACTCACCAGCCTCAATGTCAAGTACAACAATGATAAGAGCAGAGATTACACCCGACCAGACCTGCCCACTGCAGACTCACAGCCCTCCATTGACCACCAGACCATGGCAGCTGCTGCATTTGGTAAGACTGGGTCTTGATAAAGAGATCATATATGTCAATGTTAACAAACTAATGTATGCATAGTCCAGTTACCTTTGAATTAGCGCTTCTGGGTTTATTTATTTTTATTTATCAGTTTGTCTTTAAGCCCTTTCTGGTCTGATATCCTTAGGGATTTTTGTACCCTGATCATTATTGCAAGTATTGATTTGATGGAAAATTTGTGACCTTATTTTTGTTAATGCCTCTGCCAGCTGCACCAGGCATAATCTCAGCCTCTCCCTATGGCGGAGCCCATGCCTTCCCCCCTGCCTTTGCCATCCAACAGACAGCAGGTCAGTCTACAAACATGATCCCACACTGCTATTCAATTTCAGGTGATTATGGCTCAGGTCTCTACTTGATAGGAACACACTATGCATTTCCCATTTTTCATATTCCTCTTAATAGATCTTCAGTATGACAAAAGTTGAAAGTAATAAATATTTTGTTCCTCTTAGGTCTGTCGATGCCTGGTATTCCCAGTGCCCTGGCGTCCCTAGGTGTTGGCCACGGTGGCATGGCGGCTGCAGCAGCGGCTGCTAGCCGGCTTGGCCTGTCGGGGCTTGCTCCACAAGCTGGACACAATGTCTTGTTGGTCAGCAATCTGAACCCTCAGGTTAGTACGCTCCGTAGGTTTAAACAGTTTTACATCCTGCAACTATCAGTGGAGTGCTAAGGAACATTCAAAAGTCAGTGCCTTTTGTTTAAACTGGTTCATGGACCTGGATCCATTTGGTCAAGAGGCTCAATGTTTTGCCCACCCCCCACCGTTCCCCATCCTCTCGATGTGATCATACTAAGTGCGGTATCCATACCACTGTTTTGAATTAAAAGGGGGTCATCGAGTCAAAACCTTTTCTCTTTCAGGACCTCTCTGTGTTTGACCAAACCTGCTGCATTTCTGACCTGCCACTTTGCTCACTGTGAATTTTAAGTTAATTCAAAACACTAACTTCTTTTATTTTAAAAAACTTACCATTTCATATCTTCATTTTTGTCCATTAGTTGAAATCATTCTTGAGTTGTTGGAGAGACAATATTACTTTTTTCTTTGTATTTTAGAAACGCATCATGTCCGTGATTTAGTTTTTATATATACATAGTTTGTAGAATGTATAATTAGTTTGTCACACTCATTACATTCACTGTAGTAATGTAGTCCTTGCATTAAACATGTTAATTTTAAGATCATTCTCAAAGTTGGAACAGGATAATAAAAATTAATATTCACATTTGACTGTCTTATTATAATGTAATTTTAAATAATCTAAACAAACATAGCATGTAATTTAAAAGTACATATTGTCTCTGCCTTTTTCTGTATTTCATTGTTAATCTTTTTTTCTCTTCTTTTTCTCCTAGTGTTCCCATAGTGACAGTGCATTTTAATTTAGCCAGTTCTACTGTCTGAAGCACTACATTTCTTTGTGTATACTGACCTTGTTTTTACTTCCTTTTTTCTCTCTCTTCCTTCTCTGTCCCCCTCTCCCTCTTTTATTGTTTTAAAACCCCTCACTTCAACTCTTGCCAACTGACTGCACGCCCCATGACCAATTGTTCCTTCTGTCGACCTCTCCCCTCTGCCACTCCTGTTACTACTACAACCACTCCTCCTTCCTCCCACCTACCCCACCCTCTGTCCCCAATTTGGACATTACCCACAAATTGAAAACACAACGAAAACAAAAAACATTGGCATCTCTTCTGTCGCCCCGACAAATCATCATCTGTCCTTTCACGATCTTCTTTCCTCCACCTCGTCTTCATCTGTTCTCTTCTCCCTCCTCTCTCATGCTGTTCAAATCCTCTCCTCCTCTTATCCTCTCTTCATTCTCTTCGTCCCTCATCTCCTCTCCTTCCTCCATGGTACTGTGGCCTTCCTGTGGACCTCGCTGCCTGTGGCCTGCGGACATGTCCCGACTCCACTCCACTGTCCTCCACTCCGCTCCGTCTCTTTTCCCCTGTCCCCTGTTCCCCTATCCCCCTATGGCCCCCTGCCCCGCTGCTCCCCCTGCTGTCTCTAAAGAGCGTTACGCCACACTGCCTCTTTATTCTTTTCGGTACGTTATCATCCTTTCATCTCCTTTTTTATTACTACTGTTACCTCGCAAGGTGGGCATGTCTTGTCTCATGTTGTTGGCTTTGTTTTTTAACCACTGATGGCTGGTCATCAGGCTACAGGGCTATGAAGGGTGGGGGTGTTGGTTGTTTGGGGTTTGTATAACCTGTTTTGGTTGTTGTGGGTTTGTGTGAGGAAAGTAAGGTGAGAACACCACACAAAGCTGCAGCATTTCATTTAATTTTTGAACAGAAGTGGCTGTCTGTCCATGGGCAAAAAACATTTGCGGTTTTTCATCTTCAAAGAGCACAGCCCCTCAATGAAAATATTGCCTCACTAAATAGAAACGTGGGGATCATTTTGTTCGAGAATGAGGCGGGAAGCCGATCTAAATTCAAAAGCATCACCCTCAGGAAAAGGATAAAAGTCAACACTATATTTGGTTCCACCCGGTCTAATTCTAAGCCATGAAAATTCATCAAATTTCATTTTTGTTGCACTGATCTTACCGTGGTTGCTTTGAGCCACAGCACCAGTACATAGAAAATGAAATGCTGCTGCTTTTTTAGCGATTGTGAGTTGACATATCCCTCGGATTATGTCACCCTACTATTCTTTTGCAGTCTCTCTCAGTTACTCTAAAGTGGGTATGTGCATGTTTAGTTTATTCCTGCATGTCTCTCTCGTAGGGCCCTCAAGTTGGTCAATAAATCAATCTTCACTGTAGAGCTATCAAACTGATCAGAACTACTCATTTTACTTTGATTTTTGCCTTCAAATCACTATCTCCCCCATCTTCAGCATAACCATTTTAACTGCCGGCATCTGTGTAATTATTATCTAAGAGGGCTTATGTAGGATTAGTTTTATAGATGATGAATTAAACAGAAATTTAGTAGAATAGCCCGACAATTACTTATTAATCAGCCAGTGTTCGTTAAATAGCAGTATGAATATTAATGTCCCTGATTTGATGATTCAAATTGTTTTTGTTGCTGTGATTGGCTGTGTGGCTCCTGTTAAGGCTGCGGTGTTCTTTGTTGCACTTGTTGTATTGTGACACCTTCCTCTTCCTCCTTAGGTGTTTATGGCGATGTGATGAGAGTGAAGATCCTGTTCAACAAAAAGGAGAATGCTCTGATCCAGATGTCTGATGGCACACAGGCTCAGCTAGGTAGCTACACTCCAGCCCTGCACAATCACCATTTGCTTTCTTTGATCTGTAATTTTTCTTTTATCTTGTTTTTGCCTTGAAGCATTTTACTGTACATTGTTCTGAGCCTTACCGAGTGGTAAGTCTCAACTGAGCAGACAGAATAGGTCTCGACTGTTTGCCTGTGGTCTGAATTATTTACTCGTTTTTACCCTCAATGGGGTAAGATAGAATTAAATTAGCCCCAGTGGACCTTTTTGTTAAACGAAATTAGTTATTATTACGTTATTAGTCATTTAAATTCAACTATGCTATTAACGAGGAGCTATATAAATATACAATAAAAATGGAACAGTTCATCGGTGCTGGCAAAATTAATCATAATAATAAAAAAACATCTTAATCTCTCTTAGCCATGAGCCACCTGAACGGCCAGCGTCTTCATGGCAGAGACATGCGCGTGGCGTTTTCCAAACACACGACAGTGCAGCTGCCCAGAGAAGGCCACGAGGACCAGGGCCTCACAAAGGATTACAGCAACTCACCGCTGCACCGCTTCAAGAAGCCCGGCTCCAAAAATTACTCCAACATCTTCCCACCCTCTGCAACGCTCCACCTCTCCAACATACCGTGAGTGCTGCTGCAAGAGTCTCATTTTCATTCCCGCTCTCCCCTCAAGCAGCTTTTGTGCTCTCAGCTTTTTCCTTTGTAGTCCTGACTCATTTTTTTCTATATTTAATGCTTAGGATTAAGTAGTTGTGACAGTATTTTCTAAACATGCTACTCTAGAGGTGCACTTTTTAGAGTTAATGATGCCTCTTGTGTCTCGTTTCACCATACAAGTAAATAAACACAAAAATGCAAATAAGTAAAGGGAGTGAAAAACCCACATAAATGCTTTGTTTTCCTGTCTGCTTTCAGGCCTTCTGTGGTGGAGGATGACCTCAGGAGGCTTTTTGCCAGCTCAGGAGCCACAGTCAAGGCCTTCAAGTTCTTTCAGTAAGTCACACTCAATTGTCTTAAATGTTGGTCATTAGTGGTGGTTGAATTCCTGTCTTTCTTTATAGCACTCCATAACCTCAAGAGTTGCTATTAAATTTTATTGAGTATTGAGGCTGTTTTTGTGCTCTACAAGACACCTTTACTTCCTTATTTCTTCCAAGTACAACGTAAAAGAACAACCAGCCCTCATTAAAGTGGGCAGCATGTTGACGCTTTGAGAACACATTTTTCTTTTTTCTTTTTTTATAGAAAAGACCGCAAGATGGCCCTGATCCAGATGGGCTCAGTCGAGGAAGCAATTGAGTCCCTCATCGAGTTCCACAACCACGATCTTGGGGAGAACCACCACCTTCGAGTGTCCTTCTCCAAGTCCACCATCTGAGTGCCTTTCCTTCCTCCCTCCAAGTCTATCGCCATCTGAAAGCTACTTTTGTCAAGGTTGCCTTCAGTGGAAATGACCACCGTTAGATTTTTATGGCTGTGGTTCTTTGTAGAACGTTGCTCCTTCCACTTCCATTCTTAATTATTCCCCATTATTAAAAGGTTTGGGTATGGGATTTAATTGATTCCACCTCTGGTTCTAATTTGTCATCATAAGACACCAAAATAAAATTGAAGTTAAATGCTATTATTTCCTTTTGATTTACAGTTAATACAAGGTATTTTTAATTAAACTAATTAACCCAAACCTAATCAATCATTTGTTCCATCATAACGTTTCAAGTGGGATCCTGGGAAATGGGCAACATTCTTCAAAGGAACATGTTATAATTATATTGGAGGTAAAGTAGGGGCAGCTGATGAACTGTCACTTTAGACCAAATCGCTTAAAAAAAAAAAAAAAACCTTAAAAAAAAACGCCCTCCACCATGGATGTATGCTTATGTGGATGAACCGTATCCACACCAGACACACTTCAGCATTCCTTTTACTATGATAGTCGTGTGGATATATCTGTTTGTGTGTGCCTTTTTTGAAATGCCACTTTGAACCTGTTTGGCCAGTCAGAAACGGTTTGAGACAAGGATTTTGTTTTGGCTCACAGACCACCCAGCAATTATTTCCCTAGTATCCATCTTTTATTTCTGTTCTCTTATAACTTACCCACCCATTTGCTTCGGGGATCCAGACCACTATCTGAAGTTACTCAATAAGGACACATTTTTTTGTTTAATATCTCTGTCTACAGCCTTGTGCCTTACTTTGCCCCTACCAAGTTGCCTAAAGCGTTGCTCTGGCTTCATTTGGAAAAACGTAGCTCTCAAAAATGTTTTCATGCCTTTTGATGTACCAGCATTGTTTGAGGGGAAAGTGGCTCATTCGATCTTCTGTTTCCTCTTAAACACACAAATGTTTATCTAAGGATTTGTATGCATATATCCCCATTATATGTATGTAGAAACTATGAATGTAAGTCAGTTAGATGCCTAATATTTTTGCTAGGTGATGTAGCTCTGTCGGGTGTGTTGTGGCAGGAGTAGAGCTGTCTTACAGTCTCCATTCACCTCCATTTAGTCCTTTCCCAGTAAGGACAATGGTGTTTGGGGCTTCATTTAACCATATTATGTCCATCTATATGTGGACACGTATATATATTCATTTATCTTTTCTTTTTAATGTTAGCATTTACATGTGTATCACTTCTGAGCTTAACTGATACCTATATGTAGTGGCTGGGTTTGATCATTATCACAGTGCCTTGAGTTTTCAATCTGAGGCTGAAACACTTCCGTGCCTCCTCATTTGACTTTGTTTACCTCTCGTTCAGGTGTTCGAGCTTACCTGTCTGCAAAGATGCCTTTAATCCATTATTTTCAGGTAATCCTACCTGTGAGAGGGCAGCTCGGAGGCATTTGTCAATTGAAAGTTACAACAGTCTCGGACTGTCTAAAAACCCAGTTTATATAATTTTTTTTCTTAAATTCAAAATTCAGGATATTGTAGGGTGGGACAGCCTTCACCCAGTCCCTGTCTGTGTCCACTTAAACCACAGTCAGGTTCTTTAGTGCACTTTTCCTCAACGATAGGTCCAAGTCAGCACCATCACGCTGAAGTCTTAAACGTCGTCACATTCCTGCGTGCCTCAAAGCACCAGTTTCCACAGCCTCGACCACTGTAGTTTTGGACCAGATACAGACACGCTCTGTCTCTATTTTTGTAAAAGATTAATATGCATGGTTTAACAAAGCTTCATGTAGCTGCAGACGGTTATTGCTGTTAAGGACCAAAGTATCTTCTACCCCCTGCTGTTTTGTAGTGTTGTGGTTTCTTGAAGGTTTTTTCACAGTCCTGCTATTCCACAAGTACACAAGGCTTCACGTTCCTTATTTCTGTTTCTCAGATGCCTTGGACAAAAGTCACATGATGTTGAAATGTCTGTTGGGTTTCAACTTATACTGTATATTGTATCCCTTTTTGTTTTGACTTTACAAAGAGCCTACTTTGGTAGAGATTGCTTTAGAATGGATACGTAATTGAAACACAGTCCTAGCTGTGATGTTGACAGTGTAGAAGATTATATATGCCTTTCAGTTGTTGTTAAAAGCTTTTATTTTTCTCTCCTTTTTTATATGGGGGCGGGGTGGGTTATTGTATGAAGCGGGGTTGATGGTTGTATATATTCATGTTTTTGTACCACAAAATCATTTGGATTATATCCACTTTACGTTCAAAACATGTATATTTTGATAAAACAATACAGACCTATTGAGCTCTCTGGAGCTGTAAAAACAAAAAAAAACTTTTGTAACACAAAGACATTAAACCTATCTGAACACAGAAGTGTCTCTGTATGTGCCCCGCTCCCCCCCCCCCCCTCCCCACTTCTTGCCATACTGTTCTTGTCTCTTGCATCTTCTGCTGCCTTCAATAAATCTTTAGTTTGTTCCTTCTTTCATCTGGCCTCATTTGGTTTCTGTCTCTTCCTCTCTGTCCTGTGGAACTGCTGCTCTGTAACGGTTAACACCTCGTAACATTTTCCACATTTCCCATCCTGTTTACTACCGGTGGGGTTTTTATTTTTTAATCTTTTTACTGTATTTCCAACTTTGTACTCATCCCATCTGAAACTTGACTGACTGCTCATCTGGGCTCAGCCCAATCCCTTGACGAAACAGCTGTGACGATGATGGCAGGGTGGAGGAGTTAATTTGACATGCAACGCTGGATACTTGCTGTCCTTGATGATTCTGAATAATCCTCCATCCTCCTGCGCACCGCTCTGACCTTTTCGGTTTAGCAGGTCTGTCCGACTCTGAGGAGATGAGGCAGGTTGCTGTGGAAACCAAGTATCTGCATCTCCCAAGATGGATAATTAAGATAAAACACATGGCTATCGGGGTCCATCTCGCATCTATGTTCATCACCAACTACCTCTGGGATGTTGTAGAAAAGCCTTGATGACAAACTAGTTATACCTCTCGTGATCCACTAGGGGGAGGTCTTGCTCTCTGCTGGTGAAAAAGGCTGTTGAGCAGAGGTGACTTTACCTGCCACTCACACAATGTCAATAGTTAGTGGCTTAATCTCGAGTGCCTCCTTGGGCTTTCTGGCATTATACCTGTTTTTTTCCCCCCTTCGACTTCCTTACAGAGCAGTGGAGAGGATTAACCTCAGATCATCCCTGCCTTTTGAGAGAGGGACAAATGAGAGAAAAGGAGAATTGAGTCCAGGGGTGTCTCCATTTGTGGCTGAGAGGGAGCTGGATTTTGTTGTATAATCCCAGCTGTTTGTGGAGTATAAAGAGAGCTCCAACTTGGTTTAAATTCCACAGCGAATGCACTTGTTTCTCCTCTTTGCATAAGAAAGCATGCCTGAAGGTCAAAGAAGAGACAGATACCTGTCTCGTACTTGCTTGGCAACATGGCAGAAATCTAGACAGCATGTTTTAGGATGCTGAAAGAAGGCTGCACTCTCAAGCAAAAACATTTTTTTTAATGTTGCTTTTAAGGTGTTGGCCAAGATATCTTCAGGTAACTCTTAAAAAAGATCATCTACCAGTCGGGAGAGTCCATGGCAGCAACTTTGATGCTCTTTGATACCTCAGACCCTTGTTTACTTGCAGCATCTTAGTATTTCACTTAGTATTTCACTCTGCACTGAGAGCAATTTAGAGCAGGGAGCAGTCTACACAGAATCCTCTTTGGAATATATTGAAATGCAAAGAGATTGCATAATTGGGTGGAAGGATAACTCAAAGTTAGACGATCCAAACATAGATTCGTGATGTTTTTTGGGTTATCAGATTCCAGAAGTCACTGGCACACAAAATATGGTACTTCATATAATTTTAATCAGTCGAGACACTTTTTAAAAAACAAACTGGCAAGCGGTAGATGTACAGCACAGGGCGTTTATTTTCCACAACCGCTCTGATCCAAAAGTTATTCGACGCAGAAGAAAGAAGCAGTACTGTATGTACTACAAGCTCTGCTGCAGCATCCAAAACATCCAACATGTCGCTCCAATTGTTTGCAGAACCCAGACCCCTTAATATGATCCCGACCTCATCCAGCATTGTGTGCACGGAACTAAATAAAACCATGTGGGGTAGCGTTCCTTCAACATCTGGCAACATTTATTTACATTAGTGCTGCGGTCTCTAATCAAGCACATACTGGCAAACACCGAGGCCACACACAAATGCAAACCTGGTGGTGACTGAGGCGGGGGAGCGGGGGGTCAAGCAGTTCACGAGAAAGTCCTGTGTATAATTTGTGACATGTTCAATCTCCGCAAAAGCCAGTTAGTCGCTGAGAAATACCACTTGATGTGTGAGACTTTGAAGAATGGCTGCCTTTGTTAGTCAACAGCTTGAAAAGACGTGCGCGCATCTGTTCTGTGTTTTAAGAGATAATTCATGTGTCTATAATTTATGTCTGTTGGCGTTAAACCGCAGAGCAATCACAGACTTAACCAGCTATAAATTCCAGGATTTAACGCCCTTTTAAAGAGGCGTGCGTCCGTACTCTGACTCTCTGGACCCGCGTTCAGTTAGATTTAGGATCACTTAAGAGGCCTTCATGTCTGAATACACCCAATACTGTGTAGGCTGCGCGGCTTACATGAGATTTAGACTCCCTCTCGAGAGTGACACAGCAGAGGAGGAACAGCCGAGGTGAAGGATGTCTTTTTGGTCTATAGTGGCGCCCCTTAAAAAAGCCATCAGGAGACTATCCACCTGTTTACATATGCACGCCTCAGACAGATGTTGAATAATTCATCCACAGAGGCGGACAACATGCAGCTGTATTTGGGTTATGGGGGTGCATGGGTTCTCTCCCTGCCTCTCCCTGAATTCATGCAGCCCAAATTATAGGCATTACTTTGCAGGCAGAGCAGGGCAAAGCAAAACTAGGACACTTTGCATAAAGGATCCGACCGAGAGGCACAATGAGATGTGAAAGATGGAGCGGCGGAAAGGTTCAGTTCAAAGTTATAACGCAGGACTCTTTGGATTGGGAAAGAGTGGAACAAGTCCGTTTGCACGCTGCAGAAAGTCCTTTTTTGGTCATAGATTGCTTTCTCTCTCATGTCCAGGTTCATATTTGTATTTTAGGTTACTACTAGAATAAGCTTACATGCTTTAATGCTCAGAAAATGCATCAGTTTTCCTGTCTGAGATGCTGTTTTACCTCCAGTCTCTTAAAGACCCCTCCTGAATACCCGCTCTGATTGGCCATCTCACACTCGCCTTAGTTGGCGCCGCTCACCGTCCGGTGACGTTGATGTTTTCAGCTTTAGTTAGCCTCACTTCTACCATGAATATAGTCATAAATTATGCAAGTTTACGACATGGTGATGTAGCGTGATGTCACAAAGTCACGGGATTACAGGCGGGGCTACCGATGAGGCGTTTTAGACACTTCAGGAGCAGTTTTTTCGGTTGGAGAAAGGAGCTCTCGTTGATGCTTTTCAACTTCCAAGACCTTTTACACACACAAGATCCTTTATAAGACACTGAAGGCAAGGGAAAAACGGAAAAACAAGCACAATAGGTCCCCTTTAAGGAATGCAGGCTCGTTGCAAATAATTCCCTTGAATCAATTCCCATCTCGTCGAGCCCAGAATGAGCTCCAGCGAGGATCAATCCTCTCCCAAGCTATTGACACATGCTAGAAAAATCATGGAGCACTCTGTGGAAACAATGTAGTTACTCTACCTCCCTCCGTTGGCGCTGAGACTAAATGCCCAAGATGGATATGTTTTTGGAGAGGAGTCTGCGCGCACACACATACACACACTCGCGTTAGACAAAGGCAGCAGGGGTGGCAGCGCTCTGTCAGACAGAGCTATCTGGAGGTTTATGGCTCACAGGTTTTAGACTCGGTGCTGCCTTCGCTTGCCCTTTGGGCCTAATGGACACTGATGGAAAATGACTCCACCGTTCCAGCGATCCATCACACGGCCTCTTTCTCTCCCTCCCCGAGCTCATCCATCAGGCCGCAGCTTTCAAACAAAGAGAGAACTTTATGGGCGCTCTGCATGTCCAGCTGCGACATGAACCGCCTTCAGTCAAACACATGGCTGCGGAGGTGATTAATAAAAAGTAAACAATCGCAAACAAAGACAATCCAGGCTGCAATTAGCACAATATTTCATCTTAATTCATGTGTTTGCACTCAAACCCCTGATTCATGTCGTACCAAACGGGTCAGCTAACTTTCTCAAATCAGATTGTGTTTATGTGAGTTCTCTATACATCCCCGGTTGTGTTTCACCGGGGACGCAGTGAGTCAGCCAACCCCGAGTCCCCGGAGGGAGCGCGGCGCGGCACGGCACGGCCACAGGCCCCGCCCGCGCAGAGGGGGAAAAAAAACGCGAGCGCTAGATGGGGAGAGAACGAGGGGGGTGGGGGTTACTTAGACCGAATCAGGGTGCCGGTGTGTGTGTGTCGTTGCCGCCATAGGTGGAGGATTTCCACGGGAGTATGTTCGGACTAAAGCTGCGATCATCGACGGCTCTCTGGCTGCGCCGGTCAGCGTGACGCACGGAGAGCGAAGGCGCACCGCGACCGGAGCCGCGTTTGGATTAGAGCCAGTGACAGCGGAGGGATCACCAAGTTGAGATGCTCTAAGAGCTTGTGGTGTGTGTGTGCGCGTGTGTGTGTGAGAGAGAGAGAGGGAGAGAAGGAGGAGGAGGATGCTCCAGTCTCGCAGTTGTTTTTGTGCGTTAAGTTTGGACTGAAAACACCGGAGAGGAGCGTGCTCGTCCGTCTGGGATGTATTTCTTTGAACTGCAATCAGAGAAAAGGGTCAAGTGGACGCAGTTTTGAAGCCGTGGAGAGATTCGCGGTGCGAGAGGAGCGGAACAAAGCGCGCGTCAGGCTGAATCCCCAACACCAATCTGGGGTAAATAAATATGACGGCCGATTTTGACGTTGATGTGCGTCTGCTGATGAGCAACGATACCGCGGATAGAATCACGAACCTCGGGTGAATTCTGGAGTCTAATTAATTGTGATTTTGCCGGAGGAAGAGGGGGATCTAATCCAGGTGGCGCATCTATCTCCCCCGGCTGCGCGTAATGGGAGAAAAGTTTCGGACCTTGCAGAGGAGACGCACTCGCAGCATCCCGCCGACGACGCGCTTATTCTGAATAACATGTGTATCCTGCCGTTCCGTCCGCGGCTCACCAAGTTTAAAAGTGAATTCAGACCGTTCAGTATGACTTGAAAACAGCCTTTGGAGGTTATCGGAACTCGCATCAAGCCAATTAACGATCCATGAGCCGCCGTCCCGATTCGTCCAAAGACGCGCAGACGGACATTAATGATCTAGAGAGGATTTCTGCAGCAGCAGCAGCAGCTCAGCAGTGAAAGCCTGATCCCATTCAGAGAGAGAGAGATTCACCTGGATGTCTATGATGTTGTGCCAGCTCGGGCAGAAGTGTGTGATGGAGGTGGTGGTGCTGACCATCCTGTCCTGGGTGTCCGTGTGGGCAGAGGAGAAGATCATATTTGACAGACACGCTGTCTACTGGAACAGCTCCAACCCCAAGTGAGTTTTACTGCGAGTTAGGCCTGAAAGTGTGTGCGTGTCTGTGTGTGTGTGTGTACCTGCCTGACATGTATGACTCTCAGAAATACTGCTCAACATGCCCAGCATGCAGGCAGAGAAACACACACCTCCATTTTTTTTTTTTTCAACCAAAAGCTGTCTGACAACATCTCCCCCCCCTCCCTCCCTCCTCAATTTTACCCCCTTTTCTTCCTGCTTCCTTCAGTGTTTGGGCTGAATATTGCAATATTGATGTCTTTTGACATGAGCGAGCAAGACACACACTCAGACACACGCAGGCTCGAGCGGAGGAGTGTGTGTGCATGTGCACGCACGCTGGATATTTTGTTCTGTGGCACAGAGAGAGCTCCTTTTGTCTTAAACAATGAGGGCATCCTGCCTCCTCTTCTCATCAATGTCTAGAGATTTACTCCCCCCTCCACGCTCTCTCTCTCTCTCTCTCTCTCTCTCTCTCTCTCTCTCTCTCTCTCTCTCTCTCACACACACACACACACACACACACACACACACACACACACTAAGCCTTTACCTTTCTTCCAGCCAATTCCAGCCACTTGTGACAGCAAACTCAAGTGCACATTATTTCTCTGTCAATTGCAAAGACCTGTGCACAAAAAAACTCACCCATAAATAAACAAACATGAAAAAGAGACAAACACACACACATGTGCACAAGGCTGTACACGCACACGCACATGCACGCATGCACAGCAACACACACACACACACACACACACACGGTTGTCTTTAGCCAGGCCTCTCATTGACATGGGGCAGAGCACACTGGACCCGTCTGTCTAATGGTTTGTGACAACCTGGCCAGCCTCTCTCTCCCTCTCTCCCCCTCTATCTCACCCCTTCCTCTCTCTCTCTCTCTCTCTTTTTTTTTACACTCCCTCTCTCTCCCAGGTAGATAAATAAACAGTGAAAGTGCTCCCTCTCGCTCGCTCACGGCTGAATTAGTTCAAACTAACAGCCCTGTCTCTCTCTCTGCATCAACCAAACACACACACACACACACACACACGCACACACACACACTGAGCTAACAGGCCTGTCTCTGACTGCATCACTTTTCCACAGAAGGCTTCTCAAATATTTAACAGGCAAGGGGGAACATTTTCTCCCTTTCTCGCTGTCTCCCTCTGTCTTTCTGTCTTTCTTTGCGTCTCCCTCCGCTCCCTCCTTTTCACCGCACTCTCACTCTCTCTCTCTCACACACACACACACACACACACACACACACACACACACACAAACACCTACACATTGCAAACGTCACAGGGTAAATTGAAGCTATATGGACGGATGCTGGGGGCGCTGTTATTCCGTCAGGGTCGTACGGAGGAAGTTGAAGCAGAAAGGGCCCACATCAAAAATGCATTGCTACTAAAGCAATGAATCTAGGCTCTGGAGCCCTGGCGAGGCTGGTTCCCCCTGTTAGACCCTGGCACTGTCATTGCTCATGCTGCGCCTTTTTTTTTTTTTTTCCTGCACACACACACACACACAACTCTGTCCCGCTGCACTTGTGAGGACCTTTTCCACTGACAACAATAATTCCTCAACTTTAATCTAAAGCTAATTCTCTTTCTAAACTTTGAGGATTACAGCAAGTATTTATTTATTTCTTTTGAGGGAACCAGCCCACAGGCCAAAGGAGATGAGACCACAGACAGTGAAATCATTCCAGCTCTAGCAGAACGCACAGGATGTGTGCGGTTTAGTGCAACTTTGGTCAGAACAGGACTATTGTGATCTGTGAATGATGTGAAATTACACACAAAAAAAGAGAGGAGGTCTCACTGGGCCAGAAATAGAGCAGTCTGAAAATCACACTGGTTCAAGGTTGCAAACTTACTCAGAAGAGGAGATGACGGTGATAACGAGCCATTCCCCAAAGTGAAGAGGCGGAGGGAGTAACATCTAATACAATACGACAATGTCAAATTACTCCATTTTAGGTAGGAGTCAAGTTTTCAAAATCTTACCAAAATAAAAGCACAGAAGCACTATCAGCAAAATATACTGGATGTATAAAAAAAAGGATTGAAAAATGGCCCCTGTGACTCGTATAATAGGATTGCAGACCTGCTACATCAATGTGTGAGCAGTATTTTACCATTATAGCTGGTCGAGGCAGAGCTAGTCTTACCTTCTTATATACATGTACAGTCTGGCTGTTAAGTACAGTGGCTCCCAAGCTAAGGCGGGGAGCCCCTATAAATGGTCACGGGATAAATCTGAGCAGCTGTCAGACAAGGTTGTCGCTTTGTGTTGAAAAGAAGAGGAGATACAAAGGCTCAGATTAAAAAAATTATCATTTTTATACATATTTTATTTTAGACAGTGTAGTGAGGGGATTGTATGAGGTCACAGCAGATAATTACAGTGGGGAAAATTGCAAAATTAATTAAATCTCATCTGTTAGTAACAATTTATTGGCGCAAGCAATTATTTAGCATGTTTTTCACTAATTATGCTTTTATAAAGTGATGGGGACGAAATTGGTCATTTCATAAAGTGGTCCCCGGTGGAAATGACACTTAAGATTAATGAGGTAGAAAAGAGGGAAGAGCCGCAGCACAGCGGCTATTTTTTTTAACTACTCAATCTTTGTGAAATAATGGATAACCTGAACTCTTTGGACCCCAAAGAGTTATTTTAATACAACAATGTGAGATTTGTAGTAGGGAAATGAGTCTTTGGTGAAACTGCCAACAATTCATAGACTTTTGAAACGTGACTAGGCTCCGAACAAGGCACTGCTTTTTTGTAAAAGGGACCAAGCTGATAAGAGTGGTAGCAACTGGTTTAAAATCATTTTCTTTTGTATTATATTAGCTTATCTGATGTCTTTTTTGTAATCGTTGATAAATGAAGGGTCAAAATTACAAAACAAGAAAAAAATATGTAGTGGAGTGTTGAAAATGAGTTCAGGAGTCCCACAGCCTAAGTAAAGAAGCTCCTCCGTAGTCTGGTGGTATGGCAGCGGATACTCCTGTATCGTTTGATCATTTATGACATCTTACGTTTGGTTTTTACCTCCGGATAAAGTGGTTTAGATTATCTGTCGGCTGTTTTATCACTTGGTCATGCTTTCCTCGTCCCTCCTGACTTCTCTGTAGCCTCATTCCCACATCTAAGCAATTGCTTTGCAGAAAAAAAGATATTTTAAATGATAACAAATGGCCAAAGGCATAAAAATAAGAACCGAGCCGTAATAGATCAATGCAGCTTTTTTCTAGAAGTTAAGAACAATCCCAACCATCTGAATGTACCTCCTCACATTTACCTTTTCGACCTCCTAACTCCTGATTGGATAATTCGATCGCATGACCAGGAAGTGTTGCGATGTAAGCAAGGGCACCAGTAAACGCTCCTGAAAAGATATCCGTCTTCATCTAGCTTGCTTTTCAAGGTAGGGCTGACAATACAACACCATATACTGAACACAGCGTGAACAATGATACGCTGACACGTTTAATGAAGTGAAATCAAATGTCTCTCGGATGAAGTCGGACTCCTGCAAAGAAATTTCCGAAAGGTCACCAATTAATACTCTAGACGGTGATTTAGGCACTGATGAGATGTGCATGAATGATGCATCACATTCAAACGGCAGCCATTGTCTGAGGCAGCGAAATGACACAAACAGCTGGCAAAAGGAACAGCTGTGTGTCTTAATTGATCACACAACATCAAGCACACAGCTTGTATTGAGCTATCAGGATGTGTTGTCTCTTCTCATGTGCATCAAAAGTTTGCCGCCAACAAAACAGCTTGAGAGGGACGTTCTCTGCAAGGTCACCAGTACTGACTTAATATTTATAGAACTGGTAGTCACTCGCTGGTTTGTGCTGCCAGCAGCAAACTTTCTGGTCAGTCACGACACAGTGAAGGAATATGCGGACCTTTTCCTGAATTAGTGCCGAGCATGGCGTAGTACCCACCTGGGTAACGTAGACGGGTTTGATGCAGTGTTCCAGTTTTATGGCAACTTTATGGTTGATCGTAAAAAGCTCTAACAACAGACCGGAGGCTCACTGTTATTGACTAGCTGCTAAACACATTGCCACATTTAGCAGCTAAAGAGCTGGATATTTCCCTCGGGAGTGATGGAAGCTGAAAACGAGAGAGTGAAAATTGGAAATTCATCAGGGGGCCAGAAACTCATGTTCGAGTTACCACGTATCTGCTGGATGTTTGAACAGGCTAATTTTTGCTAATGAATTTGCAGTGTCGGTTTATAAAGGGAACGTAATGAGCAGCCCAAATGACTCTAGTTGAGATGTGTTAGCGATCATGCTTGGTTGCCAGAGTTCATACGTGCACTTCTCTCCCCTAGATCAAACATATTTTACTATGTAGCTCTAGGGCACCCTTGGAGGGCCAAAACTGGAATTTAATGGTGGACCACCAGCCAAGATCAAGCCCCTATTGTATCATTAAGATGCAAAATAGTGCTGTACGGGAGCCCTGAGAGGCAAATTCTGATGATACATTTTCAAAGTCTGATCTAAGTTGTTTGATCTTATTTGTTTGTGAAAAAAATGTTGAACTAATCCAACATAACCAAACCAATGGTCATGTTGGATGAGAATATAATGTAAAAAATGTCATTTCAAACTTAAACGTTCTCAATATTTCCTGTATTGGATCCCAAACTTGTAGCTGAAAGGTTAAGGTGCAGCAAATATACCAAATAAACATACCAAATACATCAAACAGAGAAATCCTTTAGAAATTCTTAAGTAAATGGGATAAAAAGTTGATATATTTCTGTAGGGCGTATATGAAAGATTTCAGCCTTAACCTTATGTTGGGCCCAACTTTGGCCCGACGTTGGGCAGCCCTGCTCTAGGCTATGCAGATAGTTTGTGTTTTTTATGCTTGAAAAGTTCCTCAGCAGCTTGTCTTAGATGTTCTTGCAGCTCAGACAAATCTATACCTTTCTCTTTAACTTTCAAACTGAGGAGTTGTCCCCGTGTGAACTCAGATCAATGCTTCATTCTTTTGAGGACAACAAATGAAATTCTGTCTACACCCGTCATATTGGAGTGACACTCCAAGTTTCAGAAGATGTCATCTCAGACTCTGGGTATGAAAGCTGAGACAACCTGTGTTTCTTATAGAAATGTTTTTATAGTTTTTGTTTGTTTTTTGGTGTGTGTTTTTCTCTCTTGTTCCTGCAGTCGAATGTTTGGGCTTCTCCGTGTAGAAATGGTGTATGCGCAGACACTAGAAGGCTGTTTTCACATTCATGGCTGGAAGTTTACATTTTTTCTCTGAGCTCAGTGAAAATCTGATTTAAGGAGGCGGGCCCAAGAGCATGAATCGCAACATCAATTCAGCTTACACAAGTGTGATGTGGAAACCTGAAGCCTCCAGTGCATATGAACTGAGAAACAGACTTGACAGTGAAGTCAGAGAAATCACAGACTCCTGTAGATAAACGTGTGAAATGAGAAATATTTTCATATTCATATATTCTGGAATTTTTAATGAAGTAAAAGGAATCGGTGCCTTTTGAAGGATTTTCATGTGGTAACTATGCTTTTCTTCAAAAACCATGTCCGACACACATTAGAGTATTTTTATATATCCCTCATGTGAAGACGATTCCCATATGGTATTGTTATGCATGACATATATGTCCCTATATATCAAGAGTGATGCTGCCCTTTATATTACCTTTAAAGCAATATATGACTCTAACATGCATTATATGGAGATATAGTCTTATAACGTATATGAAATACCAATAGAAAAATATGTATATGTACATGTATGAGAAATATTGGTATTGTTGAAGTATTGGTAAGCTACAGCCATGCATTTTAACAATATATATTTTATTCATATATGTAACAATATAAGTTCATAACATAATGAGATACTCATAGTTTTCTTCATTGTTTTTGAACATACATTAAAATGTCTATATAAGTTGAATATTTTTATAGTATTGGTATGCTGCAGCCAGACATGTTAACAATATAACAGTACATACCATTCTATGCATATATGTATGTTTGCGTATTACATATTTTTACAAATACATATATGTTATTCATGTAAATATAGTATTAGTGACATTTATGTAATTGTATGTAATGTGTAATACTCATACATAATGAATATATTTGTATGGGTTGGACATATATGTCAATGTATGAAATTATTCCAATATCTAATAGGTTTCATATCTGATTTGTACATATATGTAGGCTACATATATATATTTTTTATGGGAAATTAATATATGTACAAATATATATGTATATTGCCATTTCCCTGCGGCTATACACATAATTTCCTCATTTTCCCACTACAGATGATGTTTTTAATCGCTTCAATTAATGTTCGCTGACCGCTGTTCTGTTTTCTTGCTCTACTTTTCTCCTGCATGCTTTACTGGGATTAATCACCGTCCGCACTGATGTGTTTTAATTGTTGGTTTTTACCTGCTAATTAATCGCGCTGCCGGTACGTTAGCCAGGTCTGTTTTGGGAGTGCCTTGATCTCAACGAGACTATCCTGGATAAGTCCAGCTGAATAAAAACGAGTTAAGCAAATGTTCCAACTTGAGAGAGGAGGCATATTACAAATTGGCCAAAGCCTTTATGCGAAGGGCTCTGGCTCTCAGCAGGCCTATCTCTTTCAAGGTCTTGCTGGATAATAGAAAATGTATGAGATAATCCAATTCAAACAGCTCCGGCCACTTTTGGTCACGGCGGGGAGGCAGCTGCACGCACACACTCAGAGTGTTGTCCATCCTCTTGTTGGGATGAGATACGTGGAGGCGCACAGTAACAAAGTACTATAACGCACATTATCACGACACTAGAAGAGGATCTGGAAATCTCCCAGACTCGCATAAAGGGATTTTTGAGCCACATGCGTGAAGGCATACAGTAGGAACGCACACACAAACACACACGCGGCAGTGGCAGCCAGATTTAGGTCACAAACTCACACACAGAATCACATAAAAACCAGAGTGGCTGTCTATTGAATACGTTAGGCAGCCTCCATTTTTCTATTTACTCGCACTCACACACACATACACAGTCGCACAGTAGTGAAAGCTAGATATGGGACACATGCGCACAGTCACATAAAACCCAGACTGGCTCTCTATTGAGTAAAAACCCATCCTTTTTCCACTCACTTGCTGCACACACACACACACACACACACACTGAACCCCCTTTCTGGCTGCCAGAGCCATATTATAAAGCTTGCAGGTGAGGGGGCTTTGTTCACCCCGAGCAGCTAATGTGCTCAGAGCAATGGGCTCTCCTCCACACATGCACACAAACCCTTCGACACACACATACACACACTGGCTCAATGGTCCAGAAGGAGCACCTTATCTAATCCTGTGGTTTATCCTTCAAAAGACTTTCTCTTCCTTTTCCTCCTTTGTTCCTCCTCTCTCCACTCTCTTCATCTCGGTGTCTTTGAGGAACTCCATGTCAGTGAGAAGCGCTGATGGTTGACGACACTCTCATTCTATGGGACTGAATCTATCTCCTTGGAGACACGCGCACGCGCGCACACGCTTCCTTTGAGAAAGAAGTACCAGCACACTCATGCATATACGGCACACAGAAACTTTCATATGGACGCACACGTACGCACACACACACACACACACACACACACACAGGCGGTCTGCACACCCAATCGGCACAGTCCCTGCACGTAAAGCCACACACACACTACTGTCTGTCCGTCGTGTCCCCTGTGGCGCCCAGTGATATGTGTTGTCACTAGCACTTCCTCAGCCCTACCGCACACACACACACACGCACAGACACACACACACAGATTTGCATCCAATTTACATGTAGACTTGTAGTCCCCCCCCGCTCAGTTACTGACAGTTTGTCAGACTCAAACCTGCCCCTGGGTTAAAACCATCTCCCACTGCCACCACCACCACCCACTCCACCTCTCTTTCTCTCCATCCTCTCTCTCCCTCTCTCAAGCACTCATCTTCCACTCTCTCTCTTATCTCCGTCTTCTATCACGACTTCTCCTCTCTCCCTCTCTCTCGTCCCGTTGGGATGTAGTTAGCATGTTTTTCTTGTCCAGGACCCTGCCTCGGGCAACCTTCTCCTTTCTGTACATACGCACGTAAAGCCGAAGTACATGAGGTTACGCGCTCTTGCCATGACCTACATGATTGGACAGTGTTATGTGTTTAAAATGTCAGCGCTGTTACGGCTCACGCTGGGAGAAAGCCAGTCTCGGGAGTAATCTGTGGAATCCAGAGCCTCTCGCATCGAGCTAAAAATGATACTTTGAGTAATTAAAGTCAGGGCTCCTGCATCGGAAATGATTTCTCCCAGCTCAGCAGGAGGAGACGGTTACATAACAAGATCCACTGTAGCTGATCTTAGTCATCAGCAGATTCAATACGATGATTGGCAGGAGGAGGTCATCTGAATATTCAGGGGCATTAGAGTGGAACAGTTTGTCTGAGGATGTTAAATGCACTGCCAGTTCCTTTAGTTAAAGTACGAAATGTCAAAAACAAGCAGTTGTTTGACAAAACACTTCTTTGCTGCTTGACCACAGAGCCGTTCCTTTGTCTCTGGTGAATAAATAAACCTTTGAATTCTGCCAAGAGAGCGGATTCAAACAGCGTAATGATATGGTTCTGAAGAAGAAGAAGAAGAAGAAGAAGAGAGGATGCATCACATTGGTACAGTGGAGTAAATAAAGAACACGACCACGGGAGGTGAAACATTTGCTACCTCCTGAAATAATCTTTGATTTGATTTCAGAGCAAAAAAAAATGGGAATGTCAACATGAATCAAGAGTGACTGTCTTGAATCGACTAATATAAATATCTAAGTACAGTAAATGATGTATTAGGTATTTTATGCAGAAGCTTTGTCCGTTTGGAGCGGACAGACGAACTGATTCTGTTTTATCGCTCATTCGGAGAGAGTATTTTGACTTTGTGCCTCACTGCCTTGTATTTTTCACTCTTAAGTTAACAAGACTGTAGACAGTATGTCACTATGTTTGCTTTGTAAGACCTGAGTGACAGGAAAAGGATGTGTAATCCTCTCAATGTTTATCCTTTATACCTTCCAGTATAGCTCTGTTAAACAAATCTTTGTGATAAGAGCTGTCACTTGCATTTTGGTGTAGTTGTATTCTTTATTGTTGGAGTTTCTTTAATGAAATATCTGACTGTGTTTACAGGAAAACACATCATTTTAATATAAAACACAGACGTAGTTGATTACATTAATGCATTCCATGCAGGTGTTCCAGAGGTGGGCTCACTGCCGCTGCATCGTTAATGCGATTAATTAGACCTGTGACATGACATGCTGTGATGAACTAGAAAATATTTGCTCTGAAGATGTCTAATCACCATAAACAGAGATCTGCATATGTATGTAGAAGCTGCAGGCAAGGAGAAGATTTTGGTATTGGAAGCGGTCTTGTTCCTGTTTGTGGACTGAGTAGTACTGACCAATCATGTTTGAGCGGTCCGTGGTCGTATGCTGGTACACAGTCCGTGTGGAGGGCAATAAAGGCCGAATGCATTGGCTATCATCCAACAGCTTAGCTTTTTATTAGCTTTTTTAAATGGTGTATCTGCATTCAGATGCAGATGTGTGTTTACAGAGATGACTTCAGTGCACATTTACCCTCAGCTCCAACTCCATTCTTGCGTTTCAAGTTGCTCATCAGACTGTAAAAAGCTGTCTCCGAGATTGAAAGATGTCACCCTGAGTGAGTGTGATGGGCCTTTTTGTTGCATTTTTTTTCTCATTTTAAGACTAATGAAGAATCATTACCATAAATATAATCAGCAGAGTTTTTTATTGTGGCAAACAATTGCGTTTGTTGATTTTTTTGTGTAACCCTGAGAATTAAATCTAACCTTTAAGTGTCAACCACCCTAAAATAAACCAAACCAAGACTGCTAATGAGATCGCAGAAAAAACATGCATTTTCCTTGAGCTTCAGTTTTTATCTCCTTCTGACTGTGCCTGAGTTGAGCATTTTCACATCACTGCGGCTTTAGTTGTTTCTCTGCTTACTGTCAATCAGCCGATGCCCACCGGGGAGGTAGGAAGTCTCTACTAGGAAATAACCCGACACGAACAGTCAGACTTACAAACTGTCAAATCCATGCTTCTTAATCAGACGGTCTCCATTGTTCTATTTTGAAAAAGAAATACATATTTTAAAAAGCACATCAATTTCTAACAAAGTTCTCGGTAGTGCACACATGGCAAACACGTGCTGAGGAGAATGAAGTCGTGCAAAGGACAGCGCTGAAGTCCTCACAGGGTTTCTTTCATGGACCTTCGTTTGGCACGGATCATTTTTGATTCATGAAGATGAGTGAAACAAAGTTCAAGATCAGAGATTTCTTAATTTCTTATTTTTAAAGGTGCAGTATGTAAGAATTGGCCACCTGTTGAATTCATACTCTAACCAAAAGGGGGAATATATCACTGGAGTAACCGCTCACTGCTGCTGACCGTAGCTGCCGTTAGCTAGTTAGCTCAGTTAGCCATGCAGCTGGACCTGAGTTAGTGTTTACACTGCTAGCACAGGAGATTTGGGTCTGGACGGGCTGGAGCTTGCTGGCTAGCATGCTAACTTCAGTAGAAATCTCAATACATAGACTTCATAATGTCAAAACTGTTATTTATTCCAATTTTGTTAATAATTTTGGTAATGTTTTTAACCAAAATCTTGCATATTGCACCTTGAAAATATTCTAAAATATATGTTAAAAGTCTAATGAAGGAAGTTCGTGTTGTGTTCTCGTCTCCCTGGGCCCCCTGGTGGCGAGGAGGCCAAGTGCGGAAAAAGCACAAAGATTTAAAGTAAAAATCGCATTTCATATAACATGTCTTGCAAAATGATTGAAGACTGTCACCTGGTTATGTGCTCTGTAGCTCGATTCTTCTCCCATTTTCACCATGTTTGACATTTGATTTTCACCTCCTCATGATGAGCCTGTAGCAGCCCGAGCTCCTGTACTACTTTGCTCTGTCAATCAAGTGTCATTCAGTCTATTTACAGTACATGTAACTTCATGCAGTAAAAATCAATGTCAGACTGAGAAATGCCTCCATGCCAGTGATTTTATTTCTCCGTGGCAGCGATATCTTCCCCTGACTTAAGGATTTAGGATTTTATTCTTTCTGTTTTTAGGGTACTGGCTTGGAATCATAATCCTTGTCTCAGCAATGACTTCTTTTTCAAAATAGGTTTCCCCCTAAAATATATCTTCCACCATCCATTTTCCACAGAAATGGTGCTTTTTTCTGATTTCCAATCCTGCCCCGGGAGTTTTTCTGTGCACACTGCAAAAATATCATCATCATTTGATCTGCCCATAGGAGTGTAATGATGTGTTTAGTATGTCAGCAGCATGGCACTGAATCGGTAATGCGATATGGAATGTTTACTTAACATCCCCCCACGTTTGATTGCTCACGCGGAGGCGCAGGTTTAAAAGAATGAGTGAAGATATTACGCTGCGGTGCTGCTGCTTCTGTTGCTACCTTCCGCTAATGAGGTTTGTTGATGTTAATGACTATGGCAGCGATGGCGGTGATGATGTAAGTGCTCCGAAACAACCTGAGGAGATCCCAGGAGTTGTTGTTTTAATGAAGAGAGAGAGAGGCTGTTTCGAGCCAGGAGATGGAGAAAGTCAGTGAGCCGGGGGTTTTAAGAAGAAACAGAGAGGCGATAGACAGGATGAAAGAATGAAAGCATGAATAAGAGAGGACAAAATGCAGAGATACCAGCCTGGAATATGAAAGATGCCAGACTGCACTCAATACATAGCGAACAATGGGCATTGTCATTCCTGCTCCATCCTTGTTTCTGCTCCCCTCTAATACTTTTCCTCAGGTCCCGGCTGGTTGTGCTGATTGTGTTAGCCGAGCCAAAGAATAGGACTCTTTCAGTTCTGTCTGCCCGATACTCTGATGGGACCTCCGCTGCTCAGTCTTCATATAGACCGGCTGGAGACTGATAATAACATATACACTACTGTCTGGATACGCCTCGGACTGGCCCTGAGAGACAAAAGAAGACAAAAAAAAGACAGATACTTGAAGGATTAGGGCCACTCAGAGCATGAATATGAAGAAGGACAAAAAGTTGAGTGTGTTACAAAGACAGGGCCACTGCCATTTTGTTTTACAAAGAATGAAACAAGCTGAGAGAAGAAGGAAGGACGGGAGATGCTGAGGAAAAGAGAAATTTGGTGGAAAAATAGAGGAAAAGTGGCGGCGAGAGAGAAAGACGAAAGGGAAGATTACTTCTGGAAGTATGAAGGCGGGCGTAGTTGCAGAGAAAGCAGCTATCAGCACATGGTTGGATGGTCCCAGCAGGTGAATGTCGAGGGGCTGGTATTACAGGGGAAACAGTGGCCTTTAGCATGCAGCCTCCGCCGATGTTAAAGATGCCCTCTGGCGCGAACAGCTTTTAGAATGAGAAAGTTGGCATTTAAAAAAAGGAGGAAGTGAAGATGGACGGATGAGGTGAAAGATAGATGACTCCCCCCCTCCCTGTTTTCCACTTGGCATCGTTGCAGGTGAGGCTAAACTCAGTGAGAGAGTCGACCCCGGGAACATTCACGCTGGTAATCGGCTAGATTTTTTTTTTCTTATAAAACAATTTGGCAACCGAGTTCACCCTCGAAATGTTTGGGCCGCGTATTTACGAACAACAGGGTTGTTTTCTCCTTGTCAGACTGCACAATAGCATCACGAGACTCTTGGCTCGCGGTAACATGAGTGTGGGTGCGTTTGGAGCGGTAATGAAAACCAGTTTTTCATCGTCATCCAAAAAATATATCCCCGGTAGATTTTCAAACAGCAGGAGAGGAAAGTCAGACAAAAGAAGGAGCGAGTGAATCATTTGCATTGTAATCCATCAGACAAGGCAGGGGAGGGATCGTCTCATTCCCAGCCAGCTACGGACGTCCCGCTACCTTGGTTTCATCCACAATGGGGGCACTGTAAGCGAACCTCTCATTTTACACCATGCTAATGGGGCATAATAAGGCAGAACCAACAGATGTTGCAGCACTCCCATGATTTTGTCGCTACTTAATTGTGCTCGGTGGTGCTGAGGCTGCTAACGAACTCAGCCCTCTGATTCCTGCACGGCTCTCCGAGGCGTCTGTGCGCGTGCCACCTTCTGGTAATTTTGTCAGGGCTACAATATTCCCCCTGACCTGCCATAATAATCCTCACCTCAGGTCTAATCCTGAGCTGATTCTAAGCAGGACTCCGAGGGCTTTATGCCAGAAAACTGGCCTCTAATCTGATGAGGGAGGATGAGAGGGGGTGATATCGATCATCCCGATATGATGAAGGTGATACTGCCGACACTAGTGGTGATGAACATATGGATTAGGATGACAGCAGAGGTGCTATTGCAAATGATGATGCTCGAATCCGTCGTCATTGCTCACAGTCCGGGCTGGAAACGCGTCTTCCGTCTCGGCTCGGGACCTGTAAACACATAAATTAAACACCTAATACATTACAGATTCAGAGCAGGTGCAGATCCATTCAATACAATGCAGTCGTAATAGTTCATCTGGTGTTGTCGAGGGTGCTGACAGCCTCAGGGACAAAAGACCTTTTACAAAGGTTGTTTTTGGCCATCTGCATTTTAAAACACGAGGCTGAGGGGCACACCTCAAACTCATGTAGGAGCAACTATTCTCAGAGCTCTTCTGCACGTGAGATGCACTTGACTTGTACTTTAGCTGCTGATTTATTACTAAAGTTTCCGAACCAGCCGGTATTCTCTCCACCAGGCTGATGAATTTTGAATATGCCGGTCGAGCTCTGCACCCTCAGAGCCCGAACTAAGAAAAAAAGATATTATGATTATATTTGTTTTTTATTTACTCAAATAAATCAGCGTTTATGATGACGATGATGCTAATGATGTTTATGAAGATGACTATGAGAAGTGTAATGAAAACAGCGGGGAAGGTAGTGATTAAACGTCTGATGAGGGAGAATGAGGCTGGTGACAGTGACAGTGGGCTGTGACGGCCATGTCAGTGTTTCGCATGTGATCTTGATTGCATTAATGGTAATGATGATGATGAAATGATGGTGATGAAATGATGATGATGGCGGTGACAGTGAGTAAGTGATCTGTCTAACTAGGGCAGGAAATCTTTGTCTCACCAAGACAGATGATAAACAATAAACGAAGACAATGAAAACTAAATATTTTCAAAATGTGTAAAATACTGAATCTTTTCAGGATGTGGCATTTACATTGAACATGAGAAACCTGGTTCTGATTATATCAGTATCCAGGTTTCTGATCATCTGTTTGTAGTTGTGTCTTGATTTCTCACCATCTTCGTGACAATGTTCTGCACCAACAATGAATGTTCAGAAATCTACATGTACATGCAATCAGTATTATTTATAAATTATATGTGTCATGGAGAATCGATGAAAGGGATTTTTTAAAGTGATGGTGATGGTCATATTGTTGCAACACGTTCTCCCAACTTGTTTAACACGACAGCTTGGTCGTTGGCCTTAAGTGTCAAGCTATGACCCCTGGAGCATGAGTTCCACGGCCAAGTTTGCAATCATACATTTGCAACAAAGTTCCCATAGACTTTCACTATAAAGCTCGCTGGCAAACGTTTGACATATTATGACATAATGTTGACTTTGACTATTATTATTATCATTGTGAAACGGTCATGGTTTGGTGAGGTTTAGGCATCAAACTACTTGGTTAGGTTTAGGAAAAGCTCATACCTTTGGTTAAAATAACTGTGTTCAGTTACACAACCTATGTAATGTATGCAATGTAATTTACATACGTTAAATTACTTGTGTAACATAACTTAAAAACTACTAATTACTCTTATGTCTTGGTCACATTAAGGACACAAAACCCAGTCTCCGGAGGGGAATGTCCTGAATATGACCCATCCAACCACCCTGACCGCCCGTTGACTTGGTCTTTTCTTTCTCTTTACACTACTGCACAAGTGACATTTCAAGCCTGGAAGCGAATGGCTGTTGACCAGGCTGCTGTATTTGACACCTCGGGAGTGAGAACGGACCGGTGGTTGACAATTAAAATCATAACCGGAGCAGAGCACTCGGTCAGGTGAAGATCTCTGCCAGGCTCTCACTCTAAGTGGCAGCAAAGATAACAAAATCAATCATCTTGCATCATGTCTAACTTAAGTGTATCATAACACATCCGGTATGGAATTTCAAGATAAGAGCAAACCTTTCTATGGACGTCAGTTTTTGTGCCACGATGGACAAAAGCCAACGTGTGGCCTGCAAACGACTCGGTAAGCCTCGTTGTCCCGTTGCAGAAACAAGACTCCAACCTGAAGCGGTAGTTGTTTACCTGTACTCGCCTTTTTAAGAGGAGTGAGGAAGGCAGCAGTCAGCGGTGACAGAAAACAGAACCAAAGAACTGAAATAGGTTTTTCTGTGAAAAACTGTGAAACCCCACAACTGTAAGAAGTCCTTGAGCACACAGCGAAAAAGTGTGCACAACGAATTGTAGGCTGGTGCGTCCTGTAGTAGTATTTGTGCAAAATGACACGCACGTGCACGCTGTATGATCTTACGCCTGGTCGAGATAATGACACTGATGCTAATAGAGAGGCTGTTGTTGATAACACAGATTGTACTGGTACGAGGATGAATATGAGGATGATGATGTCAAAGAAAGTGTGATTAGTAATGGGTCTGAAGATACTCACAATGATGAAAGGACCGTGATGAGTCACCTCCTTTTTGCTGTTCTCTCTCCCCTCCTGCCGCCTAAAAAGAAACCCCCACACCCCTCATAACTCCTCCTTCCCTCCCTCTCTCTCCCCCTCTCTCTCCCCCTCTGTCTGTCTCAAGGAGGTTTGTGAGAAGAGAAACAGAGCACTCCATTAAAATTCTTCTTCTCGCCCCTCTGTTGCCTCTCTATGGAAAATGACGAATAGAGAGGCGTTGTGAGAACATTATTAGCTTTTTTCGCCCGTCCTGTCTTCTCTCTCGAATGGTAATAGAAAATGAGTCGATTCTCCGCTGATGATGAGATTGCTCCATTCTTCACGCCGTCACCTTTAACTCGCTCACACAGCAGCTGCCGAGAGGTGTTATGTCATAAATGAGGGAGAGATCATTTCTTCTATTGTGTCCACCCTTTCTTTGTGCTTTTGCCAACTGTCTCCGTGGCGAGTGTGTGTGGACGTACAGTACGCGTGCACCTTTTGTTTTTCTGTGTGGGTGTGTAGGTGCGGCGCAGGAGTGTGTAAGTGTGTTGGCTTCAGTTGAAAAAAAAGATCCTTACACCGGTTTGAAGAGCCTAATCAAAGGCTGGCAAATTTTCCTCTCCTCTTGTGTAGTTCTGAGGCAAACTGCTGGGCTCCTCTTCTCTCGGCCTCCCCCCGTTTTGCTCCCTCCTCTCCCACCTTCTCTCATCCCTGATTACTGAGGGGGCTGCGGGGGGGCTCTGTTCTTCACCGGGCTTTGTGTTGGCGTCCTTCATAGCTGTTGCGCCAGGCGAACCTGCTCCCAAATAGGAAGTAGAAAACAGATCTCCTGCAGAAACCCGCAACTGTCTGCATTTCCTTCATTCCCACTGCGGGTGCGCGGACCCGAGTGGGTGACACGAATCTCTCGGTGGCACCAGAATGATCCAAAGCCTGAGGTGTAGCCAGAGACAGGAAGGGAAGGAAGGTAGAGATAGTAACGGATATATTTATAGTTTATGCAAGGCGGTGAATTTTATTTCCCTAACGAGGAGAATGGCTCAGAGGAGCTTCCTCATTTTTTGGGAGATAAGGACGTGTTATGAAGTAGGAGGAGAAAAGAACTGGTCCAAATGAAAATAAAGTTGAAAAAAAAAATAAAAAGGAGAGCTGTCAGCCGTGTATCTTAATGAGATTAGTGTCTGAAGCAATTACTATGTGATTTGTTAAGGCAACGAGCACAAAAAATGTTTAAACGAATCCCAAATTAAAAATTGTGGGTGTGTGTGAGAGAGAGAAGATGGGATGGACGCAGACGACTAAGGAAGAAATGGAGGGGGAAAAAGACAAAAAGGAAGAAGAAAAAAAAACGTGAGACGAGGATGAAGAAGAAGAGGAGCGTGAGAGATGGGGGAGAAAGAGAGAAAAATTGACAGGAGGCGTGTATCGCTGTCTCTGGGTGCAGTGAGGAGTATAGGCTGTGGCATCCGCTAGTGGTGCTGCATACTCTCTGTTTGATCAAACACACTTCAAACACCCTCGCTGACTTCCTCTCGCACGGAGTTTGGGGAAGGCGAGCGTGCGTGTTGTTTCGCCCGTGTGTGTGTGTGTGTGTGTGTGCGCCCGTGCACGCCTGCGTGTTTGCTGAGGAAAGCGTTATTGATGTTTTGTTTATCTAAAATGGGTCAACCCTCAACAAAACAAGCACGCCGTCTACAGTGGCTGGGATGTCGACTGCTGTAAAACGCCGCTTCCTCGTGGCGCCGGAAAAACGTTGAATAAAGTTGACGAATGACCCCGTGTGTGTGCGAGTGTGTGTGTGAGTGTATTACCTACCTACCCTATTATCACTCCCCTGCCACTCTTTTCACCTCTATTAAGCTATTCGCCATTAATCACTCGCTACATCTACTTCATTTCATGTCTTCATTCTCTCCGTTTGCCCCCTTTGTGGATCTCCTCTGCATCTCGGCAGCCTTAAAGAGCCGCAACTCCAGAGAGCTCATTAAAGCCATTAGCAGAGAGGAGTTACAGAATAGTAGTTAGTCTTTCTCTCTCAGTTGTCTCCTCTCATATCGCGAACCGCTCCGCGCAGTAAAAAAGAAAAAAAAAAAACACCCCACCTTTGACTCATCCGGTTACGTCCACGTGACCTTCACCTCCTATAGGTCGCCTCCTCATGCATGTTGCATAATGTGCATACCGCAGCTGGCGAACGGCCTCTTTTATTTTCCCACATTAAAAAAAATCACTCTAACACAGTCGTCCTGTCACATGAATGTTTGATTAAGAACATTATTGAAGATTAGATTGATGAATTATTGATCAGCAAGGTGGGAAGTCTGCGGGGAGTAGATTAGACACGGGCCGCAAAGTGTGTTTGCTAATACGTGCATGGGAGTGTATCTGCGCGTGTGTAATCGACTATGTATGCTCGCGAGTGATCCGCCATGTGTGTGTGAGATCAAGCGATGGTGTGTATGTGCTTTTGAGTTTGTGATCAAGGGGAGCGTGTGTTTGTGGGTTTCATCCTGAGTGTACTGAGTGTGCGTTGGCAATGAGAAAAAAGCCGCAGCCTAGAGCTGATGGTAAGTCAGTCATGATTCTGTTTTATAAGATGATTTAAAATGCTCTCTGATGTTACAGCAGACACTTTAACCTTACATCAACATGTCAACAGCTCCGCGTTGGCAAAATTAAACTGCTGAGGCTTCTTTTGAACGTCTCCAGGACTCATCAGTATTGTGCACTGAGCAGGGTCGGGCGGTAATCAGGATTATCATCTACAAAACTACAATCAACCCAGATTACATTTGAAAATTTACAGTACAGTTCACAGAGTAAGATGTGAAAATATTCCAGCTGGATGCGCTGTTTTCTCCCGGCCTCACCTGCTGTGTCACAGTCCTGGTCAGAGCTGCTGTAAATCACCTCTGTACTGTATCCTCCATCTGCAAACTGGCATCTGATGGTCTCAGAGGTTGTGTTGAGTCCCAGTCTGGTGTCCAACGGTGTTCACTGGGAGGCAGCTGAGCTCAGTTGCCCGTTGTGACTCGCCTAATCATCTCAGGTTCTGGTGCCAACAGACTCCCGCCAACTAACAGGGCCACTTAGCTAACCGAGCTACTTGCTGATGGCAGTTAGTTGCTACAGCCAAAGATAGCTAGAACAAAAAACATAAAAGTCCAGTATACTGAGTAAGCAGTTGTGCTGCCGCCTATAGTTTTGTAGCTACCTTTTAATTCTGCCCATTTCTTGCAAATGAAACCTTTAAAATATGGCAATTTTCAACATTTTTCATGACAAACAATGCTCTGTTAACTCGTGAAAAGTGCATCTGAAGTGGAGTTTCTTAGACAAGTGTCCACTTTGTTGCTGACCAGGTGAGAGAATGAAAAAATGATTTTGAGTCAAGAGGCAGCGACAATCCCTCCAGCTCAGACTTCCCTTCATGGCAAAGTGTGCAACACAAAGAACTTCAATTTCAGTGCAATCGGTGCGAGGCAAACAGTTGCTGTCATCCGCAGAGACCTGAACTTCAAATGTGAAGAAACACTTACAAAACAAACAGCATCCCACATGTTGTTACACACACAGCACACCTTTAGTTTGTGCCAGCACTGTTTGTGTAAGGGTGCATGTGAGGTTGATTGGACCAACTGTAAACGCTAAAGATGCAAAATGCATTTTTATTTGCGTGAAAAATGTTTAATGAGATGTTTACAGAGAAAAAAGACCCCACATTTTTGTTTCTGCATCCATTTTTTTTGTATAAGGTGTAATATTTTCAATGTTTGATCTTGAAATAGTCCAAAAGTAATCTAAATTAATTCAGATTAGGTAACAATTTCAGTAATCCAATGGATTACATTACTGATTACAATAATCGCCATGCAATTTGCATTCAGTAACTGACTACATTTCAAAGTGAGCGAGAGGTTCTCGGTTCAAATCCCCGACCAACCACCAGTTTGTCACAAGGATCTCAGTCTAACAGATTTATTTACAAACCCGCCAACAGAACATACTAACTGCAGTTGTGTAAGTGTCTGTCGGTTTAGTCAGCTGTGGGTGGAGGTGTGAATAATGCTGTGCTGGAGAGGTGTTAGATGATGTGAAAATAAAATGGTGTACACGGGCACAGTGAGAGACAGAAAGTGAACACATTTGCGATTTCCTGCAGAGCCAGACAGCCGTCGAGACCGTATTAAAAACACTGGTGTGGCGCCTGTGAATACACATGTGTCTCTCTGATGGGACATCTGGAAGTCAGGAGCTTTGATTAGTGCCATCTCATCAGGTAGTCAGGAAGAAACAGGGCAGGGGCAGCTGAGCATCATGGCCAAGCGATATAACCTGCAGTAGTGATTGGTAAAGCAACAGGTTCCCATTTATATTCGTTATTGTAGAACTTCAGATTATTTTATATGCCTGCAAGAGATTTTAAAATAAGATAAAAAATAATATAAATAATTACAACAAATGAATTAAGAAAAAGTATGGGATTACATTAGTTTTATATAAAAGCAAAATACTGGTTTATTTCAACCTGGCAATTGGATTTACGTGAATAAATGTGCCCATTGTGCACATTTTCTGCTACGTTATACTTCTACTCCACTACTTTTGTACCTTTTACTTCTCTACATTACCGTGGCGACTTTAGTCTCCAGTTACTTTTCAGATTTCGTTAAGTATGATATAATATTATAGATTAGCATAAAACTCAAACTACTTTAACTTAATGAAACAGTTATTCATACGAGTCTACTTACATCAATGAGATTTATAAGCAATGAAAAAAGCAAATTCTTGCCTAAAACTATATATTTATATTAAGAGCTATTTGTTGAAGGTTTTCCCAGTCACTTCAATACATTTACCCACATTATATGACCATGTTCATGTCATCGTTACCACCTTTCGCCCTCATCGCCGTTTCCCTTCTCCAGAGCAACATTAGTCTCACTGCATTTTACTTTCAAATGTTTTTTCATAATAATGCTGGTGATCACGAGCTCAGAGAGATATTCATTTTTGGAGCTAAGCTGTGATTTTCATCAAGTTTTCCTCTGTGTGAAACTTCCCTGATCGGGCACTCAGTCCTGCCGCACCGTGGGCGCACAAGAGGCTCCAATCACATGTGGCCAAAATGCTCCTTATGTGATCAGCTGGCAATCAAATCCCACTTGCACTCTGTGTCTAAAATTCATCCAAAATCATGCATTTTTTGGTGCTTAGTCATTGTTTTTTCATAGCGCTACAGTGAGGCAGTACTGCTCATGTAGTTTCTGTAGACAGTTAGGCATTGTACCATTTTAGTTTACTGCAGAGGTGAAAGAAAAAAAACATTTTGTTTTGGCAGCGAACGTGGTGAATCTCACTTGGTAAATTAGGTCTAAGAGAGTTTTTGTGGTGACAGGATAATAAATCCAAAGACACTCGCTGTTCGCCTCATCCCGTGAAGAGGAAGCAAATAGGCCATGAGTGTCAGTATACTGGTCTTTTATTTAGAAGCCCCCTTTGCCGCCTGGCCCTAAGCACGCTCTTACCAAAGCATCTGGGGAGCTGCTTAGCAAACAACTCCGAGTCGGTAATGAGGGAGGTGGTGTCACTCTCAGCAGAACGTCTCCCTCCTCTCAAACCCAGCCTCCTGTTTGTTGATGGCCTTTTTGTGCCGTGCCTCTCGGCTGTGACACCGAACGCCGCCGTCTGCATCCAAATCACTTGCCCACGGAGGTGTCGGGAAAATCTCATTCCGAGGAGAATATGAGCTCTCATGCCTACCAGGAAAACTGTGCGATAATCCAATTCAAATAGCTGTGGGCAACCACTGCAGATCAGATCCTTCCCGGGTAGGTCTTGCTTGCCGGGCGCGTACCCTTAGGCCACGCTTAAGGTGTCGTCAGAAGCAGATGCGACGAGAGGGAAGAACATACACTTGGAAAGTTATTGTTTTGCTTTACTTTATATTGACAAGAGTCTGTTGTGGAGGAGGCAGTGTTTTTGTACCCTTGATTAACCACAAATTGGCTCCGTTACATGTTTAATGCATGCTTGTCTGTTTCAATGATGTTTCCTTTTACAGGATTGCTTTTTAACTCAAAACCCTGCATAACGCGCGCCTCATCACTGCGCTCGCTCATGCCCTCCGCTCTGCTCGGTTTGCCACCGAAAAAAGGGATGAAACAGCTTCCAAGTGGAAGAAATTTGCTTACAAATTCCCCCTCTTTTGGTGCGAGACCGTACCCTTTATTGACATTTGCCTTCTGTCTCGCTTGCTTGTCCTCTTGCCAACACCACCTAGCAACCCAACTCAGAGGCAGAGACGAGCTTGCGTGATGTTCATCTCGTCTCATCACTTGCAATCGCTCAAGCCTTCCGAAAATGTCTGAAACCGTTCCCAAGAAGAAGAAATACGCTTTGAAATTTCCCCTTTTTGGTGCGTGACCTGCCGCTTTATTGGCACTTCCCTCTTGTCTCACTTGCTCGTCCTCTTGCCTCCACTCTGCAGACTGTAGTCCTGCATTATTTTATCCTTCCTCTTCTTCTTTTTGAAGGCAGCCTTGGCCATGATGGCTCCTCCATACATACACATTGTACACATTGTCATGTAGGCTTAAATTATAGACATTGACTTTTGACTTTTGAGACCAACACCTGGCAGTTTTAGCCATGACCGGCCATGATCGTCAACCAGCCATTCGGCGTCAGATACATCCCATTTTGACCCATGACCGTTATATAGAGCCCAGTCAGTGTTTCGAAACACTTCCACCCACAAAAGTAGCACGTTCACGTCTCTGTGAAAATGCAGAAATTATTCAAATGTGAATGGGCCATGCATGGATTTGCTGTGGTTGAGCATTTGCCTGTGCACATGGATGAGCGAGTGCAGGGAGCACTCGCTAACCCCATGACGATTCCATTATAGCTGCCCATTTACGAGTCGAACTAAATTTACTGCAGAATCCCAAACTCTCGCTTCCTCGCCGTGCAGATGCAGCGCGGGGTGCAGCTGCGTTAGCATCCTGAACAAAGTGTGGTATTCTTAGTATTGCTTAATAGCAGCGGAGTTGATGACCAAGCAAGAACATTAACAAAGGCCTCCGAAATAAAACAAAAAACACCAAAGCCTCTTAACTTCTGTGTTGGTTGTCCTCCCTGCTGTTTCACTGATTTATTCATCTGTGTACTTCTTTTTTTTCAATTCCCACGAAACCTTGTTCGAGCCTTCTCTGTTCTCTTATCACTGCAGTGATAACAGCATTAAAACAAACAGAAGACACAAACGCAGTTTAAGGATTAAGTTTCTGAAGGTGCTCCGTCGAACACATTTCACCTTGAATCAGAGCACAATAAAACAAGCAGAGACATGACTGAATTGGATATCAGAGGCTGAAACTAAATTAAACAACATGTTGGGGGAAGTGTCGGAGCAGCACGAAGCAATAAAGAGATTAAATTAAAACCCCCTTAAAGAGAATGAGTCACTGGGATTTTCAAATGGGCTGCATTTGTGGTAGTATTTAGTAAAACGTACTTTAAAATGCATGCTGCCTTTGTCCGTCTGTATTCTACATTATGTAAGGGGTAGGATTTCAAGGCCCTGATGAACCAGAGATGTGAGAGGAGAAAATATCCAGTTTGGTTTGGCTGAGATAAAAATAAAAGAACAAGAAGCTGATAAAATAAAAAGGCCCCTTCTCCCCGTCTCAACAAAACAAACTGAACAAAAACTAAAATCACAAGAAACAGAATTGGAAAAAAACAAGAATCTAAACTGTAAAAAAAAAAAAACAAGCCAGCAAAAACTTGGCAGCTCTCAATCTGAAAATATGTGAATTTATTTTTACTCCCAAAGAAGCCGGCTCTTCGGAGACGTGAGGAATTTCTCCTGACAGCAGTGACAGGCAGGAAGTCCTCGCTGCATTTTCACCACAGTCGGTTTGATCGGGGTCTCCGGCGAAAACACAGGTTTCTTCCTCACATCCCCGAAGCACTTTAGCTTTTAACTGTTGCTGTTTTTTTCCCCCTTCCACCAAACGGACAAACGTGAACCGAGGTTGGTGCTTTTGGGAAGTAGAAAAAGAAAAAAAAAATCAAAAATACTGCTATAAAATCAGTCGACGCCGTGTGTGTGTGTGTGTGGGTGTGTGTGTGTGGGTGTGTGTGTGTGTGTGTGGGTGTGTGTGCGTGCATGTGTGCATTTGCTTCTCCCTGCATCCCCCCCATCTGCAGAGGAAAGAACTCTTTGAACTGTGAACCAATGAGCATCACAGCAGCAGAAATATGTTGCTAGGAGCAATTCCTACATCCAGCTGTGGACTTGTGCATAACACACACACACACACACACACACACACACATATACACACATACATTAGAGCACACACTTAGTACACACTCAAAACAAAGTGTTTGTCTTAAGGCCATATTGTCAAGGTGATAGTTTATGGATGTGAGCTCCTTCTCCTCCGCCTCCTCCTCCTCTCTTCTCCTCTTCATCACCGGATAACATGTTATGTATCTGGAACACGTTATCTCCCGCTTACATTGCTGCCATTTCTTCTTCTCTCTCTCCCCCCTTCTCTCTTTCTCTCCCTCCATCCCTCCCTTTTTTTCTATCTAATGCATAGAGACAGGGTGGATGTATAATTCATACCCCCTCTGCCAGCCGTGCTCCTCTGTGTGTGTGTGTGTTTGCGCGTGTGCTGCCACCATTACTCGTCAGGCCGAAGAGACAGACCTCACCCAGAGAAGCAAAAGCGGAAAGAACAGGTCATCTGAGTACGTGTGTGTGTGTGTGTGGGCGCACGTGTGTGTGCTGTGATGTGTTTACCTCTGTGTCTTTACATTGATATAAATCATGTATAGGCGTGGGAACGCTCGCTTTGCTGACTTCTTTATACGTTTCATTACGTGGCTCAGGGTTGAAGGAAGCGAGCGTGGGCAAAGCGTTTGACGTCTGTTTTTCCTTGGCCGTGTTTATTGGTTTGGGGGATTCGTATTTATCTCCGCGTGCCGTGCGCTCCGGAGCTGCTTATGAAACTGTAAAAGCAGGCCAGCGTTTGCTCTGTGAAGGCAGACATGCTTCTCTGAGCTCGAGTTTCTCTGAAATAGAATTTGGGAGGGCAAGACCCACCTCTCTTCTCCACTCAACCATACACTTACTCATTCCCTCTGGGGAGCAGAGAGGGAGAGAGAACGAGGTACAGGAGTGGGAGGAAAGCGAGAGAGGGTGGGGGGAGGGATGGGAGAGGGGCATAAAGTGCAAAGGAGGGAAGGGGAGAAAGGAGGGGAAGACAGGAGGAAGTTAAGAAGAGGAGGGGAAGGAAAGGGTGACCGCTGCACTAGAAAAGTATATCAAGTACTGCAGTTAAATACCATTTGGAGACAGTTGCACTTAAGAATTTCAATTGATGCTACTTTACATCCACGTCGTGACATTTCTGAGGGAAATATTGTGCTTTTTAATTACATTTAAAGGGTAACGCCACTAATTTTACACATTGAAGTGTGTTTACAGGTCTTGGGCAGTACTACTGCATGTGTGAAAAAATAGTATGAAGCCTGCTGTGGCTTCAGAAGATGCTGCATGTAATCTTATAAAATGCCTCCAGTGATGTCACTCAGTGGCTGAGTTGCATTGTGGGTAATGTAGGCGCGATGTTTTGAAAACTCCTATAACACTGTTGGACTCATGTTGTACGGTTTGTAAACAAATTACCCAAATCAATACAGCAGAACCACAGACATCAAATTTTTTTATTCCACGCATTTTTTCTTCCTTTTCAAAGACCTGCCGCCTCCATTACCCAGGATGCATCTTAGCCACTGAGTGACATCACGGGAGGCAATTCATCAGATTGCAGGCAGCTTCCTCTGGAGCCACAAAAGGCTTTACACTACTTTTTTCACATGCAGCAGTACTACTCCCTAAGATCTTTAAACACACGTTAATGTGGAAAACTGGTGGAGTTACCCTTTAACATGAAAGTCTCTGTTACCATAGCCTAATTAAATGTATTCCTTTGTGCAACAGAGCTCCATTGTTGCCCAAAAACTATTAGCACACATCAAAGAGCCACACTGTTGCGCTGGCTGACATGTTCCTGTATTTCCATGAAAATGCTCGCTGTAGTTTATTTTGAGGACCGAATGTGTATTAACACGCTGCATTGAGTAGTTCCCAGGAAATGCACTATTTACTCATCTTTGATAACATTTCATAAAAAAACTGCAGTGCCCAACTGCTTAAGAAGCCACTTAGTGTTACAGAAAATAAGATCTTCAGTAGGAACCAACAGACTTGGGGCTGACAGCAGCAGACAGGGTGGGGACGTTGGACTAAAACAGGGCTTCTGTTGGTGTTTTGAGGGGATTTTTTGACAGTAAGAAAAATGTAGAATAACATCGGCCTTCTCCTTTAACATTTGACATACAGATGATGTGTGCAGCCTTTTAAATATGGAACATTATCATGGATTTAACCACCAAATAGTACATGAATTAGTTCAGATAGTCATGCTACAAGACTGAAATGCTCATAATGACAGTCTACTGATATACTAGATGCTGTACATGCTTCATTCTGCAAGTACTTTAACTTTCAAGACTTATTTGATACCCTTTTTTATAATCATGTGCTTTAAAAGAAAAAGCCAAAATTGAATGCATGACGTGTACCCTTAAAGGACAAGTTCACCCAAAAATGAAAGGGGGGAAGTTTGATAGTCCCTGTTGCAGCATTCTCCTAAACAACTGCAGTAGATAAGGGCCTTGTTTTAGAGATCCCCAATTGATTTGAAAAGATGTATTTATATCCTCAATGGTTGAGCTCGTGCACCCACTTCAGTCGACTTTAGCTGAGCAGCAGCTACGGCGAAGATTTCGGCTTAAAAAAGCATGTAAATAACATCATTTTTTGCAATTTTGAGGCTTCCAGAGACTTACGGACCAATGTTGTGTTTATTCTTGGTTGTTTTTGCACATTTGAAAACAAGTCCCCAGTTACTGCAGTTGTTTGGGAGGATGCTGCAACGCTGTTTTGTTGTGAAGCTCCAGAAATATCTTAGACTGTTGAACTACGAATCTTCACCTCACTTTGCATCAGCGTGGCGGTGAGGCGATTTTTTTCGGGTGAACTTATCCTTTAGAGGAGTATTTTTTAATAACGATTTGAGCACATCTTCCACAGCTGCTGATGCAGAAAAAAAGTGAAGAAATGGAGGGAGGGTGAGGAAGAAGAGTGAGAACACAGGGGAGCTATAGGTGCAGAGAGCAGAGTAATGGAGAGGACATGTACAGCGGCCAGAAAAAAAGGATGGAGATGGAAAGGAGAAGAGCTATAAGCCACCAAAAAGCATGTAGAGGAGACGAGATAAGAGCAGGAGAGGAGAGAGGGGCAGGAAGTGCGAGAATACATGTACTGGTGAGAGGAGCAAAAGGGAAGCGTTATAGGCGCAGGCCAAGATGAGAACATGTAGAGACAAAAAGAGAAACAGAGAGAGCGAGAGAGGGAGAATCAACTCTTTTCCCTCTAATGGGTGAGTGAGCATTGGGAACAGTCAGCTGAGTCCGTGTCAAGAGGAAAAGAACCTAAACGAGAGCGGAGCTTTACATGCACAGTTTAGGGCCCGCCGCCACGCCGCTGCCGACAGCCGGTGCACTAATGGACGGCGAGCAGAGCGGCCAGGAAAGAGAGAGCAGGTAGAAAAGAGACTTGTGGAGATGTTTTAATCGAAAAATGGGTGAGGGAAGAAGGAAAAAAAGCGGCTTCACGCTCTTTACTGTACGTCTCAGTGTGACTGGAGTCAGTGATGGAGTTAGCGAGCTCGCTGTCTGATGAATCGCAAACAGAGCAGGAGGAAGAAATACACATGGGAGATGCTTTGATTAAAAAAGTCTCACAACTCATTTAGGGTAACTTACTGCTGCCGCTGTAGCTCTGTTTAATAGATGGTAGGCAGGGAAGAGAGCGCAGAGCAGAGGAGAGGGAAAGTTACATCAAAGTGCTGTTGGTGATAGGAATGCATTAGATATAAGCGCGGCCCTCATGTTTGGAATTTCAAAGCTTCAACATTTCTTGCTCCTTATCCAGGGATCTTGGTGTTTTTATTACTTTGAGGGTGTGTTTTTTCTTCGCCAAGGAGCGTGGGTGACCGTGCCCGAATCTATTCAATAAAGCAAATGACACATGCCACTACAAGCGCCTGGTTTTCTCTGTTTAATGGACAGCAAAGCGAAAGGAGACAGAAGTGGGAGAAAGTGTCTCCAAGCTAATTTAGTGTTTTTCGCCTGGCTGTAGGTGGTTAGTGCTCACTTCAGTAGACAGGAGGCAGTGAGGGGAAGACGGAGGAAGAGAGAAGAGGGGGAAACTAACACCTACACCACATTACTGAGCGCTGCAACAAGAAGTTTATTAAGTTCATGAGCAGTAGATCTGTCAGTTGGGTCGCATGAAGTGTAGTTGTGCAACAATCGGTGCGAAAATCTCTCTTAAGATGTTGGAAATGCTTGAAGTGAGATTCACAGCATTGATTCAAAGAACAAGCTGAATTCATTTGCGATCGAAAGAAAATCAAAGCTCACAGGCTGGATGGGAAATTAAAGGACTCCTTCGGATTAACTTCTGTAACAATGTCTTCATAAAAATAGACAAAAGTCTGCGTTAATATTCCCCCTAAAGTTTTAAAACTCCCTCCAACACAAGTCTTAACTTGAGCCCTATCCACACAGGACTGGTATCACCAGGGGACCTCATGTGATATAGAAATGATCCCCCGCAAACGCTGAAATCAGTATTTTACTAGAATTTGCTCACATTATCCCCGGGATATGATATCAACGTTTCAGAAGCGGAGTGTCTGTTCTGCAGCAGCCATATTAATAATAGAGTTTAGGATTGTTGCTCGCCTTCTGCGCGTCTCAGAAGCATGCGTACACATTTGCAGCTCATTTTGATCAAGTCAGAGGTGCACTGTGTAGTTCTGGGGGAGAGATTTTAAGAGAAAAATCTTGACTGATTGATTTTCATGACTGAATAGACTGAGTAAACAAAACCTCCTCAGAGGAAAACACAATTTCATACCGCTTTACTTTGTTTATATTTGCAGGACTCTTCTAAGTAGCTACCTCTCTAACTTTAAACAATGTTTTGGGGGCCTTGTTCTCCTCGAGGACGGCTTGTTCATATAGAAGTCAATCAAATCAAACAACGATTTGAGAAATATTAACTTTCTGAGTTTAATTTTTCTTTCCAAAACTACACGGCGCCCCTTTAAAGCTGCTTTATGGCTGTACTTAAATATGACAGCGTTTCACAGCTCCTAACCTTCTCTGTCATCACTCAGTTTAAACGTCGACGCAGCTGTTGACTGCTGTTCGACAAATTACGAGCCGCGATCAAATTTCATAATTGTTCAGCTGTCTGACAACAGAAAACAGATGTTAAATAATGCACGACCCCAAATCACAGGGATGCTGATTACCACGGGACTAATATTATCACATGATCCCTGAGATCGGCGAAACATGGTCGGTAATATGAGGTGGAAGTTTTACTTCACAAATGACAGACTTGGCGGATTTTGAGCGGGATTAAGACGCAGCCGACCTCTGCAGTTATTACAAATTAATAGAGCCCCCCAGGTCATACTAGTCCCGTGTGAATACAGTCGAAAGACCTTTTAAGAAAGTCCAACTCGAGTGTTCGTATGCAGACTGTGAACACTCGAGTTGGACTTCTGTGTCTCGCAGTGATTCCGCATTGTTGAGGCTGTGGTTGTTATGCAGATTTCTGCTGCAAAAGGCAAGAACAGGTGTTCATACTTATGCAAATTTGAATCACGCTACTCAAACATTAATGTTGCAGTCCCAGCAGACAGTTCTCGTACCATGTGTCTGTGTTTTTGAAGAGGCTGATAGCACAGCAACAGACAGCACTGCATTAACCTGCTCAAGGCAGTGGGGGGAAAATGAGCTGCTCCAACCTCTGTTCATCCCACTCTGCGTGTTGTTCACAGTATTCCTTAGGTGCGGTACCACCTGTCCCAGGGTCTTCTGTGTGGTAATTTGGTTAAACATATTAATTTAGGAATAGGCGTCATGTTCAAGTGAGCAGAATATTAGTTGAAATATTGAAAGAGTCACAATGTTTTTGATGGAGCGACTATCTTTCCGAGGCAGGGCCTCAAGACTCGATAATACAACTGGAAACGCCTGAAGGCCTGCATCATGTCAGTTCATAATGTCCTTTAGTGATTGTATTCCACTGTACCACAAACCAATTTTCACATTGTGACCTTTTCGGAGCCCCCGGGGCTGTAATGCTGCCTCGTCTGATTCATAATCCAACCCTGGGGCCAGCAGCTGTGTGTTACCAGGACACAGAATCAGGGCAATTATACATTTTATCTCAGTAACTGACACACAAATAACAAATGTTAATGCAAATGCCAGAATGAAGTTGGCAATGTACGTTTCTGCAAACCACAGATATGTTGAAGCTCTTTGTTGCAATACATCTTTCATTTTATCTTGTGTCAATGCTGTCCTTGGTTAGGGTTAGGAAAAGATCCTGTTTGGGTTTAAAATACCTGGTTTGTTTGCGGCAAACATAACTGGAGATGTCCCAAATTCCCATCAAGTTATATGTCCTGAGGTCTTTTTAAAAAACCCAGTTTTGTATCCACACAAAGCTGAAGATGTCCTGACTTCCCGTCAAAAATATGTCCTGAGGTCTCATTAAATACCCCAAGTTGCGTCTCCACAAACACAGCTGAAGATGTCCTGATTTCTGGTCAACAAAATCAGGTTTTTGTCACCACAAACACAGCCAGAGATGTTCTGAGGTCTCGTTAAAAACATCCAGCGTTGTCACCACAAAAATAATTGGAGACCACCCAACCTCCAGTCAAAAATATCAGGTTTTTGTCGCCACAAACCCAGCTGGATATTGTCAGGTCATAAATATAAAAAAATTTCAATATGGTACATAACCTATGATACATAGAAATGTGAAAGTATCAGCGGTTTGCACAAAAGTTAACTGCCAACATTTTAGGGCTGTAGATGTACATTATTTCAGACAGATGCATAGAAACTTGGAATAGGTGTTTTCAGTGGTGAATCGCCAGTTAGGCCACATAAGACCTGCACCTCAGCTTTTGTTGCCAAACTTTTTACTGGGTCAAGTTTCTTTGAAGTCTTCAGTCAATCTCAAGTAATTCATGTCTCACAGCAACAGAGAAGTCAAGTCAGAAAAGACTCTGATATACACTACAAACTACAGTATACCTCCTAGCGTCCAAGCCCTGAGAAGAAAGCCAAACTTTTTTCCCAAACTGTTCATCTTGGAAGCGAGGTGCAGAATGAAGCCAAAACCGTGATATCAACAACAACAACAAACATCTGTACACTTATCTCAGCTCTGTGTACCTGGCAAGATGCAGGTTGGGAGGGGAGTGAGAAATATCCATAGAGAGATGCATCAAAGAGTGGAAAAAAAAAAAGTGTCCCCCTGCCAGTTTAGAGTTTCCTTGTCAATGTAACAAAATAGCTCTCTATTTAATGGACAGCAAACAGAGGGGAGAGGGAAGAAAAGATACATCGAAATAGGGCTGGATATTGAAAAATGATACCTCTTGCTGTGCCGCTGGCTCTACAGCATCTCTCTCTGTCAGGGAAAAGTAAGCAGACGGTGTGAGAGGGAGACATACAGCAGATGCTTAAAAAGTGTCTCCAAGTCAATTTAGTGCTCCCACGCCACTGTAACTAAATAGCTCTCTATTATATTGACAAAAAGAGTAGGAAAGGATAGAGCGAGCGAGCGCGAACGAGCGCAAGAGTGATGAGTGGAATGAAAAACGAGTCGCTGGAGACGCAGGAATCCTCTCAACCTCATTTGTGAGCTCTGGTATTTACTGCCGCTATCAGATGTGGATTAGAGGCAGATCACAGAGGCGAGTCGTTTTATCTCATTCACTCACTCAGTATTATTAAATCATCACTGTCCTGGAGAAAGCTTCTATCTTTCCAGTTTGACATTTTCCGACGACTAATTAGGTTGTTTAAAACAGCGTGTCATGTCCAATACATCTTCACGTCTAGTTTGAAGCAAGAGCAATTTTTTTTTTTTTTTTTATGCGTACGTATTAGCCATGTATTTCAGCTGAATGTCAGCATGTGGGCGGCTGATGTCTCACACTAGACGAAGAGCGATGACAGTGTTGGATATGTGATGTTTCGTGCGCTTGGATGTTCAATTAGTGATGTTGGAAGAACCAATGTGGGAGTTTCAAAACACTTGTCTCTCGTTAAAAACAGAAATGTGCAGTCTGCTTCGCCTTTTCTTCTGCATTTAGGCACATTAATCCTGAAAACACGCATTGAAATTGTTGCATGACTGCGAGGACAAGTATTACGCTGCGTTCAAGTCAAGGTAGCAGTGTGAAAGACACAATTCTGACGTCTCTATAGGGCTGTGCAATGTTTTATTCTACAGGTCTTGGATTTCTAAAGAAGTTTCAAGGACAGATTTAATGCGGTGCCACGTGAAGAGTCGAATGGAATTTCCTTGAAATCAATTTCTATTAACGCATTGTTGGAAACTTCCATTTGTGTTGAGTTGTATGCCTCCCTGTAAACGAGTTTCATAAAGCTTTGCTTGTTCGGCAGACCTGCTGAACCCTCACTTGCAGGTTACACTAGCATGTAATGAAATTACTGGAAGTGTACCAGGTAAACACTCTCTCTGGTTTCCCTACAGCACTACTGTATGGTATCACATAGTTATTCCAGGAAATATGCTCATAAATTACTGGAAAATTATGAACCTTGCATTACAGATTTGCAGATTCGGTTGTTTGAGGGTTGAAAATTAAATGTGCATATAGGATTGCATCCATTAAATTAGCATTTAATTACCTTGAACTTGGCTGATGTGAACCAGTGCTGGAACAAGTAGCTCCAGCTACTTACACAGCGCTAAAGTTTGCAAAACAAAGTATAGGATTTAAGATTTAAGTACAACTGAAAAAATATCAAGAGCATGACTAGAAAAGTTTATTTGACTTGGAAAACTTTTAAAGGTGCCATATTTATTTATATTATATATTTTGTGTGTCTACCAGAAAATGTTTAGACGCTTTATGTTAAAAAAAACACCTTATTTTTCTCATACGGTCTATCGCTGCAACACCTCTGTTCATCCTCTGTCTGAGCGCTCTGTTTTAGTGCCTGTCTCAGCTCTGGTTGGTCAGCTCTCACAGGCCCGAGCAGGCTTTCCCCCGCTTTGTCTCCACATCAGCTCTGGCTGTGTTTTTGCACCCATGGGGGCATGACTGAGGGCGGTGACAACCTTACAGAAGTCCTGAAGGCTCCTTTAAGGGCACAGTTTCTGAATAGGCAACGAGTGCATTTGTTCATGGATTGAGTCTTTTCACAGTATTTATACAGCACCAAGACCTGCTTTATCATCCTAATCAAAAAACACATGAACATGTAATTTTATGGGACCTTTGAGTTAAAGCAAAAAGTTTGTTTTACAGTGTTGTTTTAGGCCAGGAAACTTTTTGGTTAAGGGTATTTTTTAACCTTTATTTATTTATTCAGGTCAGTTTCACCGAGAGCAATGCTCTGTTTTTAGAAATACTCTGATCACATTCACACACATTCATGCCTGGAAGCCACTCAGTACGACCACAGTGTGATCTGCAGGCCACACTGAGGCGCTTCACTGGAGCAGCTGGGGTTGAGGGCCCTGCCCAGGGGCACCTCAGCGGTGGTAAAGAGAGAAGGGCAAGTGCTGCCTTTTACTTTCCACAACCTTTAGGGAAAGATCATTCTCTCAGTTAAATGTTAGCATAACTTTTTCAATATTTGACCGCGGCCGTATACTTTTCCAAAGTGCAGTGAGTGCTGTAAAAGTCGAAAAAAAAAATGTAACCCAGGTGGCATTACGTTCCTCTAAAGACATTCTTATATTTGCTTTGAGACTTACAGACTTTCCCAGAATGAAGACTAAAGAATCTTGCGCTTTGTCTATATGGCACTACATACATTTAATTTACATTTTACATTAAACGAAGGCTGACATGAAGTATCTATATTTGCTTTTTCAGGCCCTTTAGTATCACGTAGCACCATATATATGACCTTCTTAGAAAAGTCTGACAGATGTTCGTGTATTTAGAAGTTGGAAACGGCTACAGTAACTCCCACATAACATGAACTTGACATTAGTAGTCATGGTAATGTGGATACACTGGCATATATTGGCATACGAGCTGATGGAGGATGAGGCCGTTTTCCTAAATAATCAGAAAAGTTGGTGGGTTTCTAGAGAGTCAGGACTCTGCGGGACCGTTTGATGAATTTGCCCGACTATAGAATCAATAAAGCAAAACAAACATACACTCTCTATAGCTGTGATTGCATTAGAAACCACTAGAGCACATCTGCAGTGCAGCAAGGTTACCAAGTTCAAACCAGCCTGATCCTGTCAGTCGTTGCTCCTGAGGAGACGGGCTAGGAAAATTAGTCAATGAAAGTAGTCACAGGAGAACACAGCATGTTGGTTTGGGAGCGATGTGGTGCGAGATAAATGGAGGAGGTGTGAGGAAAGGCGGGAGGCAGGAAGGGGGAAACAGGGTAGTGAAGCGAAAGGAAGACAACAGAGGAAGAAGAAGGGAATCCATGCATCGCTCCGCTGGGAGCCACAGCTCTAGCCTTCCTCTAGACCTTCAAGTCAGAGCCATCTACCACTACAGAGAAAACACTGCCCCACACACACCCACACTCTACCCCCACCTCTGTCTCTCAACACCCCCAGAACAGCTGTCAGCTACCTCTGGACCCCTCTGGAGGGAGCGTATGTGTGCGTGTACTCTAACTACATGTGTCATGCACATGTCTACAGCGTGTGTGTGTGTGTGTGTGTGTGTGTGCGTGCCTGGGTATATGTGGGTGTCAGTGAAGTTAGATTATTTTTTGTTTTTTATATTTAAATTCAATGTTTATTTGAATATTTAAAAATGGAAAGAAAAAAACACTTTAAAGCAATAAAAACAAAATCTGGGTGAAAATTGGATTTTAAAAATGCATATTGCAAACATTTCACCATTCCCATTCTCTTTTTTCCTTATTTTGAGGGACAGCGGTGCATCACCAGCTCATTTGTGTTGTTTCCCTCTTCATTTGTTATCATATGAAGCATTTCAAGAGCTGTGCCTGCACGAAGAGACAAAGTCTGGATGAAAATCCGAAACTACAATGGCGCTCAATCAAGCCTAATCCAATAATACATAAAGCGTATTTAAATCTGCTGGATCCCGATTTTTTTTTTTTTGGATCCGCATGAAATTGTGCTCGCTCATACGACGATGCCACCCACCTAAATATGCATGATGTTTTTCATCAAGATTCAGGCATCGTTCCTTGAGAAATTAAAAAAAAAGGTCACGCACACACAAAAAAAACCTTGAGCAATGTTAAATGTTCGCTATGTAGTTTTAGGAAGGACATTTTAATCAGAAGAGAAATATCTTCATTGACTGATGTTTTTTTTCTGCCTAAACAAGCTAAATAAACAAACTCTCTTTGTTTTCATGAGCGACTAAACAAACTGACCTTAAAGAACAACACAATGTCATACTGTTTTACTTTGTTTATTTTTGGCGGACCCTGCCACCTTTGTAGCTTCAAACAGTGTTTTGGGGACCTTATATTCCTCTGAGAACAGCTTGTTTACTCAGTTATGGAAAAATAATTACTTCTGCGTGTGTGTTGTTACCTCAGTGATATTGCAAATACTTATTTTCTGAGATTGAATTTCTTCTCCAAAAGTAAATAGTCAAGGGTCGAATTTGTAGTCGATAGTTGATTGTTGATTCTCACACTTCGGGTTGGTATGTCAGGCCGACCACCAACCCTAAGCGTCAGTATTTGACCTGTAAAGAAAGTGAGATCAAATTCCTGAATCTGTCCCTTTATCCAGATCCACAACCAAAGGTTAAGCTATTCTTGGCTCGTCCGAGTTTTGTGGAAATCCGTTCAGTAGTGTTTTGTGTAATCCTGCCAACAAACCAGCCAACCAACCAGCGGACACAAACGAAAACATAACCTCCTTGGCGTGTACTAAATCGATTGATACTTTTGAATAAACTTGGGTATTTTTTTGGTGCAAATTGGTCATAAACCAAAAATCCGAGATTCTGGTATCTAAAACACAAGTGCGAGTCTGTGTCTCAGTGTGTTTTCAGCATGTTTTACTGTAAACACCTTGTAAAAGTACCTTCTCACAGTGTGCGTGTATGCAAAAAAGTGTGTGTATGCATCATATACATGTAAGCAAGGAGGCGAGCTAACAAGGCATTAGCGGCCGTTCTGTGCTTTCTGTCACTTTGAGTCTTGTTAGAAGCTGCTGCAGCTCTGCTAAACCAAATCAATAGACAATAGCTAATGCCTAACAACACATGCATGCACACACCGACGCACACACACTGACGCTGAGAGAAAACTCGCCCAGTCAGCGACAACGTCCAATCAAGGGCTGTTTAAGAAGATAGAGCGAGCTGCTCAGAGGATGTGTGTTTGTGCTCTGGAGAGCGAGGAAAGCGTTTAAAGAGGTGTTGCTCCTGTTAACGAATGGTGCCGCTCGGATTCACATGCTGCTAATTCATCAATAACCTTTTAGTGTAGCTGCCAATATGTGCATGTGTGTGCGCGTGTGTGTATGTTTAGCTGTTCAATAGCTTCTCACGAGGGAGCAAGTATTTTGCATTCCAGTGCACTAATACACATGTATACAAGTCCTTATTTTCGAAAATACACTCCATGTGGTTGCACGAGTAAAAGTAAAGTTATTGTGTTAAAACAAGAATAGGCCATCCAAATGAATAGTACTTGAGTAAAAGTCTTAAAGTATCTGCTACTAAATGTACTTAAGTCATTTTCTGGCAAGAAATCAACTTGAATATCAAATCATATATATAAATATATAATTACATGTATGTATATAGCGTGTAAGTTGACCAATAATCATCCTGGCTGGTTATCTGATCCGATATTCAGCAGAATCTGTGGGAAACTTAAGACTAGATAAATGCTATTTAAATGCAATCAATTTACCATTTTCCTTTTATAATCTGTGCTGCTTTGGTTCTGTTGCAAACTAAGTAACTAGATACTAAATTTCTGACGTAAATGTAGTCGTGTCAAAAGTTCAATATTTGCCAACAAAGTGTACTGGAATGGAAGTAAGACGTAGCAGAAACAGTCCTGCAATAAATCCCACCTTCATGAAGGTTAAAATGCGTCTATCACTTTGTCCACCCCGTTTATATCAGTTAGCTTAAGCCCCGCACCTCTCTGAATGTATCTCACGTCATGCTTACAATGATTATAAAACAGGTTACGTGTAGAAAGCCCGGCTCACCAATGTTGACAGGTAACATTCGCAGTGCAGAGAGCAATTAAAAATGCATACTCTGCTATTTATGGAGCTGAAACTGTGTTATGCAAGGGTGGACCGCATGGTACTGTAAAACCCGTAATACCCCAGTGTATGCGTGTGCGTGTGTGTGCACTGAATGTTGAATGTGTGTGTCTGCATATGTGTGCGATGAGCGTTTGACTGCTAAAGACCTGAAAAGCCATGAATCAATACTGCTAATGAGAGTCTTAGAGCCGTGAGAGGAGGGATAGAGAACCTCTCACCCTGTTCTTTCAATTTGTCTTTCCCTCCTCCTTTCCCACCTTCTTCCCTCCCCTTTTCGCCTCCTGCTCTTCCTCTCTCTATCTCCCTCGGCCTCAGTTTCTTTGCCGTCGTTCCACCTCGCACCATTTTGTTGCTTTCACTCCTCCCTCGCTCTTCTCTTTCCTTTCCCTCCATTTCTGAGACCCGCAAGTAGGCGTCAGGTGGTGGTAAACCGGACCGTCATCTCCTGCTCTCAAATGCACTTTGCTCCGCTCCTCCACTCTGACAAATTGAATATTCCCTCTAAACACCTTTTTCTCCAGGAGCGGAGGCATCTCATGTTCTGCTCCCATGGATCCACAAACTTAACGTCAGGCCCCTACACTCACAAAGAGCATTTTATCTGCAAAGAAGTGGGTCTTCAGGCTCAGCTCCGTATCTACAAATCACGAGGACTTCACATTCTTGCAGCCAGATAATTTTGTACTTTTACAACATTTTCCATTCATGTATGTGCATCGTAAAAAGACTCTGGAGACGTGCTTTTGTGTTCCAGGGAACATCGCGTCTGCATTCATTTTTGTCAGTGTTATTTTAACAGTGCATGGAAATTGCGAGCCCACACTGCATCACAACAGCGACGGAACAAGTATTTATGGGCCCATTTCGTCAAATTTGCGACACGATGAGATAATTGCCTCTCACTCCTTTTGACATGTTTTGACTAATCAAAATTAATGCCATACTTGCAACACATGCACAAGCGTGACAGTGTAGTTCTCACAGATTCGGTGGCGACGCCGCCACCATTTATGTAACACCGCTCGCAAACCAGCCTGGATGCATAACTTACCGCAGAGACTCACTAGTACATATCCATAAATTTGACGTATCTTCAAAAGACAAGATACTCTGACTTTCTTGTCCCTTCCAAGAGCACCGCATCCTACATTTCCCATAATTCAACTTGGTAGCATCACCATTGCATACCAAGTACAACCCCCGATGGCAGTGGCCCCCACCAATGTGCCCTGCCACACTGCAAAAACTGCTCATCAATGGCCAGAGGAACATGATAAATCGCTCAAGACATCGACCTGGCCTCAAGCGTCCATGGGATTGCCCAGGAAAACTCAGATCTATGGAGGCCCTCCCTCACAACCTACAGGACAGAAAGGATGTTCTACTAACACCCAGGTGCCAGACAACACCCCAGAGGTCCTGTGTCCATGCCTCCACAGGTCAGAGAAAAGTCCAAACCATGATGGGGCCTCCATGGATCGCACATGTTCCAGCACATCCTATGGATTCTTGATCGGATTGGGATCTTACATATGCCTGGTTGATGCCTTGAGGCAGTTCTTCGTGCCATTATTGAGCAGTTTTTGTGCTGTAGCAGGGCGCATTGTCTTGCTTGGGGTTGTTACTGCCATCGGGGAGTGCCATTGCCATGTTGTAGATAACGTTGTTTGAGTGGGTGGTGCATGTCAAGGACCCAGTGTTTCCTAGCAGTAAATTTCATTGTAACAAGATGATCAATAAGATTAATTTCGCCTGTCAGTGGTTTGAATGTTTTGGCTGATTGGGGTGTGTTTTTTGTATATAAATTTAGCAAAGTTGCTGCTGCCATTTAATGTTAGTGGAGTAAAAAGTACAACACTTACCTCTGAAATGAAGTGGAGAAGTATATAGCAGCATAAAACGGAACAATTTGTGCAGAAAATACCATAAAATTTTACTTACAGCCATAATGTAACTTCCGTTTATTCTCACAGATTACACTTAAGCAACTTTCTTCATGAGTCTGATAGCAGATATACAATGGTAAACAAAGTACACACAAAAAAAAATGGCTACATGTGATGCAAATTGATTTACATTGAAGTAAACAGGCTACGACAAGCGAACCAGCTGGTGTGGTCCTTTAAGAAAAAACACCACCTATCTAATAAAGAAGTTACAGAGTTGCTGATTAACACAGTCAGATGAAAAAGGAGGCGGGGGTGGAGAAATGATAGTTTAGAGACCGGGCTGCGCAGAGGTGAGGTGCGTATGATAAATGGCTGACTAGGCACAGCATCGTTTAGAGTTATTAATAAAACACAGACGCTGTATCGATCCATGACACAGGCTGAGGCTCAGCCGGCAGATATGCTCTCTCCGATATAGATTTACATATGGACCCTGTTCTCCCATATGGATTTAGTGGCAAAGCTCAGAGTGTTTCTAAGGCTTTGACTGATTAGGCCTGTCCAACCTGCTGAAGGTGGGAGAAGAGGTAGAAAAAGTGAACGTGAGGATGAGAGAAAGACGTATTTACTGTATGTGAAAAGAGGGAGGGGGAGGTCAGATGGGAGATGCCCCCCGTTCCCCAGATCAACTCCCTGCATGTGCAGAGCTAAGCGGACCGGACAGGTGTCAGCGGCCAATGAAGTCTCCCTCCCGGTGAAGCTGTCGGCGTTCAGTTAAAACTCCTAATCATTTCCTCCGACTCCCACAACTTACAGCCCGTCGTCGTCATTCATCATCCTCAAGTCATCTCAAAAAGAAGTTCTTAATTTACTGTGATTATGACACTGTTTGCATATAGATTGCTGGTAACGATCTGAGCTGTAATTTGGAAGGAGGAGAAAAGGGGAGGGTTGCTTTTTTTTGTTTTTTTTTGCTTTTGTCGTGATGAAGAAGAAGAAGAAGAAGAAGAAGAAGCGGATCCCACGGCTTAAGTTCCTCGCCACTTTCACACACACCAACATAAGCACATGCACACATGCGCGGCCCATCTTCTTTCCCCCATGAAGGCACGTGCAGGGGTCCAGGGATCACCCAGAATGCTTTGCCCTGCATTGTTTAGCTGTTCCTTTCAGTGCATTAGAGGGGGGTGAGAGGCTCTTCTTTGCCAAGAGATGGGTCAGGCCCTTTCACTGCCAGCATCCTTCTTTCACCCAGGCCTCTGTCTCCCAGGGCAACTCTCTTTCTTGTCCCCTGCATGTGTGTGCATCTCTGAATATGTGTGTGTGCGTGTTTACATATGTGTGTGTGTGTGTGTGTGTGAGGAAGAGTGCAAGTGAAAGGGGAACATGAAAGGGAAAAGCAGGCTTGATGACTCGCTGCCAAACCTTCTCCAATTTCCTCTCCACGACTAATCTGATTGGCTCCTCTGATGCTCCGACGGTGAAAGGAGAGCAGGATTGGATGATGCCGGCAGGAATTGAGCAGACAGTGGGCCGGACTTGGCCGGGAATGTTTGGGATGAGGCAGGAATTTGGGCAAATTTCCCCCCTTTAAGACTCTTTCGGGGAATCATTATGTGTACGTCTAAGTGCCCGTATAGTGTGTATGTTTAAAGTCTCCTCGTGCCTAATTTGTGTTTGTGCTGGGTTTGCGTTTGCAGTTTCGCATGAGCGCCCTGTTGGATTGGAGGGCATAGGAAGCTTTGGATTTGTGGGGGGAATAAAAGGCACAGAGGCCAGGGGAGAGAATGAGAAACCTCTATCTCCGTTCACCCGATTTAGGATTACCAAGAAAAGCAGGGGGGCTGTCGGAAAGAGGGGGAGGTGGAAAGACAGCGAGAGAGAAAGAGAGAAACACAGGGAATTAGAGATGTAGAGAGAAACAATGAGACCCGAGTGAATCAGGCTGAGCAGACCTAATCGGGGGGGATGTTGGGAATCTGAATCAAGTTAATCGGCAGGTACAAGAACGTGACCCGACAAAAATCCCAAAGAGCTCTGTTCTTTCGCACTGTAGCCATCCGTGCTCTGTAGTGTAACTCTGGCTCATTTACTCTTTTTTTAAAAATAGAAATACGATGCAGACTATACGGAAACAAGACTAAGTTTAGAGCTATCCTAGCACAGTGTTGCTTTAAGTTACATGCTAACGTCATGCATGCATGCATGTTCTTACTGAGTTAGCAGTTAGTTGGCTAAATACCACAAATCATCCTGCTCAAGAGGATTCATCCTCTTGGGGCCATGAAGTTGTCAAGACATTTTACTGAAAACCTTAAATGTAAACCTCATTGTGGAGCGACGGGAAAACTCAGGATGTTACCAAAATCAAGAGGATTCAACCTCTGGGGATCACGAATGTCTGCAAAACGTTTTGTGCAAATGCGTCCATAAGATGTGGAGATATTTCACTGAATAAGAAGACGTGCTGGTGGTGCTAGATGAAATCCAAGGGATCACCAAAGATATCAGAATTCATATTTTGGGGACCATGAATGCATGTGCAAAAATTCTTGACAATACATCAAGATATTTTAGTCTGGATCAAAGTGATAGACCCACGGACAGAACAGCAATTCCAAAACCTACGGCGCTAGCAAAATGTATGTGAACACCTGTACAAAACATGTGGTCAGCCACATATTACACCCCGTGTGCCATTTTTGAACATCTCAACCCCAAATCCTCACTTTTATTGCGCTGCTCAAACTGCTTCCACTCCTCCGAGGGGGCTTTCCACAATGGGATTTGCTCCCATTCAGCCACAAGAGCCTTAGTGAGGTACAGCAATGTTGAGAAATAAGGCCTGGATCTGAGTCGGCCTTTTAGTTGATCCCAAAGGTTTAACGGGGCTGATGGCCTCGAAAATCATACCTTTATAGACCGGCGTTTGTGCACTGAGGCACTGTCGTATTGAAACAGGAAAGGGCCTTCCACAAACTGTTGCCACAAAGTGAGAAGCACGCTTTCGCCTGCGGTATCATTACATGCCGCTCCCTTAATTGGAACTAATGGCCCACCCGTCCACATACTTTTGACCATACAGTGTGAGCTGATGTACATAAAAGCTTCCGATTAAAGGCTTACGTTATACATTAGGCGTTTACCTCAGCGAATGTTTGTACAAGAATAATTGCAGCAAAGTAAACAGTCATTAACTCTGACACTCTGCACCACGCAGAATAAGCAACGAGACGCTTCACACGGCAAACAGGTCCAAATCCAAACAGCGATACACCGCAAGACACGGATAAACTGACGGAGAGGGTGAGTGAGTGGGAGAAAGAGAGAGAGGGGGGGAGAAAGCGGCAGAAAGGTGAGAAAAAAAGAGAAGGGGATAAAGGAAAAAAAGAGGTGAGAAGCAAATGAATAAATAAAAGAGACACGCTCGCCAATTCGGCGGAAGAAAGGAGCAGGGATTAGGAGGTGTACAGATGCGGAAAAAAGAGAGTGGGAGAGAAAGAGAGGGATGGAGAGAGGAGTGGGGGGAAGGAAACGAGAGAAACAAAGACCTCACAGTGTTAGGAGTGCTGCTGGGCATCCTCAGAGGAAAACAGAGCAGACTCCTTTGTAGTTGGAGAGGAAGCTCCAGGTCTTCATGGATGTGTGCATTAGCTGGTCCTTGAATTAGTGGCTCCCAAAGGGTCCTTCTTTCTCTCTCTGTGCCCCGTGTCTATCACTCCCTCCATCTTTTTTCCAGCTCTCTAAAGCCGGCTATTTCCATCAGTTTATCTCTCTGGCTCTTCACCTTTCTCTATATCTGTCCATCTTCACCTCTTTCACTCTGTCTCGCAATTCCTCTTTCCCAATCTCCCACACAAACTTTATCTCCGACACTCACGCACGCACACAGCAAAAAAAATACCAAAATAGAAACTTTTGCGCGCACACACACTGATGCACAAGTTACACAAGCATACGTGCGCACACGCTCACACACACACGCCGAAACACAACAATGTTTTTTTCTCTCGCAGGCTTTCTCTCACACTCAAACAGGCTTTCCAAACCTGGCTTCCTTAGCGGGCTCCCAGGTGCAGAGCTCAGCATCAAAACAGACTCCCTCTACTTTTTCTTCTTCGTTTCTTTTACTGCTTCTTCCCCTGTCTTTGTCTGGGAGAAGCTAAAAAATCCACAAACTGAAATTGACAAATTACTCGCAGCGAGCTCTACCTGTTCTCTGCACCGCAGTTTTTCTCTCTTTTCTAATCTATTTCGATTCATCTTCCTCCCTCTGTCACTTCTCTCTCCTTCTCCTTCCTTCTCTCCCTCTGCCATGCTCATTTTCCCCGTCTTCCTCTTCCCTTTTCATTTGGTAAAGGTGAGACTCGAATGATTGAATGTGCAAACCGAGCTTTGCTTTATTAAAAACTCTCTCTTGTGGGTGTTTCATTTTGTGGAGAAGCTTCACAAAAGTTCTTAAATACTTTTAAGACTGCCTTAGTTTTTTGTTAAAATTTAAATTAAAAGTATAAAAAAAAGTAGTAAATTTGTTTTAGAGCTTTGCTGTGACAGGTTTTCTAGTCAAGTGGAAGACTTTTTAAAGATAATTGTTCCCATTGCCCTTCAAACAGTATCATCAGTGCGCGACTTTGTAAAATGAAATGAAAATGTAGACTTATTTCTTGCTCAGAGTTGGATGGAGAAACTCTCACGCCTGTAAGTACGGAGCTCGAGCCAGTTAGCTTAGCTTAGCACAAGGACTGCAAACAAGGGGAAACAGCTAGCCTGTCCAAAGTTCAAAAATGTGCCTGCTAGCTTCTCTACAGCTGACTAATGAACACATTATATCTTGAGTGTTTAGTGCATTTGTTTAAAGCGTGCATGAGATTCTCTCATGTGTTTGCTGAAGCCTGAGGGAATTAGCTTAGCTTAGCTAGCAAAGTAGTATCAGTGTCCTTATAGGCAAGTCTTGCCACTCGGGACGCCCCCCAGGCACTTATTTCAGGCTAACAAGACCAGGCTCCTATCTAAATGAATAGGGAGAGAGCCAGAACTTCACTTTAAAAGGTCACCTGGACATAAAAACTGTGTGAATAGAATCGCCAGTCAAATCTGCTAAAAACACTAAAAGTTTGGTGACTTTGCCCCAAAACAAGTTTTTTAAAATGCTCTTTTCCACGAGTCACACTTCTACCGTGCACGGTTTCAAGACGCTAACTTTGGCGGCTCAAAACAGCGACATGAAGTTGTCAGCTCAGCCCACCAGAGCTCTGTTTTTGTACGTACGAGATAACACCTGGTGATAAGGAAGCTTCAGCGGTGCTGGCAAGTTTTTAACTTTGGACAGAGCCAGCCGCTGTTTCCAACTGCTCACTACTTGAGCTACGATAAATCCTTCAGGCAAGAAAGTATATTTCCCAAAATGTCTACGTTGTCTATGTCTGCTCCTGATGGCGTTCAGCTCAGTCCTTTGATTCTAACTATGTTCGGTTCACGGCTTAGCAATCACCTAACTGTAACTGAGTTTCACCATGATTGTTTCTGCGGTTTTCACGGTCTCAAAGTAAGCTTTTAAGTGACTTACTGTATATCACGGCTGAGCTGGCAGTTTCAGTCACCGAGAATGAGCTCTGACGCTAAAAGCTACGGATTTAATTTGCAACGCTGATGATTCAAGCCCAATCAGCTCAGTTTGAGAATTTGGTGTGAAAGCTTTGTTCGGTGCTCTGTCAGAAACTTGGGATGGCGGTCACATTTTTCAGATAATGTTCATCGATGCGGCGACCTCAAGTAGCATTGCAGTTACTCCAGTGGTCTCCAGCATGTTTATATTTCTGCACCAGCCCCTTCTCAATTCCAATGTAGGTCAACTGTTATACATTTCTGTTTCATGTAGTTTTCTGCAAAGTCTGCCAACAGGTAGCGGCGAGATGGTCGATATCTGAGGCACTTGTTCTGGGAGAAAATGTTCCACCAGTCAATGCTGTGTGTATTTTTCTCAGGACAGCTGGCATACTGAATGGAAGCCTCTCCACAAATCTCCTACCCCCTCAACCCTCACACGCCTCCTCCTGCTCCCTTTTTGGCAGCATCCTTCATCCTTCAAACCCCCCCCCCCCCCACTGCCATTCAACAGTTGGCACGGAGACAAGAAGGGATGGGGGTGTGCGGTGGGGGGACAGTGGGAAGGCAAGGGTGGGGGGGGAAAGCTGGTGGAGGAATTTAGAGAAAGAAAGCGTATCGGTTGCACCTACAGAGAGCGCCGAGGGGCAGCAGGCAGAAATAGGGTTGTTAGTGAGGGGTTACAGCTGGAAAGTGTGCAGGAGCCACTGAGCTGGAACAGTAGACGATAAGGGCGCGCTCGCTCTGATGAAGAGCTCCCTGTTGAGTTATCAGTCCATGAGGGGTCTGGCTTCGGGGGTTGTGTTTGCGCGCGTCGGTTGTACATGTGTGAAAGTTGTCTTTGTTTTCGCGAGTGTGTGTTGTGCAGTTCTGCATGTGCAACACTCTCCCTCTGCCTCTTGCAAGTCTGCGCGCACGTGCGCGATTGTCAAACGTCTCGGGGCTTGTCTGTCAAATGTCTCTGTGTGTGTGTGTGTGTGTGTGTGCACGTGTGTGTGTGTGTGTGGCCTCCACCACATCTGTTTATCTCATTGTATCAGTCCCAGCAGTAAGGGCATGTCTTCAGTGAGTCCCAGTCTGCCCATATGTCTGCCGTGATCCGTGAATAACTCTGCCTGCCAGTCTCAGACAGGGCCGGCCCTCTGCTCCACACTGCACTGCTCTCTGACACACAAGCACACACTTACAAACACACACAAACACACACACACACACATGCTAATGCCGACCCACTCCTATTTATGCACACAGGTATTCACGCCTCCTCTGATGCGTGCACTCATACACCCACACGCGTGTAGACGCAGACATGTGCAGGCGCAGATTCTGCTCAGGTAGATAATTGAGGCAGGAACACAAGCGTACACACTAACTACACACACCTGCGCACACACAGAAAAACCCCAATCGTTCACAGATGGGTAATTGATGCAGGAACACAGGCAAATATACACATAAAAGCCTCACACACGTGTTGGTGGCCCCTCGGCATCGCTCTAATTTCCTCCAGGTTAGAGGACACTGAGGTTTTTGACATTGAACACAACAGAGGCAGGCAGTTTATAAGCTTTAATAGAGTCAGATAATAAGGGGTAAGGTAAATAAGGGTAAGGTTAATAAGCTCTGGGCGAGAAAGTTGTGTTAGAACACAGTGCGGAAAAAGCGTAGAGACCCCGGTTCAGACAGATCAAAGTCTTACATCAAGATTACTCCTCTTGGAAAATAAACCACAACAAATTGGCGGCAGCCGAGGACTTCTCTCTGATTCCAGCTACGATAGCATCAATTAGCACTTCAAAGAGGCATAAGGGTTTTCTCCAGCTATCTTTAGATGCCAGTAGGCGTCTTTCTGTCAATAACACTCAAAGTTGCCGTAGAGAGGGGGAGCTAGTTGGAGGATGAGATGAGAAGTTCGCGAATGTTTCCAATGGGATCTGTTGAGGTCAGTATCACCTTGGTAATTGGCATCATTATAGAGATGAATGGAGTCACGCGTTCAAAATATCAAGACAGACAGAAAGAGGAAAAAGAAAAAACAGAGAGAGAGAAGGGAAAAGTTGGCAGAATAAATTGGTGCAGAGATGAATGTGTGTGCGTGGGACTGTGTTGTTTTCCTGCTGTACCACTCTGAATGTCAGGCTGTTCCCGGCACCATTGTCAGGAGAAAGTTATAATGATGTGCATGAATTCATCAAGGATTTGCGTCATTCTCAGAGCACACTCAGCATTCTGGAGTTGAGGAATGAGAAGAATCATCATCATCATCATCATCAAACGGCACCATAAATTATCCCAGTCATCAGCGTCGTCGTGTGCGCTCAGGATTGCAGCGTCCCGTGCAGTGGGAGGGCAGCGCGACCCTAATATTTCGGCCTAGACGGTCTGATTGCCGCTGATTGAGATGCGATTGCAATAAAGCGGCGCTCGCTATAAGGAAGCCTTATGATTTCCTCCCGCGCTTTGTCAGCTGTACAGATTGAGCTGCCGTTCATTATCATGGAGAGGCTGTCGACTGTTCGGGGAAATCCGGGGGGAGGCTGGAGGGAGGAGACAAGGAGAGGGAGGAAGAGGAGGGAGGAAGAAGGGGGTGGTGGGGAGGAAGGAGGAGGAGGGGGGGTAAATCAAAGCAAAGTTTGGTAAACTTTCCTGAAGGTCGTCCGAGAGCGTGGCTGGGACGGGCCTGGGGGAGGGCCAATCAAAGACGGCTTTGTCAACCAATCAAACGGCAGGCACCGTATCATCTTCAATCGACAAAATGCGCCGGCGGAATAAAAGAAAGGAAATGCGAGCGAGCGTGATTCACTCTCTCAGAAGGTGGGTACAGAGAGATCCTAACCTTTATCTGTATACTTTATCAGCGACTTGAGCGAGTTTGACCTCCACAGCTATTAACAGGCATTTCTGACACACACACACACACACGATGCAACACACACACACACACACACACACACACACAAATGCACTCTGTCCCTGTCTTTGTTTTTCTCTTCACAAGCACACATAGTAGGAAATTTAACGCTCCTTCTCACACACACATGTGCACACACACACACACACACACACACACACACTGCTCGGTGCTATGGGGCTGTTTACATAAGGCCTTGCCCTGGGAAAGCACTGTCATGCTGCCAATGCTGCCAGCAGCGAAAGAGCGAGTGAAAGAGAAGGAGAGTGTGGAGGGGAGGGAGATGGCGGGTGATGGAAGATAGAGCTTTGCCAGTCTGATGTGCTCACCGCCTGGGGGACCAGCGGTCACTCAGAATGAGGGATGAGGATGGACGGAAGGAGGGATGCAAAAAGAAAAAAAAAAAAAGGAATGCGAGATGAAAGGAGATGTGTAGTCGAAGAAAATCTAAGCAAGAGAAGGACGGATTTGGATGGATGAGGAGATACACGAGGGGGAGGGAGGGAGAGGGGAAGAGAGAGATAGATTTAAGCGGAGTGAAGCAGGCCAAACTAAGCAGGGCAGAAGAATGGACCGACAAGCAGAGAACAAAGGAGGTTAGGGGGGAGATTGGCAGGAGGGGAGGATGGAGAGGCAGCAAAAAGAGAGGAGGAAAAGATGGAGATGGCGATGGGGAGGGAAGGGGAGGACGGATCCCAGAGTCCCCCTCGGTTTGATGCCGTTTCTCTTTGAGGCCCTTAATCTATATGAACAAACGCATCAGCTTCATGTCCGTACACACACACGCGCGCGGTCCGAACCTTCATGTCCGCACTTCAGGCTTGAAATAAAGTTTATTTATTTAGCTGGTAGAAAAGAGGGGGTGTACTGGTGTGGGAGGGGGTGGAAGATGTACCCAAGGTCAAAACCACTTAAGTGTGTCCCTCTTTCTTCTTATGTAACCCCTCTCCCTCTCTCTCTCACTCTCTCTCTCTCTCTCTCTCTCTCTGTATCTGAGCTGCATACTAAGACACACACACTCAAGCACACACACACAGAGGCATACTAAAGCAGGCGGGAGTGTATCGATTTAGCATGGTGTGCAGATTCCCACCACTGCCCCTATACGCAGATTAAAGGGAGAGGAGAGGAACACACACACACACACACTCTTGCACCCCCATACACGCACACCTGCACACACACACACATGCACACACACACACAGCGAGGCAGCTTTTGCTCTCCAAGCTTTTTCCTTTATCAGTGCAAGTGGGGTATAGTCATTATGCATATTCATTTTACGCATATTTATAATTAGTTCTCAGGCGTTAAGTGGTTGTGACAGTATTTTCCAAACATGCGAGTTTGGAGGTGCAGCGTTTTAGATTTAATTTAAGAGGGATGTGCAGGACTGCGTGTGTATGTGTGTGTGCAGGCGAGCACGTGTGTGTGCATAATGATCATTCCCCTATGCCGTGGCTTCTTGGGGCTCTCAGCATGCCAGCTGTTATCCCCTGCTGAGGGACCGCACACACACACACACACACACACACATGCTACACCTACTCGCTCACATGTCACACCCTCTCCGTTTCAACATTATCAGTCAGCAGTGCGCTTCTGCATCTTCCTGTAGGACCGACTCGGAGTGATGTGTGCGAGCCCACTGGAAACGCTGAGTGCGTGTGTGTGTAAGTGTGTGTGGTGACAGAGTGTGAGCCCCGTGTGATCTCTGTGTTCTCTCTGTTCACTCTCCTCTGATACACTCTGTTCCCAAGCCACACCATTAGTGGCCCACTGGACCCTCCGAGATACTCTCGACTGCTAAACCCAAAAAGAGCTTTTACTGGCATGCACCAAAGACATACAGCGCGCTCTGCTCCATTAAAAGCATTTAAACTTATTTTTGTGAGCCTGACAGCTTTTTTTTTTCTGCACGCAGTCTTTCCGCACACATCTTGGGTTTTTTCCCACTCTCGCTGTGCATCTTTTTCAAGCATCGGATTCATGGATTCCTGCAAACTGTGGGTTGGGACCCGAACATGGCTCATTGACCCGTTTCTTCCCACACAACAAGTGTAATAATAACACTTCATGACCTTAAAGTGAGCTGCAAGAGATGTCAGTGTTCAATTACGAGCAGTCTATGAGCGAGCTCATCTCGCTGTGGGTTTCCGTCTAGTCAAGACAAGGCTGAAAAATATACTTCAGGAATGCATTTACGTGATTCGATCGATTTCTCATTTTTGACAGATGACTTCATTTGGCTCCAGTTACTGAGGTTTTCTTTTTAACTGCAGGACCTCCTCTGTAATCTGATGTTGAAGGTTTCCAAGCCCTAAACAGGAACTCAGCCAGCAGAACCAGCTTTGTATCACTACAGTGTTGATATATGCAACTGAACAATGGTGGATTTATCTGCATTTTGCCTGCATCCCGAGCCCCCCATTCTTTTGCGGGTAAAATTTTTTAGAGCTGCTGCATCAACTACCTCTGCACGTTTGTATGCCCACGTCCACGGACACAAAGAGTGTAGTCAGATGACAAGAGAGAGATGCTTCGCCGTCTCCCCAAACTCTGATCAAACTGTCTTAGCTAGGCAGTGCTGATAAACTATGGTCTCTGTTACTACACTGAATGTTTCTCACCTAAAATAATCCAGAATCATATTTTAGCATAATGTTTAGCTTCATACTTAGCTACGTCTGCAAAACCACTGAGTAAAAAGTGAACGTTTCTTTATGTTGCAACTTCTTATGTTAGGTTTAGGCACAAAAACTACAAAGGTTAGGGTTAGGAAAAAATCTTTGTTTGGCTTAAAATACCTGGTTTGGTCCCCATCGTCATGGATGGAGATGGTCCTGGTGGCTTGTAATAACACCACCACCATCCCCTTACAATTCCTGATGTGAGAGATGGCTAATAAGCATATAATATGAACCTGATATGCCACATTTGGTACAAATGTCAACCTTAAATGTATCCTGTGGTTTGCAGGAACGTTAACTGCGAACATTATCGCCCGGCGACTGGACTGGTTTTCTCTGGTCATGTTGCACCAATTTCAAAACTGTTTGCCTCTGCTGCATAAACAGCTCAGTTTCATACACAGCTATCTTTCCAGCGTTGAAATACTTTTTTTATATAAAAAAAAAGTGGATTAACATTCAGGATAGCACAAGATGATGCAGCGCTGACAGACACAATGAAGCAACAGTAAAACAGCAAATTTGACTAAACTAATGTAGGGCTTTACTCTGGTGGATTATCCAGCTCAGGCAATTTTAAAGTCAGTGGAAGTTGTTTTTCATGCGGCGCGAGCATGAATGACAGCAAACAGATTTTTGGCGAGGTAAGAAAAGGAGCTCTGATAACTCCAACATTCTTGACTGACTGTGTTGCAGACAGAACAGAAATCATGTAAAAGAGAGAGACAGCCCTGCCCTTTGGCAGAAAGTAAAAAAAAAAACACCAAAAAAAAGCAAGCACCCGTCAGAGACAGATTTATTTCACACTGCTGAAGGAATCATTTATCCCTTTTAAAAGCACATATGAGTAACTAACCTTGCCACTGCTGGTGCCATATTTCAGAAATAATTGTATGAGTCTTTCATGTGGGCATGCAACAAAGAGCATGCACAGTCAAGGTAAGATGATGCTGAAGTTGATACACAATGTCTTGTTATTCATATTATGCTCATTTTTGTTACAAGAATAGGTTAACATGATTTAGTGCTCAAAAAATTCAACCGTTTTCTCATGCCGTCCATAGCTGCAGCACTTAATTCCCCTTCTCTCAGAAATGCTCCGTTTTAGCTCCTGTCTCTTTAAGCCCACCCCCTCCTGCTCTAATTGGTCAGCTCACACATGCCTGAGCCAGCACTGCTAACAACAACACTGCAGCAGCGCTAAATCAATTGTTACGTGCCAAACTAGCCCCCTTATGCACATGTATGAATCTGTGACATAGTGTGATGTCATGAAGTCACGGAATTAAAGGCGGGACTACTGACGAGGCGTTCAGGAGCAGTGTTTTCTGTTGGATAGTGGCGAATCCGTCGGTGCGGACTTCAGGCTTTTAATTTTCAAGATATTTCACATGCACAAGAGCCTGTATAACACACTGAAGGGAAGGAAAAAAACTCCTTTAACAGTCAGTTGTAAACCTTGGCTGCTAACTCGGCTGCTTATCCTTGTGGCGAAGTCCAGGAACACCCGTTGCTCCACACAATAAAAGCATCCCAGTGTTTTGGGGTTTTTTTGGAAAGCTTTGGCTGTGTGTAGGAAGTGTCCAGATCATAAGACAATGCTGCAGACTGTGAGATGAAAGTGGGTTTCAGCGAAGTGAAACAGAAAAAAATCCAAACCACCATGCTGTTGTTTTGCTGAAACACCTGATCATGCCAAGATAAGTCTGTGGAGAACATATGCTTTGCTCACATTGCTGTCAGATTTTCCACAGTGTCTTCAGGCGTTTAATGGTATTCTGTTCACAAAGCACAAACAAGCGAGCAGGAGAAAAACTAATGCAGGCAGAGGTTTAAATAAATACTGTACATCCACTAGAGATACAGAGAGACATTTTTAGGCCAAATACGCGTTCTCATGAGGTCCGGGCTTTAAAACACTGATCTCAGAAACACGTCAAAATAACAAGTGTAACCAATAGCAGTCATCTGACAAAGCCTCCACTCTGCCAAAAATGGCTGGTTGTCATTTCTGTCAGGTTGACAAATGGCTGCAATTGTGGCACTTTCACACAGACAGCGTGAGGCTGGTGTGACCATTTGGGCTGTTACAAACGGTAGAAATGATGTGAGCTCGGCTTGCTTGATGCACACAGTCACTTGTTAGATTAACTACAGGTAATGCCTGCGGTGAGGTAGCTGCACTTTAAGCTTGGAATAGACGCTGTTTAGTATTCTGGCCTACTTAGTGTCTTGCCTTTGTAGTTTCTTTTTTCATATTGTGCACTTACACCATGGAGGAAATACATAATTTAACCTTCTGCGACTGGTTTTGTGTGTGTTTGATGAACGTGTATTTGATGCTGTGAGAGTGTGAATGGCTGAGTGTCCTTCAGATACCCAAACAACATAATAATTGAGGCGGACTCACTAAAATAATGCCCATCAGCAGACCCTTAGACAGCTGGAAGTTCATTTAGTGACATTACCCACAATGCAGCTCAGCCACTGAGTGACATCACAGGAGGCGATTGATCAGATTACATGCAGGAGCCACAAAAGGCTTTATTCTACGTTTTTCACATGTGCAGTTGTACTATTTTAATGTGTAAAATTGGTGGCGTTACCCTTTAAGACTATGGTAGGATTCAGCTGCGACATAACAAATAGTTTCCCGTGATGTATGCGCTGTAAGTATGTGCTTTGCTATAAAAGCTGATTCAGTTTGGACTCTGCAAAGATTTTCTTTCCTTCTTCCTTTCTTTCCTTCTGTCCTGCACTCATGGGACCATCATTAGCCATGATAAATGAGACCTTTTCCGTGAGACCTTTTACTTTTTGGCAAATTTGAAGAAAAAGCACCGGTAAAAGATCGCTCACTCTCCTCTTTCTTCCTCTCTTTCCTTTTTTTTTTTTTTGTCTTTCTTGCTCACTTGCACTTCCATCTCCTTATTATAGCGCTCAGCTGTGTAACAGAGATACTGATGGAATCAGGAAGGCTCACACCATCATGCTAAGATCAATGTAACATGACAGGGGGCTTTTTGGCCAGGTATTTTTAGACTCCCAACATTATGGCCTCTCGCTCCCTCGCAGAGACACTTCATTATCAGGACCAAATCAAATAGCTCTCACTGCATGTGTGTGTGTGTGTGAGTGTGTGTGTGTTAAGAGATGTGGAGGAGCCCGTCAAGGAAAGTGAAAAAGAATGTCAGTGTCTCTCACTTGCTTTTCCAGGCGGTCCCTGGTCACACTGACGATGCACTAAGGTGTGTGAGCGTGTGTGTGTGTGTGTGTGTGTGTGTGTGTGTGTGGCATCTTCCTCCCATTCTCTGTTTTTAGAAACCATTTCCCGTAAATTTTTCACCAGTACTAAGCCATCTCCGCACAAGAAATCCTCCATTAAATCAGGGCGCTTATGGGCCAACCTAATAGACACCTAGCTTAGATTTGCTCTTTGATTCAGCCCGACCCACTCGCAGCTATTAAGTGTCATTTCAGGAGCAAATTTGAGGACGATCGCAAGTAAGAATCCAGCAAGCTAAAACTCTATTTATAAACCTCAGGGTGCTGATTGGACGGTGCATGGTTGCTCTTGTCTTCATTGGTTAAAAGCACATGAAAGAGTCGGCGGGCATGCTCGCTCACACACACACACACACATGCGTGCACGGACACCACCACCAGCTAAGGCATGCATGTCTTCTAATTAACATCCAGCCCCCGAGCTGTAGCGTACAGTACAGACTCTAACAATAAATTCATCCTCCTCTCTCTCTCTCACTCACTCTCTCTCTCTCTCACACACACACACACACACACACCTCTGCTAATCCGCTATGTGTTTGCTGAGAGGCATTCCCCTTTCCTACCCCCCCCCTCCCTTCCTCTCTCGCTCACATCTTCCCTTCATCACTCTCTTCCTCACGAACACACACACAAACGCACGCACTCGCACATCCTCCTCCCAAACTGCCTTAAAAGAAAAGACTTTTAAGACTTACGGATCTTAACACTTTTTTGGGGGTGGCTTAGGGGTGTTAGAGGGCTGAGTGTGTGGGTGCAAGACTGTAAATGTGTGCGTCGCAAGAGGCACCAAGTGTTTGTGGCTGGATGCTTGTGTGTGTGTGTGTGTTTCTGTGTATATGTATGAGTGTGTTTGAGGGTGGAGAGGGGAGAAGGGAGAGGGGGGGAGGAGGGTGTTAAGGCTTTAGGGTTTAGAGGGATAGAGGCGAGGGAGAAGAGGAAAAGAGGGAGAAGCAGCAGCGGCAGCAGGAGCGTGTTTGTCTGCGTGCACGGTGGGGCGTGCGCGCGAGAGGCAGCTACGGCGGAGAAACAGCAGCGCTAGCACTGCTTAATTAATCAACATCAAAAGACAGCATTAAAAATGAATGGAACCCGAAGCAACAGTTTGGCTAAAGTGAATTATTCAGGCGTGGAGCTTACCCCGCTGCCCAACATTCTATTAAGAACTAAAATCTAGATCTTTTTTTTTTCTCCCCGTGCCCCCATTTAGCTTCTGTTTGTACCAGGGCTGCAAAGTTTGCTGCTGAGGATCAATGCCTTGCTTTGCCAAGGGAATTTTAGGCAAACAACTCTCAGTCCGCTTTTCAGGCTCTTCTGTTTGAGCAGAATGCCATTAGTCTCACTGCTGACCACAGTTACGGGCCCTTAGTTCCAAATTAAGGCTCTATTCCTTTTTCAATTAATTGTATTCGAGGAAGTGGTTTTCAATTAAATGAAAAAGTCGCTGAACTCTGAGATGAGGAGATCTTTAACCTAAGTGAAAATCCATTCTCTTTTCCATTATTTGACTGTAATTTGAATATCTTGCCCTGATCACAGTGAATTAAACCTGAGGTGATACACATTTTAATCATTTATTAAGATCTGTGTACTGTCCGTCATCAGTCACGATTGTTAAGGCGGAGGCTGGGGAAGATTTTTCATCCGGCAGTCATCCAGTTTCTGAAGCTAAGCGCTGAATTTATGCAGAATCGTACATGCATTATTTAGCAATGTCATAAAATAGATCTCGACTGAAAAAATCTTTATTTGCTTGTTGCCGCATCATACTGTACGCCGTCAGACAGATAAAAACAGAGCACGATTTACATTTCATTGCTACCTCATCTCACAGGGGGGGGTGAAACAACAGCAGTATTACAGCATAAGTCGAAGGCAATGAAAAGTTGAGACCTCGGCGAAGGCTCTGTGTAGCTGGTAAACACAGATGTCACGGCTTCCCAGTGTGCAGCTGTTCACACAGCTCCAGCCACACAGGAGCCGTAAACTCTGTCGACCAGCCAGCGGCAGTCTGTCGCATTCTGGACCCACTTCCTGTTATACGCCGGCCCCAAGCAGAGCCCGCGCCGCGTCGTCGGGGGAATCGCAAAGGGAGAAGATGGAGAAGTTGGATAAAGGAGGACATTTGGGGGAGAGAAAATGAGGAGAGAGCTGGGAGCTAAAGCAGCAGGACTTTGTGTGCATACATTTAAAAGTCTGAGTGCCATTCTCATCAAAACCAGATTGTTGCATGAATCTTATTTTTATAGCGTCGACTCCCTGCCTGTAGCTGAAGGAGTGTTTGCGAAACTTTGGGTTTCATTTTCAAGTTGAAGACGTACCAAAACATCTCTGTGCTCTGCAGCATTTCACTTGTTAATGTTTTATTAACCCAATCCTCAGCGACGGGTAGCTGCAGGAGAGAGGCTCGGCTGATGGACGACACTGCAAACCAGACTGAGAGAAACTCCTCCTTGATCCCTCGCAGCGTTTCATGTTGTTTATCTTCATGCGTGTGTGTATTGTGTTGATTTTGACAACACAGAAAAAGTCCCAACTTACTTATTTTTATCTTGTTTTTCGACAGTTTGACGCTCTGATCTCAAAATAGTCAGACTTGTAGAAAAACCACACTGTACTATAAGATACAGAAATATACAGTGCCGACATACGGGTGAGCTAAAGACACATGCGCACACGCTCAAGTGCAATTTCTTTTGGAAATCTTTGCCCACCGTGAACCAATCTCCTGGGACGCACTTAAAAAAAAAGAAAAAGAGACATCTGGAACAACAGTCTGGGTCTGTGTCTACGGGGTCTTTGTGTGTGTGTGCATGTACAGTATGTGTGTATGCCTGTTCGTGTGCACAAGTGTGTGTGTGTGTGTATTTTGCTGTGTTTTACTCAGCAGTCGACAATATGAGTTCACCTTCTCCCAAGAGTGAGAAAGTGGAAAACCATGCTGGTGTGTGTCTCTCTGTGTCTGTGTGTGTATGTGTGTGTCCGTGCACTACGCGCATCTACTGTGAGAAGTGTATGTGTGTGGTGAAAGGAAAGGCTGCAGGCTTTATGTGTGTGAGTGTGTTTCTTTCTTTTCCTCCCTTAGCGAATGCCTATTTCTAGATCGGTTTGAGGGTCAAGGTTTGGCCACCGGTGGAGAAAAGCTGTGTTCCCATTTAAAAGGAAAAGAAAAAAAAAAAAGCTCTCGCTCTCTCTTCACAATGAAAAGAAGACTGAACACACATCGTCCTCTTAAAGCCTTAACCCGTGCTCTGCCGCGTACCTTCACCCAGACACGCAGACCAGTGCTGCAACGCCGAGAGATAAAAACAACGGATAAAAAAACACAACACCTTGCCTTTCTGACATCTTGAGTCAAGCTGTTCGATTTTAAATTCAAATTCGTCTTTGTTTGCTTGAGCCAGAGGCAACTGAGCAAATGTAATTGGGGTGGCGGTGATTTCATCAGAGATAAAAATTTGAAGCTTTAACCCTTGACCCGCCTCGCAGCTCCACACAAGAAAACACTCGTGATTCATTCGCCGAATAACACTGAACACAAAATTGTTTTGAGGGCCGTGTGATATGAGTCATTTTAATCATAATAATAAATGCCAAATTTATTTAATTTCTGAATCTGCATGCTTCATTCAAACTCGTAACGGTAGCATGGAGTTCATTTGAACTCTGGTGAAGTGAAAGTCATGATAGTGGTGACTCAGACTCTGACTCACGAGTTCACACAGGCCTTAAATCCATTAGGCCGTACAAAAAGAATATGGATGTAGCATCCCTGACCTCGCTCGTTCGGCTCTCGAGGGAACCGAACGAGCGAGAAGGGAACTCTGGAAGCCTTAAGAATGCTTTAAAAAGCCAGAGTGGAGAGGGTAATTTGCTTTGTGTGAAGAATAAGACGCATTTAGCAAGTTATTTACTCCTGCTTACAGTGAAGTGTAACCCAGTAGTAGTTCTCAAATGATCACACAATTTGTCCCGTGTATCCAATCAGGAGTATCCAGACAAGGATTTAACCTACATCTGCTATAGCAATTTAGTGTTGGAATTACCACATACATACATATACAATAAATATACAAATATTAATGGAACAGAGAGGAAACTGCTGCTGGTAGACGAGGTGAAAATTAATATTCATTATTGTTGATTTATGATGCCAGCTTTGATTGTGTTGTTTGCATGCCAATGCTCACTCAAAACTGTGCGGCATCCTATCAAATGTTCAGATCAATATGATTCATACTCGCCTCTGTTTCTGTACGACAGTCGTCTTGGATCTTTGTTGTGGTTAGGCACAAGGAAGACACCCAAACGCAAGACACTACAAGGCAAAAAGCGATCGTTAAAAATCAAAGGCAGGCGACAAAAGTGGGAAGCAAGCAAAAGCACAAAAAATACTACGCTAAGTACTAACCAAGATAACAAACGTACTAACACAGGCAGCAAACGCAGAAAGAAAGACACAGACTTAAATATATGAGGGGAGGAAGGCTAATAAGAGATAGGTGAAAGTAATAGGGCAATCAAAAAGTATGGGAAAAATACAAAGACAGGAAGTGGAACAGGAAACAACTAAACCAAAAAACAATAGTGCCTAACAGTAAGGAGATACGACCCAACTTAGTCATAAAGGTGGTACTTTTCTGACATTTTCTGAGGTTGTACACATTTAAGAAACACAAACCTAATTTCAGAATGTCATTTTCATCACAGGTCCTGGATCAACTGCTCACAGTCATCTTGTCATCCGTTTGGCACCAGATAAAAACTAATTGGGCAACATGGTGGTAATCTGGTTATAGTAGAGTGTGATACCACTCAATTAAGCAAACTCACCCACAAATTCCCCTCTTTGAGCCATAAAATCTGTTTTTAGATAAGCATCACATTGTCAAATTGGCTTTGACTTTCAGCCACGGCGGTTGCCACCGGGTTTGTTTAAGGCAATGAGAATAAATCCTGCAGAGCACCACAAGCTGTGAGGCAAAATAAATGTGCAATTCCATCCTCAATTCAGCGAGAATGGGAACCCAAGACAATACATCTCTGAGTTTGAAAGAAAACTGTTTTGTCTGAAGTGGGAAAGGACCTTAAATTATGGCTGTTTAAATGCTAAACAAGTCACAAACGACGCACAATTCAGATAACGGATAGTGACAACTTCCCAAGCATGTTTGTGACGCTGTGTGGAGTATGCAGAGTACAGTAATTGCCCCCATCCCTCTCGCTGGCGTCACCTGGCAGATATTTTTAACACTAGTAATTGTGGGTGGCATGTCAAGAAAAAAAAAGACTAAATTCATGAAAATTGAAAAGTCACACTACTGCAGCTTAATGCGCCATAAAACTGAGCAGTGCCGGCTTGTACTGGTTTTAATGGGAGGCATTTTCCTGCCATATTTCATGATAGAATGATAATTGGGTTTTTTAATGGATGCGTTATTTCGCTTATCTGTTTTATTGATTTTATTATGAAACTTTTCGGGCAATTATGATAGTTTACGGTTTTAACTCCAATATAACTGATACCTCAGAAGTATGTGTCTAAACTACAAAGAATTGAGATCATATAAACTCTCCCCCATCCTGTTGCATAATCACTATCACTACAGGCAATATGCAAGTGTTTGGTTGTTCAAATATAAACCGAAATGTAGAAACATTATGGATATGCAATAAACTGTATATTTGCATTATGTTATCTACAAAATAAGAAAAGTGTAAGCTCTAAATATAAGTCTCATCTACACACCATTAAAACATCCGAATATTGAAGCTGAACCTATTACGCTTTTCTTTTTTTTCTGTCATATATATGTCACAATGGTAATCTCTATGAACAGCTCATTTTTCAGACTGCTTTCTAGTTGGGGTTTTTTTCTACTTTGACAACAACCTGGTGACATTTTCTCGTCAGCTCGTTTACTGGTCATCTGCTCGAGGCACGAAACGCCCACGCCACCCGCTCAGTCTGTCTGTTCATACTAAAGTCATTTGCAGTGGCTCTGACCAGGGCTCTGATCTGGATCACATCATACGGAGAAAATATTTACCGGTTCGTCCTCTGATGTCCTTAAGCTGCTCTGCCTGAACTCACTGTGATTCACAGAGTTAATGATGGATAAACAGCTTTACTTGTTGCTAAAATTAAACAAGAACTACTGCTAACTATAACATTAGGTGCTCATGTCGCCGTTCAGTCTGTGGGTGAACTACCCTTTGTACTACCCTTTGTCTGGTTTCCTCCCTGCGTATTTAAGTCCTTGTCTTCCACTCTTGTCAGTCCATCTGTTATGTTTTCCCCACTTCAGTTGTGTGTTCCTCATGTTCCTTGTGTTCCTCATGTTCATTGTGTTCCTCATGTTCATTGTGTTCCTCATGTTCGTTGTGTACCTTGTGTTCCTCATGTTCCTTGTGTTCCTCATGTTCCTTGTGTTCCTGCCTATGTTCCCAGTGCTTCAGTGGTTTGTACCTTATCTAGTTTTTGTATTGTTGTAATTCTTTAGTCCTTTGATTTGCCCCTTGTCCACATCTTGTGATTTGTGCCGCCCTACCATTTATTTTATTTTTTTGGACTTAATTACAGCTCACTTTATTAAAGCACAGCTTTTGTTTCATTGCATCTGGGTCCTCACCTTTTTGCCAAACTCTGACACCTAGAAGTATCAGAAGAAAATGTTGCTTTAAGCAACCCATCTACAGCCATGTTTATGGTGACCAAAACAGTTATTTTAAGCCAAAACATGATCTTTTCCTAGCCCTAACCAAATAGCTTTTGTGCCTATACCTAACCAGAGCATAAGCAAGGGGTCGTCACAACATACCATTGAAAATTGAACCTAGAGAAAACTAAAATTGCGGCATAAAGAAAGTTTTAACATATCCGTGGTTTGCAGAAACCTACATTGCTAACATTTATTTCTTGCAATTGGGTCGGCTAAAGAGACAGAAGCTAAAGAGTGTTTCAAACAGAAGATGAACTGAGTGTCTGCAGAAAGGGCCTGTACAAGATAAATAAGGAACTCTTTGAACTATGAGTCGTGCAAAGCTACTCCAGCATAAAATATAGAGGTAGAAATTAGCATAATAGGTCGTCTGTAAGAACAAAAAAGGCATTTTTGAACATCACTTAATGCTGCAGCATACAATTTCCATAGACTCACTTATGCATATAGTGGTCAAATTTAAAAGTAATGGCAATAAACTCTTATTTTCAAACATATCCCGTTACATACTTTTGTGTGGCTCTTCCTGCTACATTAATCCGAGCCATGTCACCCTAAATGGCAATGTCATCATCAACGAGCCGTGAGCTGTGGCTGAAAGAGCAGAGGCATGTTTGCAGAATGTCAAGGGATTCACAAGCATCCAGATGCTATCCCAACTGTGAATTTCAATAGCAGATTCAGCTGCAGCCTTCATCATGGATGTGCCCGCTGCCAGAGAGAGAAAAGACTGAGGGGCGCATTTGATAACGTAAATTCATAACTCAGTTAGCGATTTGCATTGACTCGGCGGTGATGGATGGAACCGAAACAACGGCATGAAAAACATTACTGCAGGACATCTTCGCAGAATTTGTTGCCCCGTATAGTTTGAGCATATTCAGTAAAAAATCAGCTCTCTGCACAGTAAGTTTTGAGACCGTCACAACCAAAGTAGCTTCAGGCCAGGTTGAAATCATAACCGAGATTGACTAATGTTTATGGATTTCTTTTGAGTGTGTGCGTGTGTGTATGTGTGTGTCGTGGGTGGGGGCTATCTGTGACTATTTGAGAAAAAAACGAGAAGTGAGACTGAGGAAGAGAGACTCGGAGAGAGAAGCAGCGAAGTCTCTGCGGAGTTGTTTTGGTCATGGTGCTTGAGCACTCTGATTAATGCTCATAGAGAGACACCAGATGGAAAGAGAGAGAGACAGAGAGAGACACAGAGAATGAAAGGCTAGAGAAGGGAAATTTGGGGAGAAGAGTACCGTGCAAGAAGATGATCAGAGGGAGGGAGAGGGAGAGAGAGAAAAAAAAAAGATTAGACTTAACACATGGAGATGATGAGAGAGAGAGAGAGAGAGGGACAAACTACACACCAAAAACGAGGATTCTTCTGTGGTTTTTGATCATAGCAGGATTTCTCTGCAAACCAATAATTACTCTGATTTGTTCAAGTCCAACAGAAATTACAATTAGTCAACACAATCAAATCTCTTTAAGTTGATTTTGAAAATCTTTCAAAGGAAGAACAACTGGTCTTTGATTGTCAGCTGAGCCAGCAGGGAGAAGGACATCCAACCAATATGTTTCCAAAAAGCCAGGTTACTCCTAAAACTGAAGTTATGCCGGCATAAATCAGAGTTTCAGGATCTTAAACCTGCATTACTTTCTAATGGACAGCAGGGGGCGATTGCGCTGGTTGCAAAAAGCAGACTGTATGGAAGCTTACGAGAAAATGGTGCTACTTCTCATTTGATTTATTGCTTTAGTAAACAGTTTCCTACTGAGTTTTTGGTCTCAATCGTTAGTTTCAAGTCTTCAATGAGCGTTAGATATGCATTGGATAAGGACAGAGCCTTCTGTCCATACCTACTAGAGGCTGCAGCCAGGCCAACGTGAACAACTCATGGAAATATGTGGGCAGTGATGGTTATATGGTTTGAAATAGACGTACCTATTTTCGGACGTGAATGCAGCATACATGAGTAAAAGTAAAATAGACGATAAAGCAGGGTGTGCTTTAGGAAGTAGCTACCTTGTGATCAACATGTTACTTCCACAGCATGTCCTCGGGTTGTAAGTCAGATCAGATCAGGATATCTACCCTAACTCCATCCTTTTGTCCACTTCTGGCTCCCAGAAGCAAGATGGCCATGGTTGAATGCCAAACTAGATTTTGCCACTACCCTGGCCTTACAAATGCCCGTGAAAACTGACTTATTTCGTCTTCTGCAGGTGACTTTGTGCGAGTTTCAGTTCTAGCACTTGAGACACAAAGTTTCGTTGCTTCATGTACGGCACCCTTCTTTCATCCAACCACTCTGTTCTCACTGTGACTTTTTCTTTCTGTAGTCTTTGTCATGCGCATGCATACTTGTAAAAGGCTAATCAGAATCCTGGCTACGTCTATAGCAAGAAATTGGCATTCTCCAGGGGGCCTATCTGGGGAAATCAGGTTTCTCTGATTCCCTACCTCAAATACAGAACTTGGTTTCTTCTTGATGTCTAAGAAATCAGCTGACTGCACATATCTGACTCTAACACGACTATTGTAAAATGACCTGTGGAGATTTCTTGTTAAAAAGCTATGTTTAAATTTGGTGTTTTCTGCCTCATAAAACATTTGCAAAGCCTCTTTTAAAATACTCTAAATCGTGCATTGTTTACGTCTGTATTTGCTCGGGGACTGCCCATTGTTCCGACAGCCCATTATTCCAAATACCCAAGTATTCCAACAAAGGTCCCATTGGACAAGAGGCGAGAGCCATTTTTCCAACTGCCGGTTCCCCCAAAAACAAAAGCCCACCGCTCAAAAGGCCTATTGTTAAGAAAATACACAATTTCCCAGTGTTTTTTTGCACTTAATATCATAGTGTTGGGTTAGAGATAGTGTTAGGATATGTTGTTTGGTGTATGACACCCTGCCAATTCAGCACCATGGACAGAGCGCAGAGTCACTGAACTAACAACCGCAGGGAGAGTGTTTATTTCCTGAGCAATGGACCTTTTCTTTTGGTCCAATGGTCCAATTTTCTTGGACTATTGTGGATTTGGAATAATGGGCCATCAGAGCACTGACATAGCACCATTTGCTTGCTAGCTTATTGTTTTTGGCCCATGCTCTGATTCAAACATTGTGGGGAATATTGCTTCATAGCGCCACTATTGGGTCAGAAATTACATAGCGCACCGTTAACTGCATGTAAACCATGAACATTAAAGAGAACTGGACACAGCTTCAACAGCAGAGCCCCTTTTATTCCTATGAAAGCTGCTCAGTGATGCTTCCACCAGTCAAGCCAGCTAACTTCTGGTTTGGCCCCTGGCTAACTTGAATGCGAATAAATTATTTAATCGTGCCTGCTCTTCGAGACTTGACCGAGTCAAATTGGCTTCAAAGCATGGCACTCTTCCTAGGGCTTGATGTAAACCTACCAAATGTAAACAAGCCTATGCCGATAACTAAAGCATACGAGCCAAGGACAGATTGTATTTAGTTGGCAGCATGAGGATCAAGCTATTTAGCCTCTAAACCGATATAATGCAGACAACAAACTAAGGTGCAGGACCAGACATGTCCTGGAGATATTTGCGAGAAATTCAACGTGGGTTGCAGGTCAAAGTCACGGCTCCTATTGTGTTGTGCCGTTAGTGTGACCGTCAGCCCATGACAGAAGCGGGGACATTACTGTTTTATGCAAATACAGCTCACAATATGATCCGCTGTATACAAAGAATAGAACCAAGGGCATTTCTTGTTGCACAGAGAGGTGTTGCTGTCATGAAGCCAGAAAATATAAACGATACATATATTTGTTTTTGGGGAACAAAAGGGGGTTCAGAACATTTATTGACGGCACAGATCTGTATGCTATAGCAAGAAAAAAATGTTGTTCAACAGCAGTTTTACTTTAAAATACCAAAGAAAAGTTAGAGTAGAGAGCGATGCTTCAAAAACATGTTTTACCACTGCTGGTTTTGTAGCACTTCAATTTTTTAAAAAGACGACGACGTTGCTGTAAAAGGTCCACGCTCGCAATCTGAGTGTGGTTCTACAAAGAGCATCTGCAAAAGTGTTCATTATCTCACCAAGATGGTGCCGCACAAGCCTCGAGAATCGCTTTTTTTGGTGAAGAGTCAAGTCGCAGATGTAACATTGGCAGAGGAGAGGATTTTGAAGGAGAGAGAACAGAGGACGGGTAGGGGGGTGGAATTTTGGGAGATCAGTGGCAGAGAAGAAGATGAGAAAAGAGGGTTTTGGTGCCGTGGGATTACCCCAAGATGTGTTGAGTGGGAGACAGGAATACAGAAAGACAGAGAGAGAGAGAGAGAGAGGAGCTGGAGAGACAGCAGCACTTCTTGATGTGTAGTAAAAAATTAAGAAGCAAGAGACTTCCTGATGTTTTATGTACTGCAAATTAGGAGACATTTCCACAAATGACAAATATAAACAATGGAAAAATGTTGGAACTGTTTTGTTTTTGTTTTTTTTTGTTCTTCTTTGATCTAACCGAATAATAGTTCATACGTAGCTTATCATCACCCATGATATTTTCTGACCTGGCACCCTGAATGTCAGGACGTCATTTGTCGGTGCCTTTTATTTCAAAAGACACAACGTCACAACCATTATTCATGTTTTTTGATCTGCCTTCTCTGTGATAAGGTTGACAATACACTGTATTTAAAGATATCATATATTTATCATCTATGGTTTTGACAACTTCAGGTCACATTATATCAGAACCAGTTCATCCGACCACGTCTGGGGTGGCATGACAGTCGTGGTTAAGATTAAGGAAAGATTCCTGTCATTGAAAATAAAACCTGTTTAAGGAATAAGTATCAAAGTACAGAAGTAATGATCACGATCAAGGTCAAAAGGAACAATTGACTGTTGGTGTTAGATGGTTGGAAAGTCAAACGCTTTGTTGACCCACCTTTCCCCTGAGAGGTTTTGTTTTACTATAAAGGTGTCAGTATGCTTCAAACGAACTGGTGTTTGAAGCGTTGTGAGTATTTGAAGTGTTTGAAATCATAACTTTCAAAAAGACGACGTTCCGACAAGCACTTCCACTCTTCACACGGCTGCTGGCCAAGTGGATGGAGGTGAGGCGAGTATGCGCGGTTTGAACCTCTCTCTGAAGCGCTGTAATTTTTACTGTGTACAAACGAGTGCATCATCATTAATGATTCATGGAGACTGTTACCTCCAAATTGGATGATTATCGTGCCTCGCCCTGCCTTAAAGTTTGGTCGCTCAGAACAGCTTTAAACCCCTTTGCCTTTTGACAAGGTCACACAACAGTCTGAACTTTTTTGTTACTAAAACATCCCAGTACGTAATGGAGTGGGAAGAGTGTGGGATCATGGGAGTTGTTGTCTTCGTTGTTGAACAACCACGATAAATCTATTGACGAGAGGGCAGAAATGTTCAAGGACACTCAGTGACTGATACATATATACAATGAACTCATAGTAAATGGTGGTGCATGTTTTTTTAAATAGTTTGAGAGGCTAGGATAACTTTTGTCTAATAGTTATCAACAACAATTTAAAAACATTTTACACCACAGCAGATAGCACGAACACGTTATATAGGTCAAAGCAGCTACAGCAACTACAGTCAACAACAGCGAGGAGATGAAGAGGGAGAGAAAGTCCCCAGACTCCCGTATTAAATCGCTCAGTTTTGAGTTATTGAGTGACGAGAAACGTTATAAATTTTGTGAAACGCTGTCTATGAAATTCTTAGTTATCTGGGCCTTCGTCGAAATTCTACATATGTTTCACATTAAGCTCTTTCTTTCTTTGTGTTTAGAGTATTATGTCCATTCTTCCTGAGGATGAATGTGTTTATTTGCACAGTGGGGAAGTGAGATCCGCTCACAAGTGGTCACTCGAGACACATGTCAAGATGCATATTGCCAAGTGCAAACTGACGGGCTAAAAGCAGTCCATGATCAGATCACCAAGGACGCTTTTTAATGCCAGGGAGAAAAAGGTTCATAGTTTACAGTGGTGGAGCACAGTGAGGATACAGATGTTTCATCGAGGGGACGAGAGTATATGAGGCAGATCTGCCTGTTTGTCAATGTTAACAGAGACTCCAGTCTGCAATGTAGTTCATACACTTAATTGATAAACCGGGTAATTGTTGATTAACATTAGGTTTCATGATCAAATAAAGTTTTTATGAAATTGTGTATATTATCACATGGACACCCCTACCTCAATACGTAATTTAACAAAACAAAGTATATAACAAAGATCCAGTCATTTTAAGACAATTCAAGGCAGAAATGTTGCATGGTGTGCCTTTAAAAGACATCACACGTCCCTCTGTCATAATTCACATGGCCCTTTGAGTCAGGTTAATGTGAAGCCCGCTTGTGTCTTTTGCGAGGACAATCTCGGTTCAGAATCAGTTGATTTCTTCTTTTTCTTTTTCTTTTTTGGCTTTTGCACCTTGGAATTGGCACTGCGATTGAATTGGAAGTGACAGAAGAAAAGATTGACACAAAGAGAAGTGGACAGAACAGGAGAGCGAAAGAGCCGAGGAGGGAAGGAGGTGGAGATGGAGATGGCGAGACAAGGACACGGAGCAGAGAGAGAGAGAGAGAGAGAGAGAGAGACAGAGGGAGGAAGTCAGACGGCGTTGACCTTCACTCCGTTCAGACCTACGAACAACATTCAGCACATATGGCTCCACTTAATGTGGCGAGACTTGATTGTGTGTGTGTGTGTTTGTGTGTGTGTATTTCTATTTTGGACTCACTTGCAGTGAGTGTGACTATTAGTATGAGCGTGCATGCTTCCCTATGTGTGTCTTTGATTTTGTTTACATGCTGATGTTTACTTGTGCGTCGACACGTGGATGCGTGTACAGTATGTGTGTGTGCGTGGTGGCGCGTGCGTGCCTGCAAACACAGTGTGTATCTTAATTGGACTCCATTCAAGTGTTTAATTACTCATTAGAGATGCTGCAAAGCAATCTATACACCAGCTCTCCCCGTTCGCTGCCTCTGCCCTCTGTGACTCTCAACCCGCAGAGACTCAAACGCTTTGACCCAAACTACATGGATTAGTTCACCTCGTCAATCTGGATCAACCCATCCATATTAGATGAAGATCTTTAAGCCAGAGGGTGACGCCGAAGCGAGACAGACAGTTAATAAGTCAGTCATCCAGTCAGGCAGTTTGATACTGAGCCAGTTTGTTCATGTGAAAGATTAGTAGTCAAATGGCTGGCCTAGGGTTTACACCAGGTAGTCGGTTAATGAGCCAGTCAGTCAGTGGGCCAATGAGCCTGATGGTCTTTTAGCTGGCCGAATCAGTGAGTCACGTAATCAAGTTGTCACTCTGTCAATCACCTCGTCTGTTAATCTGTCAGACTGTCAATCAGAGCAAGAAAAACACTGCAAACCTGCAAGTGATGCTTCACAAGTACAGATTAGAAAAAAGACACATAGAGGAAACGTTCACTTTATTAAGCACAGCCAGTTAAAACTAATGCAGTCTAATACAATCCTTCCTTTATGAAGGTCATAATGTTCAATGTTGTTTGTCCACCCCATTTTTATGTGGAGGTATAGAACCAAAACAAGATAATAAGAATAAAAATATAAATAAAATAATAAAAAAAAAAAATTATTGAATGTATCTGTATGTACAGATAAAATAAATATAGATAAGTAGACCACTGCAGAGCTGGCTTGAGATATACAGTATGCACTGTCCAGTATATCAGTCAACAGTCAAGTGAGTGTAAGGATGTTTAAAAATTGCAATTCTGGACTTTACCAGCATCTAGTTGAAAGAGAAGTCTTGGATCAGAATGTTAAAAATCCATGAATATATAACAGAACCAAACCACGGGTTTGGTTTTGAAGCTCTGCCCTTCAAGGGGCAAAGTTGCTCGCCTGGTCAGTTGTTGGCAGGACTTTTTGTGGAAATATAACCGAGAATAAATCATGAGCGAACTTTTTTTGGTTTCAAACAAAATATTGATGTCATGTTGACTGACAGCCAAAAATGTCTCCCAATTTGTTAAGAAGAAGTCATTAAAACTGCATCATAAAATCTAAAGTATGCATGAGTATTGATGGAATGAAAAATAAATCAGTTCTTCTCCCTTCTTTCAACATTGACTCTGTGGATACGTGACATTTCTGCAGGGCGCTGACACAAATCCTTTCTTGTCCGCGGCCCCCCTCTGTGTTGAGTGATTCCTATTGGTGTGCTCGGACACCAGCCATCAGCTCCTTCGCGCCTCGCTTTGGGCCAACCTTGTCAATACCAATACAGCCCCACTGCTGTTTATGCTGTCGACGGTGCCAAAGCCGGTGCTGCATCATAGTGAATGCCCCTCAGAAAACAAGGAGAGTGATACAGCCATATCACGCACTGTCCGTCAGCTTGTCAGATGCGCCGCGTGTGCCCCAACTCTCTTCTTGTCTGTCTCAATAACTCGTCCTGTTTGTCCATCCATCAGTGGCGTTGTCACTCTCTGTGTCTGGCTTTGGGTCTACTCCGTCTCCGTTCTTGGGTGTTTTTTAGCTGCCACACCACAAAGGTGACAATTATTCTTCCAGGGGGTCTCAAGATTATTTTCCTGGCAGGGTTTGTTATGTTAATTCAGTGCCGTGGGTGTCTGCATGTGTGATGATGGGGGAGCATGTTTGAGTCTGACATCGTGCGTGTATATGTGTGTGAATTTGCCAGGGACTGGCGCAGGCGGCGCAGAATCCGCAGGGGGTCCATGTTGCCCGTCTTGAAGAAATACATAATAACCTTTCAGATGTGGTGAATGTCACCACGGTGATCTATGGGCGACATTATTCAGAGTGACAGATGTGGAACTTGTCAAAACAAAACAACTTGAGCTCGGGAGCGTGTGTTTTTGATGGCTGCAGTGTACGTACAGTATGAAATTTGTGTGTGTGGTGTGTCTATTTCCTGTCTGCGCGCATGTGTTTAAGCAGACGTGAGGATCAAGAGCCAATTTACATAATTAAACATGTGCATCTGTGTTTATGAATCCCAGTATATCCCTGTGCGTGTTAATTAAGATGTTTCTCATTGTGCGCGCGTTAACGAATTCAGTCAGAATGTGCTGATATGTCTCTGCCTCGGTACGGTATATTTATGTACGCGTATGTTCAGGTATATGAGCCTCAGCGTGTGTTTGTGTAGTGGGAGTTATTTGCTTTGCCCCACATACCGAGGCATCAGCAGGAATGCAGCGGGTGTCACAGGCAGAGGCGACGGCAAGAGAAAGGAACACCTCATGCTGAGAGAAAAGCAGCTAAAGAGTCTTAGCAAGGGGAAGACGCGCATCTTTGAGATGGGGGGAGGGTTGAGGAGTCATCTTAAACACTCGAAAAGACTGAGCCGAAAGCAGGAGGTGGGGAAAATAGAAAATACACAAATAGGGTGGGGGTGGGGGGGAGAGGTAAGACAAAGGGAAAGAGCAAGGAAGAGAAAACAGAGGACTTAAAAGAGGAGAAAGTAACACTGTCAAAAGATGCTTCTGCAGGAAAAGTGTGAGCAGAAGAAGGAAAGTGGGAAGGGAGAGCGAGGAGTAAATGCATCTGAAGTGAGGAGAGATGAAGATTGAGGGGAAGAAAGGAAAGAAAGGGAGCAAAAGACAGGAGCAGATGAAGATGGAGAGATAGAAACGGAGAGTAATGTGGAGTTAATTAGAGAGACATTGAGAGTGACTGAAGCTGCAGCTCAGCAGACAGCAACGTAACTCCTGCTACTCGCAGACACACACATCATGAAAGTCTGCAGTTTAGAGTCAAATGAGGGGAACTTTTCAGATGGTTTACTGTATGTGTGTCTTGGATCGGGCCATAGTTATCCAGTGACAGAGGTGCAATCACTTTGTGTCGGTAGGCAGCGAAACCAGATGTTCATGACTGTCAATAAGACAATGATCACCCGCTGTGCCTGCAGAGAGAAGTAGCCAAACTAAAGTTGGATGTTTGAAAGTTCAAAATCGATCAGCCCCTGATCCGTCCACCCGTTTCCACAGTTATTCCAGTTGTTCCACTTTTACCAGGGAGTCGTGACCGGGGAAAACAAAGCCTCTTCCAGTTTTGGTTGCACAGTGGCAGACACGCTTCCTTTGTGCCGTAATCTGACAATTTTTCCGTGAAATATCCAGCCCGGTGAAACACCCAATAGCATATTGAAAGCGAGGTTTATAGGGAACAAATCTATAAGCGGATGGTGTCGTGAAACAGATGCAATGTGCTCATCAGACAAACAAAAATGACAGCTCCACCCACAATTAGAGTGGTAGGAGATCACCCCATCATCCCAATAAAATTTACTCTGCATCTATAATACAGGACTCCTGTGCGGCGCACTATTTGATGCTGTCATTCTTTCCCTCCTCGTCGATTTTTCGCCTGATGCAGATCTTGCGAGTCAAAAACGTTGCATCATCGCATCTTTCTGGAGCTTCCCTTTGAAGCGATCGTTTGAACCAAAATCTCGATGCCGTATGGAAATCACTTCCATTGACTGACATCCCACGCGCAGTTTTTTATCCAAGCCACAGCGTGAAACCCGCATCGACGTGAGTGACAGAGGAAGATCAAGTGATGCTGGAGAAGAAAAGGAAAAAACTTATGGATGTAGAGAGGGGTGACATAGTGAGAGTGAGAGACAGAGAGAGAAGCATCCTTTGATGTTTGTTGGTCGATCCGGCCTGCTGTTTAGGACGCAGGCAGGTATGGTAAACATCGAGAGCCTTCTCCAACCACAGGCTTTGATCACAGCCATGCTGAGAGATGATGTTGATGACTCAGTGGTGCCTGAATACTAAGGAGTGGCCACTCCGCACAGACACACAACTACTAAATATGGATCCAGACACATGCTTCCATTTTCTATCTTAATCTTTCATTTCAACTTTAAACTCCCACCCCATTTATTTCTTCTTTTCATCCTGACGTGCACACACAACACCATAAAACCCTTTTGCACACAGTCCTTTCCAGTGATTGCGGTCCAAGCCTCAGAATGAGCCTTTAACATCCAGATGAGAGCCAGCAGCCAAAAAGCCGGGTGCTTCAGCCGCATCTGGCTAACCTCACCAGACAATTCAATCGCACTGAGAAAGTGAGGAGAATCTGTGAGACATCAGGGGATTAACGAAGCAAACCATCATATCATATTGCACAGTTTTACACACAGACAATATTGAAGAGAAATTGCTCGAAGCGGCGTAACAAAAAACTGAAAAAGACCGTGTACGGAACAACATGCACTTCAACACCAATCTGTTTTACAGGCGTATTTTAAGATTCTCTCCTTTTCATGAACTATTGCTGGGGTGCAAAAGCAAAAAAATATGATAAGTTTAAAATAAAATCTTCCTATCCCTCCTGAACCTAATTATCAAGTTCTCCTCCTTTTGTGGAAATAATATTGACTGTCAATATAACGGAAAATACAAAAAGCCATCTTTCTCTGGAAATGAAAGATAATCGAGTTTCATCAGCCGGAAAATAGGAAGTATATTCACTGTTTCTTGTCCCGGTGATAAAAGTTTACACAGAGTGAGTGAAAGGATTAGTGGAAAAGTATAATTTTGGACTGTACTCTGCTGTAAGCTACCTTAAAGCCCCTGTGTGTGGACTTTAGTATCACTGTACCGATGCATCTGTCGAATTATCATGATGGGATAAGTTTGGGGAAGTTTGTGTTTGTTGAAAAGTGAGATAATCACAGTGAAAATTGGCACAGTCTGTGTATGTGCTGCCGTGCACCCATTAATTTTCAGTGTCCTTGGATTCATTGAGTGGGAAAGTGTTGTGTTGTGTGCAGGTTTGCGAAAAGTGTCCTTCTTGTTACTGGCACAAATTATACACCTGCAGTAATCAATCAATACTTTTATTATAACAACAACAGTGTGTGAAGTTTTAGGCTTTTCTTTTTCAGTGATGAACCCAAAGAGTGTTCATCACTCATCTGAATCTGCTCTACAGAGCTTCATAGCGAGTTTCAGCTGGCCAGCCACTACTTAACTGCAGTATTTTATTCTCATAGCGTAGTTTCAACAGTCTGAGGCAGCTTTTATTCTGCAGAAAGGCTCCCAGAACCCACTGTACATTACCTACGCAGCACCAGACAGCAGGCAGATACAGTTTGGAGACTTGCTGGTGAACACAGAGGAGCATTTAGCCGCTAATAAGTCAGATTCTTCCCTCAGTAGCTGGTAGAGACCAAAAACGGAGCTAAAAGAGATCAAATATTGAACTTGTATTCATCAGAAACATGTCTCCAAATGAATGATAAAGTTGCTACATAATGTAAATAAGTGAGTTTGCCATTTGTAAGGAAAATTGTTGATATGTAAACCGGTATAACATTGACTGAACTATTTCATGAGAACTGACGAGGTTGAAGACAGCAGTTAACCTTGCTTTTGCTGAAGATGATTGTACTTTGCAGGGATATGTGAAATCGGCAAACATGTCTATTTCTGTTGTTATTTTCAGCCGTAACTTGAGAATTAAATTTATTTAATAAAAGTCAACAGTCTGACCCTTCTGGTTTTTATATCTACTCAACAGCTACATCTCATAACTGCTAGGTCTTCAACTTAACATTAGTGAAAGTGTTGTTAATGAGATATTAAAGCATCAAACATGCTATTATGCTGTATTTATTTATTTAAATACTGGGTACCTTCAGGGCTTAAAGCTGTGAAACAGACAGTTACCTTACATGACCCCCCACAGTTATTGCAGCATATGTACCACTCTATTGGCACCTGATTCATACAGCGAAGTGACACTATTATTAGTGGGCTTTATTAAAAAAATGTTAGCCCAGCTGCGTGCATATCACTTCAGATAAAGTTTACAGATTATTGAAGTGTCTATTTCAATAATATGAAGCGTTAATTTGCAGAAACAGATAAAAGACTCTCAAAATAAAGTATGATTGATATTCCCTGGAGTGCGCAATTAAAAACATCATTTAGAAAAAATAAATCAACACGGAGAAAGCTGTCTACGTAAATAACCCCATCATGTGCAATCTCTCAGGTCCAATCACAGATAAAGACACACTTATACCTACGCTACTCGACACACACACCCATCACACGAAGCACAAGAGACATGCCGTAAGTGTGAGTGCATTCCCATGTCTTTCTGGCCAGTGCAGTCTGTGTGTTTAATTCCAGATGACACACAGCCTAAGAAGAGAGGGATGCTGGGACACACACACACGCTCTGCACACACCAACATGTGGCTCGGAGTGCACCTACACGTACGCACACACACACCTGCACACACACAGAGCTTCTCGCCTGGGTTTATTAGGAATGCAGACAGTGTCACAGGAGCAGGGCAGGGCGCTGAGTAGCTTAATACAACCTAATGTATCCTGGCACATTAGCCCTTTCTTGGATTGAGCATCCTCACTCATCGAGACCCATTTTAACCACGCGCACACACACACACACACACACACACACTTGCATCCAGGCGTGCAAACACACACACTTTCATTGTATGCCTGAAGTGCTAATGCTCAGATGGTAGTCATCCATAAATGTATCTGCGCACAATCAATAGGCAAAGCACATTTGTCTCAGATGAGAAACCACAAATGTACAGATTGAAATGAAAGATAGAAAAACTCCCCCTCCATCTGCTCTTCCTCCAGCTGGCCTCGTCCTCATCTTCTGCTCTTTTCGTTCCTCCTCTCTAACTTGTTTCACTTTCTTTGTGTGCTTTCTCATTATCCCTCTTCCCCCCCTCCTCCTCTCTCTGTCTTTCCCTTTCTTTTGTCCTCATTCGGCACCAGTCCTCCCCTACCTTTTCTCTCTGTCTCCTTCGCTTCTGTTCTTTTATTCTCATTCCGTGCATCTCTCCCTCTGTTTCTCCCTCTGCCTTTCCCCCTTAGTTGTTAATCAGAGTTGATTGGGAGCAGAGAGAGCCGAGAGGAGCTCCCCAGTGGATCAATGCCTCTAAATGATCTGTTCAAGGATCCCTTTAGAACCTGCAAAACTCGCTCTGATAGGGCACCGAAGCATGAAGGCGCTCATTTCACATCTAACTCACTTCCTGATTTGCCCTCTGGGAGAGAGATAGGACTGCAGTTATAGGGATAATTTGTCCCAAAGCTAAATATCCCACTAACCAAAAGTGCTTAGACCAAAATGTCTTCATTCCAGGCAATCAATTACTGCCAAGGTGAGGGGGGAAAATGATGAATTTGTTTAAAAAGCTCAATCTGCGTGTGTGCCCGCCATCTGAGACGTCGCGATTGGCCAACAACTGGGTTTGTTTATGCTCGTTTTGATTGAAGACATTTTTCCTGTGTCTCAAATTTACCGAGCTCGGAGAAACAAGATTTGATAACGTGCGGCAGCTGAATCTTAAACGTATTTGCCGTGGTACATCTGAAAATTAAATTGATTGTAGCGACGGTGGTGTTAATAACGAGCGCCTGAAGAGGTGGCCGCCGCCGACACAGACACGTGCACGCGTCCACGAAGAGATTTGATATTACACCACGACATCACAGGGAGGAATTTTAAACAGCCTTTTGAAATGTTAGTTAGTTTACTGAAGAATGTCTCAAAGTGAAACCTGAATTTTGAATGGCCGTGGCTTGTTAGAGATGCTAAAACAAAAAAAAAAGATTATCAACTCACACCCTTGGGACATATTATTTATACAGTGCTTGTAAATAAAACATTTGAGATATAAAATATTTAAAAAATACTGATGTATTGTTTTTTCTCACAGACGGTCGCTGGTATGAAAGCAAAATCATACATAACACAGTGTGCATTTATTTGAAGTCTTGTGGTTAAACAAATAGCACATTTCTGAGGAGGGTATGCAGCATTACATGTTTAATATGTATCGATCAGTTGTGGCTTTAAGAACTTTTGCTGACAGATTCCATAAATTTTAAATGAAAGTTTCATACTGGGAATGTAAAAATGAGATTCTCCAGGACAGTTAATATATTCTATATTTTTCTTATAGACAACAAATTCCTGTGTGGAGACCAAAACCAACAATGAATCGATTTAACCCTAAAGGCAGATATACCGTAGCTTATTCCTTTGTTCCACACACATTTCTTGTTGCCCCAGAATGATTAAAAATACATAAATGAGCCTTGCCGTTGCACTGAGTTAAATGTTCATCATATCTCACCATCTTACGCCTCATGTGCTTGACCGGCTGTGACAAGATCTTATTTATAATGAATCACATTCACATATCTTTGGGATCACTGTTCGGCAACTTCTATTTGGCTTTAAACTCCATGCCCAGTTTTGTTTAGCTTATTTTGTCTTTCGTCCTTGCTTTGCAGTATTTAAATCGGCCTTTTTAACATCTTAGCCAGATGACTGCAGGTGAAAAGTAGCCGTTTCGGCTAATTCTGGCATTTTTACTCACGTATTACCATGTGTTTTATAAATTTGCACTGTCCCTTCTTAAACTAATACATAAGTTCAGTGTCCCCCTTTATTTATATATAATTGTAAAACAAAAGTTAGCCATAAAATGTCATCAGACTAAGTTACTTAACAACTTGATAACATAATTCAACATGGAAGAAAAACACAGTGTTACATTGCACTTATGTAAAAATAATTATGATAATAATTTGTAAATGCACATGTCATAAAAATACTTAAAAGTCAACATTTTAGCCATAATTTTGCCAAAGTCGTGAAATATTGTGTTCATTAATACCTTATAAAACAACCATCATTTGCAAATGTTGAATTAAACATAAGTTCTATAGGTTTGCAGGTTCAATAGGTTCAGTTTAACATAGTAACTGTTTATTGTAAAGTTGCAGCTGATGTCTATAATACTTTGTTGCCATTTCAAAGTTGCAATTGATGCTCATAAATCTTTACAATTGCTTGAGACCCAAAACGAGAGAGCCACCGGCGACATGGGGAAGCCATCATGTCTGTAGAGGCAGACTAAATATTGTTGATTTTGTGGGATTTGTTGACAATAACAAAAATATGGGATATCAGCATCTTTATCCTTTAATAGAGACCGTTTCACTCCAATGACTTCAAGATTGTAAACAGCAGCTCAGTTCCTGTATAAGCAACATCGGCACCAAAACATAAACACAAACAGAGCTTGTGTGATGCAGCGAAGCAAATGCAGCCATATGCTTTTAATAAACTGCCTTGGAGAGTCTGTCGAAGGAGGGAGTCACCCACTGAGTTCAATCACCATATTATGTATTTCCATATGTTACCTGCAGCATCTTCGCAGGCTCTTTGACTCGGTGCCAGAAGGAGGACTACAGCAAGTAGAAGCAGCACAATACATCCCCTATACACTAATGCGTCTTCTTCAGTAACCTCTGACCCACTTCTGTTCATCATGTCAACCTCAGTGATCCGTATGTGTACCGAACTAAGTGGACATTCACCGCAGCCGCCTCTATACACTGCTTTAGGGGTTGGGATAATGATGTGTGCTCTCTAACATCACATGACCCACTTCTCTTGAGCATCATACAGAGGGCTCATTCAGGCACTCAGGAAAAATCCGATATTCCAAACAGGCTAATAATTCCCATGAAGCGGAGCTCAGCGAGCTTTATTAAAATAAAATCGGTTACTATTCGAACTTTTGCCGTAACCAGAGGGATTATTATTGATTTTTATAGCCTTCTCTTGTTTATTAAATACGTTTTTTTTTTAAAAACACCCTGCAGGATGTTTTTGCTGCAATCCGCCGTGACTCAGGTGGTTTGAGGAGTCTCAATCAGAAAGCATTTGTTGAGGCGTCCTTGAGCAACTCATGGAGTCTCTGAGGGTTGATGTTTTTTTGACAATAACCTCGGTTGTTCAACTGGAACGCGCAAAAATGGCTTTAAAGTGATACGATGTCATATAATTGAAAGAAGACATTTACGAAAGTTTCCTTTAGGTTGTGCAATCATACAGAAATCCAATAAAGGGAGTGATTATTCATTTGTGGAAGATGTGGGATGTTTTCTCACTTTACCTCTGCAAGCCATTACTGACGCCTTCTCACCTCTGCCCACTGACTCTGTGCATAATCCTGAGCCTGTCAGCGATTATTTTTATTCATGAACACATTTTAAATCACCGTTTCCTCTTTGTCTTGCAGGTTTTGGCACGGAGAGTACAGGGTGGCAGTGAACATTAACGACTATCTGGACATCTACTGTCCTTACTACGAGGGTCCCCCGTCCCACGGGCGCATGGAGCGCTACATCCTGTTCATGGTCAACCACGAGGGCTACACTTCCTGCCAGCACCGGATGCGTGGCTTCAAGCGCTGGGAGTGCAACCGCCCCAGCGGTCCTGACGGGCCCCTGCGCTTCTCAGAGAAGTTCCAGCTCTTCACCCCCTTCTCCCTGGGCTTTGAGTTCAGGCCCGGACACGAGTACTACTACATCTGTGGGTTATCAGCCGGGCAGTGTGTGTTTGTCTGTTTGTTGTGTGCGTGCAAGCGTGCGTGTGTTTGCATGTTAGCTACTGTTCAGTATGCATTTGTAAACGATAGGCAATCACCAGGAGTTGATTGAGAGAGTTCTCAAACACATCCCGCCATGTCGCTCGCACAGCCACTGGCGGGCATAAATACACCATCCATCCTCTCTTCGCTCTCCCTCCTCTCCCTCCTCTCCCTCCTCTCACCTCTCTTCATTTCTTGATGCAGCTCTCTGCTTCTGTTGAGATCATAAGTGGTGTGCTCAGCAAAGTGGTAAAAATGTCACCAGGCGTAGTTTGTAATCATTTTTATATTAGCTGTATTGATGTTTCTCCTCACTTCAACAAGTGATGTATTAGTATCACAGATGGGCCCTGCCTCCTGAGACTGTTTCTCTGAACAGAGTTAAAAAGCTATCATTCCCCCACCAGGCATGGGACAAATAGTAGCCTCAAATTACCCTTAAACATTGTTTTCAGCCGCTCGGTGTGCCAGATGGGTGGGATAGATTTACCGCATCCGGACAGTTAAGAGCAAGATCAGTTGGTAATCACAGAAAAGGAGGTTAAATTGACTTTCAAAAGCTTTTGCTGTCAGTGTCCAAACTTTCTGGCGCCGCACGGAGAAGTGGCACTTTTCAGTGCGGAGGCTGCGAGAGCTGCTTGTGACGAGACACTTGCCTGTTTGAATCCACAGACCAGCTGGGACAATATGTGAAGAGAAAGTGACTCTTCATGATTCACACAATCACAAGAGGTCACTTATCAGGAAAATGTATGCACGGATTGTTGTGAAGTGTTTGAACAAACAATTTCTTCTGTCGTTTGTTTGGTACGGACGGTCTGGAGCTGCCAGTTGAAGGGTGCAGATTCAGCAACACTGTCTTAGGCCCTGTTCACACTTGGTGTCAACACAAGTGGACAGCTCTAAGTGCAGGCGTGAACACCCCCAGGATGCATTGAGGACGCTTTTGAGATCCGATCACTTCAGACCGCATTCGGAGGTGGACGCTTTACCAGCCTGTCTGCCTCCGTGTCTGAAGTGTCTTACCTTCCAAATGCTGTTTGAACTCACTGTTTCTTTGGACTTTATCATTAACATCAATTTATTTATGGCAAACGTAAAATTTTACAAATACACTGAACGGCAGCTAATATAGGCTACTTCTTTGTTGCGCATAGAGAAAGTCCAAGGACTCTCTAAAAAACAGCTCAATTTTGAGAGTTTGTGTGTTAGGAGAACCTTTATAATCTTTGTGCAATGCTGTCTACAACAAATTCTTAACTATTTGGGTCTTCTTGTTAATTCTGCAAATGATATACATGACGAAATTTCTTTATTTTGTAAAATATGTTGTGTATCCATTTGTATCCTCATGTCGAGACACATGTTAATGCCGGCTGTGAGCTGACGGGATTAAAGCTGTCCACTCAGGAAGGATGTTGACGATTCCAGGTCTGAATTCCCTCTTAGATAAATCTAAACTTTAGAGAAGGACACCTTACGTTGGTATCTTGTTCAGAATCGGCAGTCCTCTTCATTTCTCCGCGTGTTACCGTCGTTGGCTGAAAACTGACCTTAACCTTTTTAGCAGGAGATGATGCATTCTCACCATGACCGATAATAGGATGAGGGTCCTCTGCTGCCTGTTTCAGGTCGGCACGCCAGTGCGCCATATTTCTTTGTCAAGTTTTTCACCCTTGGACGGTGAATCTGACCCTACAGTGATGCTCTCCGTCCTTGTTCAGACAGCGTAAGGAGAGAAGAAAAAGAACCTTGACTTAAAGGTTTCAATTCAGTTTGTTGTATTACTGTGTTCATATTGTATCTCTAATGCAGTAACACGATTTTTTAATATGTTGCAATCAATGACGACCAGAATATAATGTGCTGCACAACTGAATTACTGTGACAGATAATAAGATTAGTGTTTCGGGCAAAACTTCAGTAAAAATCAGTACTAAGTACTTGCAAATATTCCTTCGCCTCAATCTGTTGTCTGCGCTGTCACAAAGACACAGCAGGCGAGAGTCAGGGAGCTAAAGAGGCGAAGATAACAGCCACCCGATGTCCTACTGCACTTTTCCCAGTCGGCACACACACACACACAAACACACACTCCTTTGTTTTCAGTCTCATGTTAGGATGGACAGGGCCCCTCCAGAGTTGTATAGTTGCTGACTATAGTATTGTGTTTCTGGGACCCCTGAGGGCAGTGTGTATTCCACAAGGTTAGTGTGTGTGTGTGTTGTGATGAGAGAGATGGGGGGGGGGGGTTTGGTTGTGGGGTCAGTTGTCAAGCGATTGTGAGTCCGTGAAAGGCCATGTCCATCATCTTGACTGACAGCCACACACACATGTTTTTGTAGCTCACGTGCACATATAAACGCACACACACACGGCCTCTCTCTCTCACACACACACATGCACAGGTCAGTGCTGATGTGGAACGAAGGCATGTAGACAGTTTTAACCACCCAGCCCTTCCAATGAGCGTGTTCGTGTGTGTGCGTTTCCTCTCCGCACACATCGATCTTTGATTGCGATCTGCGGCCAGACCTGTGTGAGTGTGCACCCATGTGTGCACGCTGGTGTGTGTGTATTTGTCATGGGGTTGACATGTTGACAGCTCTGCTCCACCCCTTACTTCTCCCAGCTGCCAACTGATGAGGTTGAGTGATTTTCAATGGGTTTCCAGGAGACGCTGGATTGTGGATGTGCTGGGAAACAGAGGTGCTGGGAGAGCCGATAAGACTTTTCAAAAAAAGATGACAAAAGTGAAGATTTTTTTTGGAGGGCGCGGAGAAAAAGAAAGGGTGGAGGAGGGGGGTTGTATATCTATCCACTTCTCTACTCCGAGGCCCTTTCTTCCAGAGATGTTGTCATTTGTCAGACAAACAGTGGGGAACCTCAGACAAAGACACACAACAGGAGAAACAGCTCGATACAAAGCTGTCGGGGCTTCATGGGGGACCAGGTGGGACCATAGGTGGATGATTTGAAGAAACTTCAGGCAAAGGCAGTTGGCTATAAGGAAGCCATGAAAGGGTGAGAGAGGTGAAGGGCAGAGGGAAGGATGGAGGGAGGAGCTGTGGGCAGAAAAGAGGGAGGAGAGGGCAGAGGAAGGGTCAGATCTATTTCCTGTGCACTGTGGATCTTGATGATGGTCCTCTCTGGGGTCACCGTGGGCTCTGGCTATGCGGATTTCCTCAAGGGAGAAGGCCAAGAGGTCTCCACGCACACGTCTGCAAGCAAATGTGTGCGCGCGCACAAATTTTCCCTGCACGTGTGTGGGTGAGTGCACACGTCAGCACGCGTGAGTGGTCAGAGAGCTGGTCACCGTCTCCTCCAAGGTCCCCAGCTCTATTTCACATCAGAGTGGACTGGGACTAAAAACCCAGATTCAATTTCATTTACTCTACTTTGAAGTTTGAATCACAGTAACTTCTTAACATTTTTCTCATTTTTTTCTGGCATTCAGCCAGGGCAGCACGGTGGCTCAGCGGTTAGCACTGTCACCTCGCGGCAAGAGGGACCAGCGTCTGTGGGGAATTTTGCATGGATTTCCTCCCCCTTTCCAAAGACATTCGAGTCAGGTCGAATTGAGAGCTGGTATTCCCCTTAGGTATGAATGTGAGTGTGACTGACTCCCAGGGTGTGTGCGGGGGCCGATCCCTCACAGACTTGTTTACATTGCCCGAGGTGCTCGGTGTGTTTACAGTAGTTCACAAGCAAGGGAGCGTGGCTTTAAGAGAACTTAAAAGGACATTAATACAAGAAGCTCAACGACTGCTTGAAGCAATAAATGTCATCAATAAAGTAATAGGCTGCACTGATGACAACATTAACGTCAAATTATAATGATTTACTGAATATGTTCATTTCTTTACAATACCTACCCTTGAATTACAGTCTCTGATTATGTATCTTCAATATTTCTTCCTGCCATCCCATAAATAGGTATCGCACCTTAAAGTAAAGTGTACAGCAAGATGAATACCACCATACAAATACATGATTCTAAAGCCTGAAAACCATCAACTCCTACTGTTCTTTAAAAACAAGTCACATATATACAACACGTCAATAATTGCATCTTTAATAAGGCACAGTAATTTGTCAAAACAGCTGGGCACTGTAGTTTTTAACAAGCGTTGCTCAAACAGGAGTAAATTGTGCATTTGTTGGGGACTATTTCCTGCTGCGGATGAACACACATCTGGCTCTCGAGAGGGAATACTCAAAATAGCGGGATGGTGGGATTGAATCGAAATAAACCACAGTGCCCATGTTCTTTATAATGAGAAACATGTCATCCAGTGTAGCCTGTGTGCCTCGTTTTGTGTTATTATGTGCGCATAAAGGAATAAGCGTTATCAGGCTTTGGCTGCGCAGAAAATACTTGTGTGGGATGACTTCATTGTTGTTTTTCATCCTTTCATGGGATTAAGGGTTAGAAAATAACTATAATCCATAACTTCAAAAAATATACAGTATCAATAGATGTATCTCTTAATGTTGTTGCCGTCTTTTATTGTTTTTATGGCACATATTACTGAGACAGTAAAGCAGAGAGAGGTACAGCTGTGGGAGTAAAGTATCATTTTTGCCCAAGGCTCATAGTGACACTATTGTCTCTTTGAACTCCAACCAACCACCTGTTAATAAGCCTCGCAGCCCTCTGAGACAGAAGGACATTAGTGGAGAAAAAAAAAACTTCTATTAAATGTTTTCAATTACTGTATGATTGCAATCAGCAGCACAAATCGCCTTATCTCTCGACTAATCTCCTCTTTCAATCTCGCTTTTTTACAGCGTCTCCTCACCCGAACCATGTGGGGCGAGCATGTCTAAAGCTGAAGGTGTATGTCAGACCTCCAGGTAAGTCACGCTCTAACTACACACACACACACACACACACACGCACACAGGTCCAGATTGGCTATCAAAGGAAAATTAGGGGGGAATAAGAGGTCTGATAGAATGCCCCGGCAACACTCTCTGCTCTGATTCACAGACCAGCCAGGCAACACTTTAACACCTTTACACACACTGAAAACACACACACGCACACACTTTCTGACGCATTCACACAGACGGGAGGGGGGGCGAGCGTGCATGCACGCAGGCACAAAGTGGCATACGCACTTCACATCAAATCACATCACATCACACCGGGTGTGAGCGAGACCTTCTGTCCTTGCAGAAAAGAGAACAGAGAGGCTGAAAGTGCTCTCTCAAAATCTTACCAAGCCTTCGCATCACGCCACTAGCTAGATTTGCTCCTAAGAAACAAGAGAGCAATCTAATAATAAACCCATCACATACTGTAGAGCTCTAATCTAATCATAGACACTTCATATTTCCCAATAAAATTCTCCTTGTGCATGAGCCTCTCGGTAAAAAAAATGAAGCATGACTTACTCGCCACATACAGAGTCTTGTTTCCAATCAGCGTGTAGCCTGGTAATATATACTCTTATTAAAGTAGCTCCCGCATATATTGGCACAGACCCTCGCACAAGCGTGCCGTGCTGGCCTGTGATATTGCCATTTAAAAATAACTCAACAGAAGATTGGCACACATGGAGATCAGATTGCGGCAGGTATTACGCTGCACTTGCGTTATCTTTTTACAAAAAAAGAAATCTACCTGTTCCTCTTTTTCAAAGGCGGATTCTACCTCGTGAGTTTTTCAACCTAAGCCCCACTAAAGAACCAAACCTGGGTAGTAGCACATCTCCCCAGATAATGACACAGCTTTGAAGATCTTCGTAAAAGGATGAGAGCCGGCCTTCGCGGCTTTCCAGGCTCAGATCATTCCGTATCTCGCTAAAGGGGGAAGGAAAATCTCTCCTCCTTCATAATTACTGAAACAACATCCATTGTTTTATTCTGTCATTGCTGCAGCTCCTCTTAGAAATTCTGCTTCTTTTTTCTTTTTCTTTTTTTTTTGGTGCTGTTAAAGTAATCTGTCTGACATTGCAACTTCCATCTCATCTATGAAATGTTGTCACCAGAGTGAGCTGTGAGTGGCTGCACATGTGTGTGAGTGGATGTGTGTCTTTGTGTGTGTGTGTGTGTGTGTGTGTGTGTGTGTGTGTGTGTGTGTGTGTGTGTGTGTGTGTGTGTGTGTGTCAGCTGCTCCAGATTCTGAGTCTCTGTGATTAAACTGTAATTAGGTTGGTTAAACCCCCTGCAGAGCTCAGTTGCTGTCGTCTTCTCCTCCCTCCCTCCTTCCTCTCCTCATCCTTTTCTGACGCCGTCTCTCTGCCTTTCCGTGGGTTTTGAAGGGTGAGACATTTGTGGTTTGTCATTCATTTTCCACCCCTCCGCCCTCCCCTCAATAGTTCCACTTGTCTACCCATTGTCTGTCTCTAAATTCATTCATTTATCTTGTAGATTGTCTTGTCCTTGTATCTGTCTGTGCGTCCCTCTCAGTTCAGATGTTTTGTCGTTTTTCTTTTTCTCTCTTCTCTCCGTTTCAGATGGCTCGGGATACGATTCTCCGGAGCCCTTCCTGACTGACGGAGGTCCAAGCTGGAGGCCAGGGTCCGTGGCCCCGTTAGCTGCTCTGGCCTCGCTGCTCCTGGGACTCTTCTCCTGGCTGTGACCCCTCCTCTCCTTCTCTTCCTGGAGCTCCCACCCAGGATCGCTGGGCTGGGCTGGCTGTCCCTCTAAGTCCACCACCCCTCAGGGAAGCCCTCTGTCTCCGTCCTCCCCTCTCCCACCTCCACCTCTATACGACCACCAACCACCCCCACTGCCAGCCCCTTCCATGGCCCAGCCACGGACACCCTTCCCAGGCTTGGCTGAGAGGGTTGGGTCTTGAGCTGCGTGGGAAGCTGCCCTTCATCTCTAATCCCTGAACTCTGGGTGGAACAGCACCTCTCAGCCGAAAAACACAAGGGAAATGTCTCTGCACTCATATCAGGGGGTCCTTTTGATTTGACTATTGACTCTTTGGCCACTGATGGGGTAGATGTAGCGGCGGCTATGATTAAACTTGTCGTTCCAGTGCAATTCCTATCATCCAATCACGGCAGGATGCATTAAGCGATAGGCCTGGATGCACAAAAATTGGATTTTTCTCACATTGCTGTCCCATCGTCAAACCAAGAATTGGAAGTGGCCAGGCTTGCATTGTAATTGAAATTCTATACTATCTGGACCCGATCCAACTGCAACGAGAAAAAAAAGAGCACAAGTATGGAGACGGGGGAGGAGAAAAGTGACCCGGCCTGTGCAGGAAAGAAAGGGAAAACAACACGGGGACAGATTTGAATGAATATGGCTGTATGGGAGATGTAATATTATATGTGTTGATATTTTCAGCCACAGTCTAGATTCGCAGCAATGTGATATAAAAATCAGGTTTGGTTTTTTTTTTAGGAGAAGCTCAGACATCCCATTAAAATGACAAGTATAATCATAGCCTGTTCCAGCGGGGGGGTGGGGGGGTGTTCTGGGTGGGTTTGGCGAGGTGTATATTTTCAGGTGGGATGTGTTTTGTCTTATTCATGTTTCTAAACAAAGCATTTATCACAGCCTGGCCAGCACAGGCGTCTTCAGCACTGTCTAATGTTGGTTGGGTCGGGTGACTTCTGGAACCATGACTTTCTCATGTATGAATGTACCACTGGTCACCCACCTCTTTGTCTTTCTGTATTATTATGACTGTGGTCACTTACCTTCTCTTGGACTGGCAGGATGAATGGGTCGGGGAGGATTTCTTTTTGGAGGGGATGGCGAGGGTGAGGGGTTGGGGGCAGGAGGCGGGTGAAGACGGATGGACAGGTGAGAAAAGGAGGCGACACTCAAGTTGCATGACCACTGTGAGAAAAAAAAAAACCTTCAGATCAATCTTGTTTGTAATGATGATATATTTTTTCATGGGGGAAAATCAGAAAAACACCCTGCAACCGCTCTCTTGCTCTCCCTGAGACTTTTTCAGACATCAAAAGGAAAATTCAACCTCTCTCCTCACGCGGTCTCTCCTGTCTGGCTTTCGCTCGTTGATGGATTAGCTCGGGCCGCGAGATAAATGGACCCACCGGGTGAAACTGACTGGAAATCAGCCCCTCAGAGCCCGGGCCGGATCACAATGGACGTAAACACTGACTGAAGCTGGTCCTGGGTCTGAGGGTTAAACCAATAAGGGAAGCGCATAGACTGTGGCAAATGAGGCGAGGTGTGTGTGTGGTAGCATCACGGAAACACACATGGGCATGCACACACACACACACAGACATACATACATTTACACACACACACACACACACACAGTCTTTGATAACGGGACCGTTCCTCTGAGCATTCATGGACATGACTATAAAGGGAACAGCACAAAGAGAGTGGGAGCGGAGGAGGGAGGGGGAGGGAGAGAAAGTGTGTGTGCATCATGGGACTGAGACTTCTTTAATGTTGGGAAGTGAACATAACGAGTAAGCACTGTGAACACACATGCATACACACATGTACAGATACATACGCACACACACATACACGCAAGCTCAGACATATGTAGAAAAGCACATGCAGATCTAGACATTTTACAAAGACATGGCATGCACATACACACATGTACAAAGACACACACACACACACACACAAGAAACACAAACAAGGGGAAGCACTACCTTCCCTGTTTCATCTTATTTTTGTAGCATTTAAAATCACTGTTAATTACTCCTGTGTGGGATGCAGTGATGGGGTATAGCCTGTGGAAGATTAAAAAAAATGTGTTTTCTCTTCTTCTATTCCACTGATGCTGTCCTTCTATCGTTCTTCTTCTCTGGTTTGTGATCCATGGTTGGTAGTGGTAGTAGGATGCCTCCAGGTCTGAGCGTCATGTATGAGTTTGTCTCCTTTTCTGTTTGTGGTGTTTTTTTGTGGAAGCTGACCTCAGTCATTTAAGTCAGTCAAGTCAAAAGTAAAAACACAGAAGTCAGAGCAAGGAGAGAAACACACAAATAAAGATTGTCTTTTTGTCTACTCGAAAAAAAACGAGCCAAGTGAGTCGGAATTTCTTCGGTGGGAATGTGAATTAATTTTCATTTGATGTTTTTTTTTTCCCAAAGGGCAGATGATTGTATTCACGTACGAGGCTGCACCTGGGTCTTTATTTTTGCCCAGTCTATCTTCCTCTGACGTCAAAGTCTTGTGACGGTGAGCATTGAGCTCTGCCAGTCAAAGCATGAAATTATTCAGATGAAATCACCCTCTTCCAATCTTCAGCTGTTTCTCCCTCAGCGATGTGACAGCTAATCTGACCTGCTGACAACATGGAGACTGAATAGCTTGATAGCCTTTCCTCTCTTGTTTCCATCAGAATTCCAGCAGGGTGGCCTACCTCTGATGAGAAAGTAACCAAGTGCATTTACTCAAGTACTGTACTCTGAGGTACTTGAGTATTTCAAAGGTCTTACATTTTATTTACATTTCCACCCCGCTACATTTTGGAGGGAAATATTGTGTTTTTTACTCCTCTACATTTATTGAATAGCTTCTTTGATCAGCTTATAAAATACTCCTGCCCCTGGTCATGTTTTTCTTTATGTGCATTTCTTTTGTCGAACGGTTTTTCAGATTAAAACAATCTCCAAAAAAAAAAAAAACATGAAAAAGAAAATAGTAAAGTCACAATATCAACATAACATTTGTATGTGGGCTGAGGTGTAGCAGTTGATGTATAGATGATAAGGACAAACTCTTAAACGTTACTCCACTTAAAATATGAAAAATGACGGCAAACAAATGTTTACATCTTGCACTGTCTTGAGGATGAGCCTCCCGTGCATGAGTAGATGCACGCTTCCTTCTGTGTGGTGATGTGTGTCAGTTGTAGTTCTGTAACTAGTTCCTCCATGAAACTGCTCACATCAAGGTCTGCGGATTATCTTGAGGTAACCAGGTCAGGATTTGAGGAAAAGAGGAAAGACACATTGTTGTTACATCTGAAGCTGCTGAGTTTTTCAAATTTATTTTTTACACACATTGAGCACCACAAGCCGAGTGGCATCTAGTTGCAAAACAATCGAAATCACAAAATGGCTCAACGCAATATCCAAATCGCAAGAAGCTGCATTTTGACAAAGGCAAAATGTCACAAAAACTGCGCTATAATGTGACAGAACTGTGTTATAATGAGGTACTGTGGTGCTGCAGACACGAACAGACCCACAAATTTTGGTTGTTCTGATGTGAAATAATCACCCACGCTATTTGTAATTGCAAGATATGTCAAAAATAATCACAATATGAGTTTTTGGCCCTATTTCCGATATATTTGCACATATTTATGGCCGATATGTCTCAGACTAGGCAAATCACACCAAAACAATCTAGATGGATAAGTTGCATGACAGGTAAGAGTAAAAATAGTGTATGTATTTTTAATTTTGGTTTGAACTGACCCTTTAATGGCACCTGACTGAAGAATTAGTGCCACAAGCTAATTATTTCAAACTCCTGCATAAAATCAGTCGTTTGAAATGTACATTAATTTTCTTTTGCAAATTTTCTGGAAATGTGGTTTAAATGTGTGCTTCATGTGGATGGAAACTTGGCTGATACAGTGACAGGAGTCCGCCTGTTCCCTCACAAGGTTTCATTTAAATAAATGTTTGAGACCTACAGAGGGAAAAATCACCTGATATTTCATGTAAAAAAAAGGCCAAACAATTAATACGAATGTGTGTTGCATAACTCAGTATTTTCTTCGGTAAACATGTAACAACCCCTCAGATTTATCTTGTGACCCTTCAGATGAGGTCTGACCTTGTTTGTGAAGCACTGGACTGCACATACAGTAGTTAAAACCAGCTCCACCTCAACCAGCTACAACAGAAAAATGCTTCTTAACACTTTGATGCATCAGTTTTATCAGCCTGTAATGTAATAGAATTTTGAATGCAGGGTATTTTTATTTTGTAAAAGGTCTGAAAGCTTTTTCCACCACTGGGACCACCATTGGTTGGCGATATTACCCTGAAAGTCACAGGTTTGATCCCCAACGCAATTCAATTGTCTATTAAGAGTCAGGTGTCCTTGAAGAAGACATACAAACATTACATGCTGGTGATGCCTTGGGGCTAAATGTCTAAAAAGTGAATATGAAAAATGTTTCCTCTTCTTTTTGAGCTCAATAGGATTTCTCCAGATCGGGACATGAATAGACAGACAGACAGACAATGGACACTTTGCCCCATTGGGGCTTGTAAGGGCCGGTGCTTGCTTGAAACATTTATCAGCCCTGTTTTAAAAGCGTTATTTGAAACCACTGACTCGTCTCTTTTGGCAGCGTGATGCAAAAAGAATATCAGAAACGTTGTTTTTGGGGAAAAACTGAGGGACATGAATAATAGATGAGCCTTGGCTCGCCATGTTTGGACCTCCTGTGCAAAGCGGGCTAATGGCTATCGATGTCTCTGGTTTCCATCAAATTGCTTCATATGAGAGGCCAATTCAAAGGGAGAGAGAGTAGATTCCAGCGGAAAAGGAAGACGAGGGAATGAAATTATCTCTGAATATTGAGATGCACGCTTGGTCAGCCAGTTCTTTGTCCCGACAAGTATCAGGTACCAGCGGAATTAGCCTAACGTAAAATTAAGCCCGACCAAGCAAGGCCTCGGGACCTTCCCATGTTCCCGACGCTTGTGAGTGGAAAGATGGATGTGTGGTACAGCTGGAGCAGAGCCAGAAGTGAACAGATGTGCTCTTTTTAAATCATGAGAAACTAGTGATCTGGGCTATGACACTGACACACACACACACACACTCTGCTATATCCCTGCATGTTCTCTCTTCCAGATTTAATTAATCGCTCGATTATTTAAGCTATTTTCATTGGCTGGCGTACATGTGGGACAATAATTGGCGAGAGTAAATTTGGCCTTATACGATGTTGGTTTTGGCAACAAGGGAAAAGGAAAGCCAGAAAATACAGATGGCGACCCCTCTTCATTCTTCCTCTGTCTTTTCCGTCCCTTCATCTCTTCTTCTGTTGATTTCTCGCTCTCGGAGACACATTATTAGGCTGGAGGCTAATCCATTCTCCTCTCTCCCCTGTACTTTTGTCTCCTCGTATTCAACTAACTGGCATGATTTAGGAATTATGGAATTAGGGCAGCGCTCCCATCTCTATTAATGAGGAACGGCATGATGAAAGAGCTTGATCCTGAACGTGCCATCTGTAGTCACTATTACACATTCACTTAATCTATCTCTTACTACTTTCTATTCTTTCTCTCTCCGTCCACTCTCACTCCCTCTCTTATTCCCTCACACACACACACACACACACACACACACACACACACACATCGTCTGTCCAACACACTCTCATTATACCTCAGTTGTAATTACAGAGGAAATTCTAATTCTTAGCTCTTCAAGCACTGTTGGATGTGGCGTGAAATGGTGAAATGGCACAGCGGGAAAGTTAACTATGGACCCCACAGCCACGCGTAGACACGCACGCAACAAACACACACAGGAGTCCAGATGGGCCGTGTGTTATTGCTGAATAATGCATACTATGTAGACCCTATAAAAGATACATGGGCAAAGAGAGCAGGGCACCGCTCTGGCACAGTGGGTAGATCGGTGAGGGCAGCATCCCTTGTGCATATGTGGAGCCGTCACAAAATGTACAGCTTTGTAGGTATTTAGCTGTAGGTGACCCAACAGGGAAACACATTTAGCTGCAGTTAGAGACAGAAAAAAAAAACACTTGCCTTTTAGTCATTGTCAGTTGATATGTTGGCTGGCACTCTGCCCGGTGTCTTTGCAGTCACCTTGAACAGGCTTTTGTGGTTTAAACCATAAAAACTTGGGGAATTACACAGCAGATTCAATGCTAGGGGCTCAGATTTCAGAGCATCTCTTGGAAACACTATGAAAAATATCCAGCAGTCTGCCTTCATGTAAAATACCCAGAAAAGGAGGGGGAAGGGGGGAGGGGGAGGTCTGGGTGAAGGGTAAATGCTGCACTCATGTGGGGAAAATGAGCAGCGCCTCTTTTTCCTCTGGAGTCATATGACAGGACATGCGCACCATCATGTGCTGCGTTCAAGTGCTCTTCAAAAGCTCCTCCCTCTGAGAATTTGCGTATTGACATACAACTGTATCATACTGTAGAGCACAGTGTCCACACTTTAATGTTTTCCCAACTAATCTGGAGTACAAACATTATGAATTATACAAAAACTAATTATTGCCATTCTAATTGTTTTCTTACCACTAAAAAACTTTAGATATAAAAGCCAAAATTATCTTATTCCAGCTTATTAAATATGAATATTTATTGATTTCTTTACTCCCCTATAACAGCAAACTGAATATCTTTGGGTTGTGGACAAAATAAGACATTTGAGTACGTTATCTTTGGTTTTGGGAAACACAGACAGACATTTCTTTTACCATTTTCTGACATTTTATAGCTCAAACAACTAATCGATCAATCAACAAAATAGCGGACAGATTAATCAACAATGAAAATAATTGTTTAATATACATTCTTCATCATTTTTCAAGCCTAAAGCCTCATACTGCAGCCAAATATTTATATTGAAAACGTGAAATACAATTTTATAATATTTCATATATTCATTATGATATATTTATAATATATTATTTGTCTTAGTCTAGTCTTAATGGAGCTGTCCTCCTTTATAGTACTTGATTCTGCAGGTACAGCTACATTTAAATACATTAACATTACTTTCACTTGAGTGGAGTTTCCCGTAGGCCTACAGGGTATTTCACCGTTGTGTTAATCATACTTTCGAATCGCGATGTTTCCGACGACACATAAACGCCCCATCCCACACACTTCAGACAACCAGACGTTGGAAACACTGAAGGAATCCAGAAGTTGCCGGAGCCAAGTTCACATACCGTGAAGAAGGAGGAGTAACGAGGTCATTGTTTCAAAAACAAGGAGGGTTAACTGTAAGTATTGACTCCTCTGATAAATATCTCTCCTCTCTCCCTCTCGAGATAGTTGTTTGACTTGAGGCGTGTGTGGTAGTTGACAGGAAAGCGGAACTAGCTAACTAGCAAGCTAGCAACACTTTAGCTTGGTTTACGACTTACCCCCGGATACTGTGCTGTGTTTACGATATTTGAGCGCTTCAGCAACTTTTCCGACCATGTAAGACAACTTTGCCAGACTACTCGACACTCTTTTTCAACTCTTTCATTCAGTTTCAAAGTGTTGTTTGTTTCAGGGACTTCTTTACAGCCACAACTTGTGTGCTTTGGGTGTGGGGGGGACTGGTGTTATGGTGCATTTGGTTCATGTGTCTCTTTGAGCCTCACGTCACCTGTTTATCAAGTGACTCTTGTTAAATACTTGCTCAGCATTTAACTTTACTCTTCTGTTTGTTATATAACCAAGGTCAGGTGTGTGGATACAGCATTGCAGCTGTTTAACTATAAAATCGGAAATAATTAACCACCTGTCGTATTTCTCCTATGCCTTCAGTTGTGATTGGCAGAAAAACAAGCGAAAACAGTATTTTTAATACACTTTAAATGCTGCTGAAAGAAATTAGAGGCCATGGTTTAGGTTTTGTCTGTTCAGCATGATGTAATTTGCCCTCTTGCTGTTTGTTTAGGTGCATATGTCAGCACTATCTGTCAACCACCCTGCCCAAAACATTACACATTTCACACTATTCCTAAATAAATGTATTGTCCTCACTAAGGACAGGTTGAAAAAAAATGTTGAAGCCTATATGTTTGAAAAGCTAAATAGATCAAGAAGTAGGATAGGAGCACAGCCTGATGAGACTAAGAAAAGACGTCATTGTGTTGTCGGATCTGGAGGAACAGGTTTGGGTAGAGGAACAAGAAATGTGTTTCCCTGTAGGAGCTGTTGTGTTCAGACACTTGCTGTTTGCTGCTGTAGAGGAAACTATAACATGAGCGGGTATGTCCTTAAGGCTTGTTAAATTATTCTTCTTGTGGCTGTCGCAGTCTTGTGTTGTTATCGAGGGTGAGGTGTGAAAATGTTGGGCTTACTGTTTCGTGATGACAGGCTCAAATTGCATGGGGACAAAACAATCTTGTATTTACCCATGTGTGGCTGAAGTCTAACTTTCTCATCACTGAGTCATGAGGATAAATCAATACGCAGATGTCTAGAGACTTACGCTTTACTGGCACATTTGATTGGTATTTTAGTGTTGACATTTTCATCAGTTCTTGTTGTGGCTTTCAAAAGAGCACAATATGTGTTTTAATGAGTCCTCGTTCAGTGTTACAGTTGTAAACTGGCATCTGTGTCTTGCCAAGTCCAATAATCGGTTAGGAAGAGCAGTCAAGCCTGTGTGAAACAAGTGCCCTGTTTCCAAAAAAATGAAATGCAGAGTCAACAAGAAATAAATCCTCTGATCTGTCTGCCAAGTAGACTGTCTTTTTTTTCCTCAGGATGTTAGTTGCTGCAGGAAAAGGAACTTGGAGTTGAGGGGTTATGCGAAAAACAAGAAAAAAATCACTTGAACTTTAAAGGAAAAGAGGTTAACAGAGGAGGACAAAAGGGATATAGGGACTGAAGCAGCGTTTCCTGAAAGTTGATATCTTTAAAAACTTAGAGTGAAAGGTAAAGTGTTGTGTTAGTGTGTCGCAGTCACTGTCTCTGTCCTTGAAAGTGCAGTCTTTCTGCATCACAGAAAACAAGCTTAAATCCACGCTTATGATGATCTTGATCTCATGTTACCTTTAGCACCAAAGGCCGTGCGAGGCTGCCATTACACCAGTTATTTCGATGCATCCTGTGATGCTGGACTGCATGAAGGTCACTTGATGCACAAATCAGATTTTGCTCAGATTGGATTTGTATCTGCTAAACCGTTCTGCAAGGTAGTGGAGCTCATGCTGTGTTCATCTCCAGATGGATTACCTGGATTACACACCTATTGCTAAAGCCTCTGTCTGTCAGTGTAGCTGCTTTCAAGAGAAACCAGCATCAATGACAAATACGTCTTTTGTGGAAAGCACCATAAGGTTACTTTTCTTACTTCTCATATAGACTTGCTCTTACCTTCTTCTAACAAATAGTGGCATTTAATTCCAGTTTACTTCCCTTGGCCATGCTTTGTCTGAAATCTAATGAAGTCAATTCCTCCTTTCTGAGATGTTGAGAGTAAACTCAAAACACAGAAAAATGTCCACTTTCTCAAAGAGTGGCCCTCAGCGACCAATTCAACCACACTTCCTGCTTCTGGTTTATACCGAAAGCTTCTCAGCGACACGTCCTTGACTCATGTCTGCCCTGCCGTTGTACATATTGTGCAAGTATTAAGAAATCTAAATGTTAATCTGAAAGCAGAGCCTGCACAGAGCTGTCATATTTTGACGCACCTCAAAATGTGCTGACATGATCAGCTGTGGGAAGTCACATGAGATCAGTACTATAACTTAAGACTCTACCTATTACACCAAAGCTTTTAATGTATTTGTATGATTCAGTAACTGACACTGAGACTTCTTAAGCACTTATTCTTTAAAGTTGAAGGACCATAGTTCATGCACTGTATTTAACAACATCTTAGAGATGGCAACAATGTACTTGCAGATTTTCTACCACGCTTAAAACCCATTAAGTAGGTGTAGTGTATCACCTCCGCTGTAAGTCGATCCCTATATCAAGTCCATAAAGATGCTTGTGAGCGTGTAGGCTCTTATCATTGTGGTTGCCTAAATAATCACATTTAGTGATATTGGTTTCCGTGATGAATCAGCCTATAATTGCGTAAGATATATGGCATGAGATGGAAAAAATGCTAAAATAAACAGAAATCATCAGTCAATATTGATCTTTGGTTAGACTGTAAAGGCAAGTGGCAGTATAGTTTTTGTCCTTTACCAAAAGGAGTCAGTATGTCACATTTTTAACCAGTTTCCTGTATTGATATACTGCTCGATAGAGGAACATCACAACCATGACTCGGCTGCACTGGCCTCTCTTAGTGTTGGATGGGAAAGTTGACAGCGTCTTTGCTGAGAAGCTGGGCTTGCTGTATTGTTTACGGTTGCCGAGCTCAGGGTGGAATCGGTAAATTTAACATGGTTCATACTTAACATCTTTTTTGAGCAGCCAAGAATGGTAAATCATCAACCAACATATGTAGGCTTTTCTTTTGTGTACGCTGCAGACTAAACTAATTATGCTCCGTCTCTGCATCGATGCAGAATTTTCTACATCTTATAATCGAGAAATTTCCTGACCTCCGCCGTATGTCAATGAAATCTGCTGATGATTTGGGGATGAGTCTTGGTGCTTTCAGGAAATATTTACATACAAGAAAATACTGAAAAAGAATATCATTAGTGATGTGGACGATGTGATGCTGCTTTACAAAACACAAACTGTGTGTGAAAGCTTTTTATAGAGTCCATAATCGGTGTACACACTTCTTTTAAAATGTTAACCTGTTGTTTCATTTTATTTATTCATATAGGATTTATTTTAACATTCAAATTTCATTATGTAGTAACATATTGTAGTAAACCTTCTTGCGCAGTTCTGCCACTTACCAACATCCACTCTCATGATTGTAATTTCCCTATCATAGTCTCGTTATCTCCTCATTGTTCGCATACATTTTGCTAGCCACGCTGCCACTAATCTTTACACAAACAGGGAACTGCTCTAGGCTCACTAAAAGTTTTACTATCATCATCGAAATAGATTTTTGTTTCCTTTATCAACAAGCCTGCTCTATGTGTTTAGACTCCTAACACTCCCTCAGGTGCAGTAAAAGAGCCTGATTTGTTTAGGTTTTGCATCTCCTCCTTCCTTCTCCATATGAGTGACGTGGATATACATTGATGTTCTCATGCAGTAAATGTGTTCTTCATATTTAAGACTGCACACAGCAGTACACCGTTTGTAATTTAAAAATTCCCCTGATAACTTATGAGAGCCTAACTTCTTATTTAATCTGACCAGCAGTCAAAAAAGAAGATAAAATGCCTTGTTATTTGAGACTAGGGAAAATCAAAGACCCCTTTTTTACCATCTGTAACCAATAAAGCCTTACCTGGAAAAAATTTTGGCTGCAGCCAGCAGCTATTTTTAGTGAAAAAGCTCTTAAAAACCCTACCTGCTCAGCAACCTAACAGCAGACGGACACAGTTAGTGACTAGCTGTCTAACAAGAAGTTAGAGAGTGAAAATTGGACTCCAAATATATCAGATTGTTGCTTTTTCTCCGCTGAATGTGTAAGTAAGTGACTATTTCTATGTGCTAGTTTTAGCTTATCTTTGTCACAATCAATGTCAGTGTCACACATGTTTAGTCTTTAATATTTTATGATTTTTAAACTACCAAATAGACATCATTATTGTCTCAAAAAGAGAAATGGATATGGATATATATAGATATAATGGTATGTCCTAGGCCATATTAAAGATTGTCATCAACTTATTTCTGTTTATCAGCTCTTCTTCCACTAATTGTTTCATCACTAATTGGAATCGGTATGATGCTGTTTCCTCTCCACTTTACTTCACATCACTTTTTGGCCAGCAGTGTATTTAGGCTTGGTCTCATGCTGTGTTCCAGTCAGTGTCGGAGGCTGGAATTTCCTAGATGAAATTTCCAACTTCCGACCTCCAAGCGTTCCAGGCGCACGACGCCAAAAGTAAACAAAAACTTGGCTCACCTTAACAAAATCATGTCTCTTTGGCAAGTGTGAACACAAGAACCCCCAAGTGTAGCATCCTTGTGTATATAAATGAAATGCAGGAGGAAAAACAGCACTGACACAATTATATATTTTATTTTGTGGTACTTTTACATTTGGAAACGTATCTAAATATTCCATTCACTAGCCTCATTCAAATACCGCCCTCCCCATGGGTGCTGCCATTGTTGTGTGTAATCAAACAGCTACTCTCTAATGAAGTCGAGATGAGCAGATCTGCCTCAAATTTACACCCTAGGAATACCGACTTCCAATGTTTCTTATGGGAGTTTAAAAATGTTTGTGTTCTGAGTTGTCTGGAAAGCAGAATCCTATTTGTTTCGGTCACTGACCTTTATGATGGTTGATGCCCTCTGATGTGACATTACTGAGTGACCTTCCTTCTCTGCCAGGCCGCAAAATATCGAGCTCGGTGCCACGGGGGGAGCCTCCAAACAGGACAGCAGCAAAATGGAAGACATGACAGTGGAGCAGATGACAATGAGGGCCAACCAAGTGACTGATGAGGTACTCAAACACACAATACACACACACACACAATCCTTCTCTCACTGCCTTTTTCTCTGATTGTGTATGAAACTTCATTAAAAGGATTTTCTACTCAAAAGTTTTGGCATCAAATGCAAAAACCAGGCAGGCTACAGACAGAAGCCATGATGAAACTGGAGAGTTTGGAGCATACTGAGCATACAGTTGGACAGTTGGGAACTGAATTATGTTTGCAGGAGAGTTTTTCGGTAATACCTAATTTTACGGGTCGGTAATTCCCGAATAATTTTCTCTGCATTTCCTGGTAAGGATTATGTTTTTTGGTGGTAACTGATACACATCCAGTTAATTAATTCCAATAATTTTCTAGAATATTCTAGAGAGTCTTATTCGATGCAAAAATGGGATATTTCTCTGCTATACGTTTTCATTCTCTACTTATTCGGGTGTGAATTGAGCTTTCCTTTTTTTAAAAAAATCATATTAATACAGCTAAGTTTAGAAATTACAGACCTCTAAAAGAAAACAAATTGTCTTCTTTCCTACTCTCTTTAATCGTACAACTTGTCACCATTGAAATTTACTGTAGCCCGTTATGTTGTCTGTTGAGGATGAAACTGCCAACTTTTAACAGACACCTTTCGCACCTGCAGCGTAAGAGTATTTAATACTTAAAGGGGAATTTTGGCATTTGGTATCCCTTTTATTCATGACCAAAAGGTAGATACACATATGCTAATTATCCACAAACAAGCAGTCAGGACAACGGGTTTGGCTCGGACTCAAATTAAACAGAAGCCAAACAAATGCTGCATGAGCAAAGAATCCAAATTCTGAAAGGAATAGTTAGACATTTTGCTTATTTGCTCTCTTGCAAAGAGTAAGATAATAATACTGATATGATACTATTAGACATAATAAAAAAATAAAGGAATTAAGTAAGTTATAGGACATTTCTGTTACGAGTTTGTTTTTAATAAAAGATTTAAAGTGTGTAAAGGTGTGGCTTGCCTGATCCAGATCGATAGGGCCCTGATAGCGAAGGCCCAGTAGCCCCTGTTTTTCAGTCTTGACCTTGGAGCCTCTAAGCGGGTACCTCCGGACGATCTCAGGCTACACTTAGGCTCGTATGAGATTACACAGTTATTGATGTTCTCAGGTGCCAGTCCCATCTGAGCCTTAATACTGATAATTAAAATCATAAAATCTATTTATTTTTATTTGATAACCAGTGCTGTGTTAACTCGTCAAAAACTGGTTATTTTTTCAGAGTAATCTGATTTGACCAACTGCAAATCTAAATATGCAAAATGCATTTTATTTGCATTTAAAATGTTTTGAGTTGTGTAACAAGAAACATATTTGTCAAACTCATGATATTTAATTTTTTTTAATCTAATGGGTCAAATACTAATTACAAAAATTGCCATATAATTTGTATACAGTAACTACAGTGACTGTATTTCATAGTGATCTGCCCACTGTGCATTAGTATTATTGAAATATTTGATGTAATTATACCCACTAAAATGGTCAATATTTATCTTATAATTAATCATTTTAACCATTACTACTTGAGCAAATTTATCAAACTTAGTATGGGAAAAATATCATTAAAGGACACAACACGTGGTTGCTTCAATACAGCATTGAAAGAGCAGGCAGCCTGTTATTGTATTCATTGCATTCACAGCTGATTATGAAGCTAGGCATTAATAGGAAGTGCATGAGTCTTTACGCCTAATTTAGCCTGATAGCTCCCTCACCCCTCTGCGGTTTTGACGGTTTGAATGTTGTCAGCTATATCTAAGCGTTTTATTATCAAGGAGATAATTGTTTAATCAGCACTCCGGGGCATCATATGATTAGCCATCTGATTCAAATGGAGGCAAATTAGCTTACTCTAGCTGAGCTTGTAGATGTGCGCTTCACCTTCCTCTAATTTTGACTGTACTAATTGTCTGTATGTTTTTTTTCCTCTCTGTGTTTCCTCTCTGTGTGCACTTTCTGACTTAACATGCACTCTTCTCCTTTTCTCTTTCTTCCGTACCATGCTGCCATTAGCAGATCATAGAAAGGACAGGGCATGGGAGGGTCCTCCTGCTAATGCTACCTACCGCTCTGAGTATGTCAGGTATGAGTGGTTACCTAAAGGTAGAACGTGGCTGGTTGTGTATCAGGGCAACATCGACATTTGTTGTGATAAGAAAAGGACGTCTAACACAAGCTGTCTTTTTTCATTTCAAGTCTGTAGCTTCTACACTGTTCAACAATATGTCAGAGTTATTGAAATGCATTGTTTGTGTGCTTCTACCTAATACCCGTAGTGTGTTTATATGCTTTTTGTGGTAGAAACACACTTGAATTTTATGTCTAAAAAGCCTTGCATGTAGTTTCCTGGAACCTGCTTGTACCTGGCCTGGCTGTCCTTCCACTAAAGCCATCCCAAACAAATGATAAAAATACCAACCCACTGTGTGCATCTCAAAGATTGTCACAGCACCCCAATCTGGAAAATTTGGCTAAGACAGCAATTTCGGGCTTAATTAGCCCAGTTCAAGGATTTTAGGAGACGTAATGTAATGTTTATCCACCCAAGTGATGTTCTGGCTAAGCCAACAGAAACCTGGCTGAGCTCGACACGTCCCTCTCGCCAATTCCGTGTTTGTCTTTTCCTCAACTCACTGATTAATGTATTCAGAGCAAACATAACACAGAGAGAATGAGGAATCGGGTCCCCACTCTCTCTTGTTAACAGTTCATTAGCGGTGGTAACAATGGAGTCATGCCCTGAGTCGCTTCCGTGCTTTACTCCGTTGGATGCTCTCTGCACAGCACTTGCTATTAATAGAGACACAAAGGCGTAACTCACCTGAACTGACTGCATTCCAGTTCACCGTCAACTTCTGTGCATGTGTGTTTTTGTCTGTTAACTTTTGTGTCAGCCGTTCCCGTGTCACTGGATCAGGAGGAGTTAAAACACATTGACGAACAAATCTTCACCACGAAATAATCTAGCTGTTGGAGTTGTGACAAAATGAAGTATCGTCAGAGCAGACGTTATTCATACCAAACAAGGCTTTCTTTTTGTGTGTTGTGCTGAACAATAATGTTAGAAAATTGTAATCTCAAAAACTAATTTTTTCATCTCACAATGCTTTAAAAAGCAGCAAATCCTGACAAAGGAGAGACAAGAATTGAGTGATATTTGGCCATTTTACCTTGGAAAATAATAACGCGAAAATGATTTGTCAGAATAGTTGGCAATTCAATTTCTGTTGTTCCTTGAGTTGTTTGACTAATTGTTTGTCTAGTAGAGAAGCTGCTCACATTATTAATTGGAAAACTATTGATTGATTGTTTGGTTTATAAAGTGTCAGAAAATAGTGAAAAACTAAATTTCCCAAAGCCCGACAAGTTCAAATAGCTTCTTTTGTCTTTCTTTTTAAAACTAAGGAAACCAGAAAATATTCACATTTAAGAAGCTGGAATCATTGAACTTTTGGCACTGATGCTTTGAAAAAATTACTTGAATTAATTATCAAAATATTTGCCAATCATTTTTATGTTGATCTGCTAAATTGATTGACACATTGTTTCAGCTCTTCATTAACACAATAAAGTGGTGGGAAGTAGGGCTGGCTCATGCATCAAAATCATATTTCTTTATTTTTAAACCGATGCATCTCATGTATGATAATAATATTTCAGCTAGGGCCGCACAATTAATGAAAAATATAATTGAAATCGCAAAATATAACTATTAACTATAATTATATGTTCTCACTTGTGAGGATTTCTTGTTTTTCTTTGTTATATTTGATACAAATGTATTTGGACAGAAGAAGCTATTTGAAGACATCACCTCAGGATTTAGAGAAAAATCAATAATTAAAATAAACTTTAGTTGCAGCTAGGGATGAAATGATAAAATTTAAACCCGTTAAAAATGAATCAGAGATGGGAACAAATGCAACAAAAAGCATCTTGTTATAAATAACTACTACCTGCTTATCAAATGTGTCAAAATAAATGACAAAATACTGGTGGTAGAAAAGTTTGCTTTATCTGTTCTTTTATCTCTAATGTTGACAACTCTGATTCTGCATTCAACATAGATCATATCAGTGGTTTAAACAGTTTTCTAATGGAAAAACATCCAACATATTTCATATATTTTTTATGATTAAACAATAAATGATTAAGGCAGCTGAGTATCAGATGAGGAAATTGCTTAAATATTGTATCCCTGGTTGCAGCTCAGACCAGAACTGTGATTTCATGATAATATGAATACATTATCTTGGATGATGTCTACTGTCACATGAAGTTTTGACATAGACTGACAAGATCTCAGCTTTACACTCACATGGAACAGATTTTTATAGATTTATTGCCATCTACTTTCATAACTTGATGAATATTAATGGTGTAGCTTCATCCTCTTTGTTTTTCTTATCATGTGTATCTTTCCATTTGCCTTATCCTTCTTATCTTGCTCTATTTCTTATTGTGTCCCTGTTAATTCTCTTCTGTTGCTCTGTTCTCTTCTGTTCTGTTTGTGTCTTTAGGCCACATTCACACCAGTCTGTTGTTTTTTGTTAAAATTAACTAGAAGAACCAGATCTAGATAGAAGCCAGATAGATGGAGTACCCTGTCTGAGCATGACATCTGGCTCAGTATAAACAAAAATTGTCTCAACTCTAAACTCTTCAATCAAGAATATAAGTTAGTAAAATCCAGTCCTAAAAAACACACATCCACATTTTTATCATCTTGAAAGATCTTTTGCAGGAAAATGCATCGACCCTGTGGTTTTAATGAATCTTTAACTGAGGCTGAGTCTTGTTTCCTTATTCTCTAACGCCTCCTATTTTCTCCTCCACAGTCACTGGAAAGCACACGAAGGATGTTGCAGATGGCAGAGGAGGTGAGACTTTGACAGTTTGCTGCTGCTGCTGCTGCTGACCAACAAGCACAAGATGTATCATCTTACATGTGGCTGTGTTTTGACCTAGAAAGTGTGTCCATGCTGGTTTATAATTGGTCCTTACTTTGATGAGGATTAGGGAAATCTCATCTCGGTGCATGAGGATTTCAGCGAGATAATTCCCTGTCTTGCAATTTGTTCATAAATTAACTAGTCTTTGTATGCTTGAAATTAGATTAGAGAAGATTTTTACATTGATGTAATTAAAGATCTGAATTAAAAGGTTTATATTCTCCTTTTACAGAACAGCATTATGGCAGCTGTTGATAATTAACTGTTGATAATTTGAGATCTGGTTGTGAGAAAAGTCATAGAAAAAGGATTGCTTCAGTTATTAATTATTATTACATGTTTTTGTGACGCCTCAGTCGGTTATCAAATTCTGAACAAAGCCATTATCCTAATAAACTATCAAACGTTTATGTATGATTATTTTCATTCTCTGTGATACACTTTCTGTAATCTTTTATTGGTTCTGATTTTCTGTGACTTGTGTGTTTTCAGAGCAAACAGACCGGCATCAACACCATGGTGATGCTGGACGAGCAAGGAGGTAAATAATACAACATGAACACAGCTAGTTTTCATGCACATGTTTTCGCTTCTTTTTTCCTCCCAAATTAAATATTTTTTGAAAGCAAACAGTAAGAATTAAAGAGTTACCACTGCTTCCTCTGTTATTGTTTTGTAGCAGTGGTGGCAGGGGCTAATTTTTGGTATTTGTTCCATGTCCATCCCTGTTGGTTTGGTGTTTGTTTGGTAGTTTTGGTTGTTACAATACAAATATCATGAATATTTGGTTACTTGATCATGATTTAAGAGCAACTTCTATGCACTTAGCCTTATGTTTGTTGGTGTTTTTTGTTTGTTTATATATATATTTTGTTATCACATAGGCATCTTCAGATATTTTTCATGGTTCAGTAACTTGCATTTCATCCATTTGGAGAGGATTCAAAGGAACAAATTTGCTGTTTTAATATCTATAGAACCTTTTGTATTTTTACTGAAGCAGTCAGGATCATTCAGAGAAGCCTTCAACGATTTGTCCTCGAGAGAAAAATCGCAAGGATGTTTGACAATGTTTTGATTAAAAAAGTATAACATAGTTCAGTAATTCGTGCTTACCTCCCTGTGTGACTGTAAGTACGAAGAAACTGTAGTGAAGCTGTGTTTTTACATGTGAAATAGACATGACTGTTATAGTATAACAGCAGCACTTCCCTTAGGGAGAAATTAATACCAATATCTGTATTGGCCACAATTATCATGAAATAGTTTATTTACAGCGTCAAACTATTCTTTTACTTCATTAATGGTCTTCAGGTTGTCTCAGGAGAAGTTATTTGTTTATATTTGTGTAACTTCATATTGTTTATGTAGGACTGTCCAAGATATGCATTCCCTGTTTAAAAATGTGCATTTGTAATTATTTGGTGTACTACCTGCAGTTTATTTTTTTGTCATCCCATTTTTTTGCTGCTGCAATGACCCAGTTATTGACCCAATTTAGGAATCCTCTCAGGGCTCATTAAAGTTTAATTTAATCTATTCTAAAAATGGATGAGTTAAAGGTAATAAACAAAACCAAATTAACAGTGAGACAAATTCCTAGTGTATAAAATGTACCTAGATACAGACGAGGAGAGCCTGACATGGTTCGGTGTGCCTGTCTTGTGTTTCAGAGCAGCTGAAGCGTGTGGATGAGGGCATGGACCAGATCAACCAGGACATGAGACAGGCTGAGAAAAACCTGACTGACCTCTCCAAGTGCTGCGGCCTCTGTGTCTGCCCCTGTGACAGGTACACTGTCCACTCAGAGCTGCTGACGGCTCCAAATCACTGTAGTGTGTTATCAGGCTTTTCTATACTTTATTTGTGTGTGCTCTGCTTGTATTCTGATCATTTATGGAGCAGGAACGTGGTTGCTTTTAACAAAAGTAATTGTGAATGAACAGTGATTTAATATTAGCAGTAAAGAGCCAACAGGAGAGGAAGTTAGAAAATCAACTTAAGTTTCTAATTATTAGCATATTTTACGTTTATTTTTTATATCATGTATTGAGTCGCAGATTTGGTAGAACAGAAATAAAAATCCCATTTATTTTCTTCAAGGCTGCAACCAACGAATTATCGATTAATCTGCTCATTATTTCCATAATTAATTGTTTGGCCTATAAAATGTAAAAGAATTTGCGGTAAAAAGCTCATCACAATTTCCCACAGCCCAAACTGACCTCTTCATATTGCTTCTTTTGTACAATCAACAGTTAAAAACTCAAAGACTAGAATAAGAAATAACCAAGATAATCAGCAAAACCGACTGTTAGCAACCAGCCAATGTTTGACATCGCTGCTTTAAAAAAATTACAATTCATTGATTAACAAAATACTTGGCAATTCATTGTCTTTCGACCGATTCATCAGCTTATCGTTGGCAGGTCTAATTTTCTCCATAAACAGTGTTAGGTGTCTGACAGTTAATTTAAATATAATAGCTTGGATAGGTATGAAACTTTGTTGGTTATATCATCAGGATATGGTTGACAAACTGTGATCTGGTTCTTTGATAAAAAGTCAAAGGTACCAGCTTATGTACATAAAAAAAGTAAGGAACATTTTGACTTCAAATTCTCTTACAACTGCTGCTAACAGCTGCATGACATTAAAGATTATAGTGCAGTTAATGTAGCTGAAATGAATTCGCTTTTAGATTTTGGGTCGATTTTTGGATGAATTCAGCAACTGCGGTGTCATTTCGTTTCCAACTGCGGCAACAAAGCACTTTGAATTCTCCACTGCTCTGAATCGCACCCCTCCCTGGCTCCCTCTCCATAGCAACAGTAGCCAATGCTCATGGGTATTGTGGTATTCAGAGACATCCACCATGCCAAACTCGCAGACAAAGCGTGATTTCTCAGAAAGTAGAAACAATTAAAACGGGTGGCCATTTCATAAACCAGTAGGACGGTTCCATTGTCCAGGAGAGGTTGGTGTCTATGCTGACTAACATTGAGGAAAAGATTGAAATGGGACTACAGAATTGTGGATCCAGCTGCAACTCAAACAAATTACATGGGCTTGAGTGCTTCCATGACACTACTCTGCTATTATGAGCTTATGCTGTATTCATGTGAAATCGCCCTGAAAGATCAAAGAGTGAAATGAAGAGGAAAAAATACAAATTTGCATGTAAAATGTGAATTTTATGGTCAATAGATTGCCGACACAGTTTTGTGAGCATTCCCAAAATAGGTGTGACAGTTTCTAACCAGATAGGTGAGCTGCTCTCTGCCAAGCACACTTAAAACTCTCCCCATCAAACCATATCAACATGCAGTGTCAGTGTGTGTGTGCACAGTGAGATTATATCTCGTTCTAAATATGAAAAAAAATCTCCCCAAAATGCTCTCACATTGGAGAAGAGGATTCTTTGATGATTACCATAAAATAAGGTAGGGGATCTTTTTAACTTCCTTATGATTAATGTGCAATTGTGACTTGTAGCCTTAAAACCTCCTGTGGATGCTTTTGTGTGGAGTTTTTTTGTCTAGTTTTTTATTTTAACACCTTCGAATTAACTGCTTTATTGCTAATTTCCATTTTTCTTACAGAGTGTCGTCAATTGAGGCCGATTCACGATACAAGCACACCTGGGGTATTGGAGGAGGTGACGGTGAAGGCGATGCAAATGGCTCAAAAGTAGTCTCAAAGCAGCCCCCGGGTGTTCGCAATGGCCAGGCTGCACAGGCGAACGCCTCAGCATCCTCGGGTCCATACATCAAGAGGTAAGGTCTTGGTCATTTTGCCTCCTTTTTACCGTATTGTTGTCAGATGTGTTTTAATGCAGACATGACATTTAGTCTTTAATCGAGAGTCACTTGGGGGACAAATAACACTTGACATCCATGGTGCAGGATAACCAACGATGCACGTGAGGACGAGATGGAGGAGAACCTGGACACAGTGGGCAGCATCATTGGCAACCTGAGATCTATGGCTGTGGACATGGGCAATGAGATAGACAAGCAGAACAAACAGATTGACGGCATCAATTCCAAGGTAAGTCTGGGATGTGTATTTTTATTTGTTTGAGACTTTTCTCACATCACTTAAGCAGGATTGTCACCTCAACTTCCGCCAAAATGAATATCCTAAAATTGGTAGACGCTTTTCGTTCACAGGAACTTGGGTTAAGTTGCCAGTAAGCCTGGCTTATTTGGTTATCTTGCTTTATGGAACGGGCCCCAAGGAATAATGGAGCAATGTTTCTATAAGTTCATGTTGTTCCACTGATTGACTGTTGGCTGCAGTAATGTGGAAGGCAGGAAGAAGACTAGCAAGTGTGCAAGCATGTATGTAAATGATGCTAAAAGATTTATACGCAAGAAAATATTCAGCTTGTTTTAGGCCTCAAGGATACAGACGTTGCATTATGGTGAGAAAGGATGAATGTAAACATAACTTTGTCAGTGTACAAGCAAAGCCCACAGGCCGCCTTTTAAAGAATTGGGTATTGGGTTAGAGCAATTAAGTGCAAATGCATTTAAGTTAAAGGTACCCTGTGGAGTTTTCCTGTAAGTAAACAAAAACTCTGTTACATCCAGTGTTTTTCACTGAAACTCCTTGAGGTCTAACAAATCCATTTCCTTCATCATAAAGCCTTTGCAAAGCAGATTTTTCTTTCTTTCCTGCATTGTTTACATCCATGTTTACTATACTTGCGTAGAAGAGATGCTGTGGGTAAGGGAAAGGTAAATCATTTGAGGGTTGTACCAGCATGTTAAAAGACGCACTTGTTAAGTACCAATATTGATTCAACCGTGAGGTAATGGACCGAACAAAATGCAATCTGGTTGTAACTATAAATGGGTTTTGTTCTTTTGATTGGTAAGAGTAAATAATAATGTCAGACACATCTTTTATTTTAAGTTAACTGTTGGAAAGTAGTTTCTTACAAGAGGTCATCCACCCCCACCAACACACTCCTACAGACGGCTCCACTGACACCTGTCCCGAGTGCTAATGCGTGTGGGCTGGTATAGTGGACCAAACCACTGTGAAGCAAATGAAGGGGGGAAAACAATCTTTAACAACTCAAAAACACATTGATTGCATCTGTAATTAGCACAAGTGTCTTCAATTCATATAATTATTGTTATTATTTAAAATGTTATGTTTACAGTGATAAAGGCTATTGAGGTGACAATTCTGTGTATCCTGTATCTTTTTATGGTCACCTGTATATAGCCTAAATATACTGTGATATTATTTTAAGGCCATATCGCCCAGCCCTATGTGAAACCATTGGCAGGATTGTGTATTGTGTTATCCTCCATGTGCATCCTCTTTTTTTTTTTTTTTCAGAGCGTGATCAATACAACTACCTTTTCAATTTTTTTATTATCATCCTGTTCCATAGCTCTAAAGGTCAAACTCCACAGGGAACCTTAAATGTTTATTAAATGCATTTCAAGTCGGTGATTTGCTAAATGAAAACTAAAAAGGGTGAATATGTGTAAAGCAACCCCTGTTCAACTGTTTCTTTTCTGTCTTTCAGGCGGAAATGAACAAAGTTCGTATCGACGAAGCAAACCAGAGAGCCAACAAGCTCATCAAGTAGACGAGGAAGCCTGCTTCTGCCAGTTTTATCCATCAACCTTGAGCCTCTGTCGCCACACTCATACACACACTGCATACTTGTGCACATGCACAAACTCAAAGTCATTGACATAAAAAAGAAATGATGATAATAATCAGTTCGGAAGAATATTTTTGCCAGCAGTGTGCCTGCTTTACTGCACCAAGATGTAAGTAGTATACACATATATACATTTTATAAATTAACCTCCATTGACCATTATACCCTTTGACACATGTATTTAGGTCATGCTGGACTTTGAGAAGCAGGATGGGCATCAGAAACTGCTCCAAAAACCGAGTGTCTGACTGCCTATTACTGCTGTTTGATACCAAATATGCACCAGGCCTGTTGTATCATATCTCAGCATTCACAGGAAGGGAAGAAGCACAGGTCAGCTGCTTTTCTATCTTACTTTCTGCCTTTCTCTTAAAGTCAACAACTACAATCTTTCTCTTTTTGTGTATGTGTGTCTGAATGAGGTCCACACTCATAAGCTGTCTAGTAGTGATAAACAGCCCAGCATTAATTTATGTATCAGCCCCTTTTGGTCTTATCTTAATACAGCTACATCTAGTTTAATCATAAAACATTAACTTTGGTCTGAAACAAATGTATCTCCCTCAAATTGGTTGAATGTGTAATTAAAGTTTATTGTATGATGTATTATTATTATTGCTGTTATGAGATGACATGCTTATTTAATTATTCTCTATCAAACAAAAAATGACTTGTGAATAAAGTTGTCATTTATGCCATTTCAAAAATGTAAAGGCTGTTTCATGAAAAATCTCAAATGTGCTTTGGAGTCATGGCAAATCCTTTCATGCTGGAATTCAAAGCACCTACCCCTGAATGAAAGCAATTTTTCTGACTACTGAGAAGTCAAGGTTGATGCAAGTGTTTGCGAGAAATCTGCGAGGCGCTGACCCGGTGTTAGAAATTTTAATATATAGCAATCGCTTGTCCTTCAAATGTGATGGAGATTCAGTAAGGTCAGTAAATGAGGAATGTTCATCATTACCTCCTCCAAGGCAACTAGTTTAGATGATGATAACACTGAATTCAGGAAATATGTGACTGGTTGAATGACAGTAGATCAAGTGCTGTAATTCATATTTAGTCTCTCTTGAGGTTTTTTTCCACTCTGACCGCAGTGTTTATGTAAATACTGAAACTGTGTCGCTGTGTATTAATTGCCTGTAGTCATTCTGTTAGTCTAATTTTATTCTTCTTTCTTCATTACCTCCTGGTTAATAGAGATTTATAACACCCAAGAGGAGATTTAACAGCCTATGCAGGGTTCCTACACAAGTCTGGTAATGTGCGGAAAATTAGCTTCCTCAAGTTTGATAATTGCACAGTCGTTAAAAAGTATGAAAACAAATGTTCATTACTGAAACACAGGGCTGTACATTGTTTAATCTACTATAATTTCTCGTTTTAGCCCGCTAGGTCACTGTCATTATGGCATATGCAGCAGTTTTGTTGTAATTAAAATAATCCTAACAATTAAAGAAAATAGTCAGGAAAATATTTTAATTCGAAAATTAACGTGCAGGAACCCTGTCAGTGCCTTTATAGATGGTCCATGGTTGTGTTCTAACAGCCACAAACATCTCCTCCATCTGTTCTGTAAATAGCCACTATTCACAGCAGAGCTACAGTGAAATGATAATATCTGGTCGTGGAAAGAATAATTTGTTTTGTGGAAGCCAGAGCCGGGCTGAGAAATTACTGCTGGCAGCAAGATGCAAAAGTATACATGTAAATGAATGGTGTTCAAGGGGTAAATGCAGGAGCCGAGAAAGACCTGGCAGGCTCTGGTGAGGCCTCGCTGTGAAAAAATTGGCTAATGATAAAGTAATACAATATGCTGAAAGTATCTCTGAATGCATCTTCTTGGCTTATTTGTTTTGGAGAAAAATGATAATTTGTATGCTCTGCTGCGGGCGAACACCTATTGAGTTTGTAAAGATTGAAATGAACTGTTATTCAGGGCTTTGTATTGCTATAAGTGATCATCCTCAGACCGTTACTTGTCAGCTGAGATCTAATTAGTCTAGCCTGAGGCTGCCTCGCTGTCTTGGGGCTGTTTATTCATTGTCACACCAACAGCCACTGGAATGTAAATCCGACCGTTTTGTCTATTTTGAATATGTTTATATGCAGCTCGTCTTATCTGAAATTAGCTTGGTTAACGGATGACTGTCCAACAAAGTGACGATGCCTTTTGTTTCAGGCCTGCCTCTGTCATGTTTGTACTCAATAAATCTGTTTTGAAAAATTCACTTTATTGCACCTTTCTTGTGTTTTTAACAACTAGAATGACACTCAATATCAAACTCCGTAGCTCTGTATCACTCTACATGTTAAACCACCCATAACTTAACCATATATCAAGCAGATCTCATTGGGTATAAGATTTAAAACTTTTGCAAAAGGTTCAGCCGCTGTGCGTCACTTCAGTCTTCAAGTTACGAAACTGAATGCACTGTATTGGGGAGATTGTATGTGTTCAGAGTAAATAATTACGGTAATATGTGGATATAACGGACGGTACACAGCATGCTGATCACATCTATTATTGAATGAGCAGTAACAGTATTTCTGCACATGTTGTAGGTTGTTGCTTAGCCTGAGAATAGGCAAACATCAAGAATTTGGTCAGTTCTGGCCGAGACCCATCCTCCATGCAAGTTTTGTGAAAGTCCATTCTGTAGTTTTTGTATAATCCTGCTGACAGATCTAACCAACCAACAAACGGAAATGGGTAAAAATCTGCAAAGGGCATAAAAATGTCAAATCCAAAGTGTATGATTTCTGGAGTTTATTTTAAAGTTTATTCTCTCAAAATGTATTTGATATTTCTTGTCAACATTTTTTGGATATTTTACATAGCTGGAGAGTACAAAATGCAGAGTTAAAAACCACTGAACAGAAAAAGGCAGGTAGGAAGGAGTGGAAAGAGTGGAAGAATAAACAAAGTGGATGGAGGTGATAGAGTAGGAAGTGTCGTGACCAATAAAAACAAGACTGAATACATGTGATGAGTTCCCGAAAACCATTTCGAGGTGCATTTATAACAGAGAAATTGGACTACTGGTACTCGTAGCACAGACACGATGTTGTTCTTTAGACAGTCAGAGATTAAATAATTCATTTGTTCCTTTGTTGGTGTTAATAATCTAGACAGAGATCATCATTTCCTCTTGAGCTGAACGGTTTCGTTATCTTTCTGCACACGGCGTCTATCGTGTCAATGAGGTCACTTGAGTTGGATCGAGCCCAAAGTGCAAGGCAAGACGGCAGTGGGAGAGTGAATGCTAAAGTAAATGCTGTTCCACATACTGTACATACTCCATATTCCCTGTATGCCTTTGTCGATTTGATTTTCCTGTGCTATTATGGCTTTATTGTTGAACGTACCAAATCCTCACTCCCTTCCTTCTCATCCCTTTACATTCATATTGAAGACACACTCCCTCAGCTCCTTACTGCTACTGTGTGATCCGCGGCATAGATAAAGAGCGTGCCTGGTTCTGTTTGGTGGTTTGGAAAAGCAGTCAAGAATCACCCGACCCACAGCTTGTCCTAGACTTTGGCTGGTACTGTAGAACTTATTGAATAATGATCCAGGCTCTTTTTTAATGCTTTTAAAAGAGCACCTGATTTAAATCAAAATAAAAAAAATAGGTTTGTGAGATCAGAGGGGTGTTTCATAAGTTAAACCAGACATATTTCAGCAAGTCAGACCTTCAGACCGATGGAAAGTCAGGTGAAGCGTCGTAGTCCACAGAAAATTGCCCCATCTTGTCCTCATCTTCTTCTGTTGTTACAAAACCTCCCCCGACTTTCCATCCGCATGGGGGTGAGCAGATAATGACTGAATTTAAATTTTTGGGTGAATCCGTCCTTTAAATAAGTTTGCCCTAGTGTTACAATCAGCCTATCAGACTGAAACACGTGTTTTCTTTGAAATTCCTCCTTTACCACTGTTCTGTGAGTCAAATACGGGATACACTTTTTTAACATATCTCCATTAACGTTTCACTGTAATTAAGGTGAAGCAAAAACAACTTCTCTTTTTAAATGTCACTAAAATAAAATTAGAAAACAGACCTTCAGAAATTGAAGTATTTCTAATTAAAGGGCGGCAGGCAGCCAGTCTGAAGGAATTTAAACAGCACTTTCACCAGATGGAAGCTATTATTTCCTTGTCCAAACAAAGAAGCAAAATCATGTTTAGCTTTTTAATGGTATCTTATTCATAAAAGGCCTTTTTTCTTTATGGCGGTGTAACACTTTACTCTCCACGTTGTGTTAAATGTGCAACTCTGTGGCAGCAAATAAAGCAGTTGTGTCTCTATCTGTTTGTTTTCTTCATTACGAATTAACCTAATTAGCGCTTAATGTCTCGCCTTAAGGAAACAGATTTGGTTCAGTTCGTCGGGTTCATTTCAAGTCGGGCTTTGCTCAGCAAGACCTGCCACCTTTTATGAAACACCCCTCAGATCGATGCTGACACAAAGCATTTTGACACGTGTGTCTCTACAAGCCAAAGTTGAAGACAAATAAGGCAGGTCAAGTTGGTCTTGATTGAGGGTTTAAGATTATCACAATAGCACCATTTCAAACTAACGTAAAACATACTTCATGCATCTGTAGATATATAAACTGTATATGTATATATGTCGATGAATAGATATGAAATCTAGGGTTCAATACACAAGTGTTGAATATATTTCAAGTTCACAGAAACTTAACTACTGCCACAGTTCAGCTGAGAATACAGTCTGAGCAGATCTGTATTCAGAGCTGACTGATTGTGGTGTCTCATCAGTTAAAATCTCAACAGTCAAACCCTTCACAGTGCATAGAGCATTTAGTTTGCATGCCTGCAATTAACACTTGGTGTGTGTGTGTGTGCACTGTACAGCACTGCACTAGTCTTTACACCGCATTTACAAAGCTTTTTTTAAATTCACTTCTCTGGGTCCAAATTCAAACAGCACAGTATTACAGTTCACAACCATTGTATAAGGCAGATTTAGTCAAGTACTCTTTTTTAGTACTCTTGAGTTCACCCTATGTTCATTACAGGCCTTCATATCGTACACAGCTGTGTTAAAGCATGCCATACTGAAGCGAAAGTTGCAGCAAAAGTAAGAAAAAGAAAAGTTTTACAAACATTCTTTGGTTGAGTGTGAAAGGAGCATTCCTGTGCTTTAATTTAATGCTTTGAATTTGGCATTTGTTAAAAAGAACACAAAAGAGAAAATAAAGTGGACCTTTGCAATGATACACAGGCTTAAATACAGGCAAAGAGTGATTGCTTTAACCTAAACTACAATATTTCTGTCAATCCTCGCAAAATAATATAAAAAAAAATCTAGTGATAAAAAGCTCGCTCTGACTGATTGTACACAAAAACTACTTTTTCATCCCAGCGGCCTTCCCGTCTCCTTTCACTTCTTCTTTGCGAAGCGACTAAACTTCTTCTCCTTCTCTTTCTTGGCAGAGCTGGCCTCGGGGAGGGCAGTTGAGGAGGAGGGAGCGGGCAGGGTGTGGGCTTTGGCCCCTGAGGGCCCCGACGCCTCCTCGGCTGCCTGGGGCATTACGGCCTTCTCCATGGCTTGGCTCCAGCGCTGGAGCTCCTCCTGAAATTAAACACAAAAACACACACCAGAGCGGCTTACAGAGGGAAGTCCACCTCCAGAGGGGCAGTGTTTTTCTTTCTCTGTCTTATTGAGCAAATGAACAAGCGGAGGTGGCCACGCATTTAACAATGAAACTTTAGTTATGGTGTTCGTGAGGCTAAATCAGGGTAATAGATGAAAACCCTGTAGGTTAAATTTCTCGCTAGCTGCTGTTTGAACAGTCAGAAATGTGAACAACCTCATCAGTGCCACTCACATAAATAACCCTGCCAGAATACTTAGAAACAGGATGACACATCAAACTAGAACAGTTCATCAAATGAAAAATGTATGAAGCCCGTGCAACATTACACCCCGCGACCCCTGCTTTACATAGGGTCAAAGGTTACACAAGCACAGAAACTCTCATGCAATTCATGAAAATCATTTAAAATCGTTTATTTCTTAGCGGCTCCACAACTCACCTCGTCTTTACACTGGAACAAATATTCACTGCCGTCTCCAAGTCTGTGAGAGGGAAAGAAAAGCGGAGTTATATTTTGTAGTGTGGAGCAACGCAAGAGGAACAAGTGTTTTTTTTATACTAAACGGTAGTTATTGTGGTAATTTGGGGAAATTTCAAATATGTTACTTAACATGAAATTGGCAGACCTGCAAAATAAAGTGTTCCTTAAACTCAATTTATTTATTTAAACTTTATTTATCTTTATCATTAATCTCTTTGCAAGAAAGCAAACACAGTCCAAACATGTTGAATTTCTCCTTTAACAGTGAGACAGCTGACGGTTCTCACCGTAGTTTGCAGACGTGCTTCTTCTTCTTGTAGGTGCTGAGAACCTCCCAGATGGCGTTACTAAGAGACAGGGGGTCCTCGCCGTGATACGTCACCCCGTGGCCAAAGCTCTTGGCGTCCTTAAAGACAGCGAGCTGACCCGGCTTCAGCACACAGTACAAGTTTATCCATGACCTGAGTAGAAGAAGAGGAGGGGGTGGGGAACATATGGATCAGTTCAGGTAGCTAATCTCTGGCAATAATGCTAAATCAATTTAATTTAATCTCAATTACAAGAGCCACGACAACATCACCGCCCCATTAAGACTCAATTCAGTTAATTGCTCACTTCTCAGGAACAACTGTAAATAGTTTTGGATTGCTCGTGTATGAATACATTGACTCAGAGCAGCTGGAATCAGGACTGTTCAATCATCTTAAAATCACCAACGTGGCTAAAACAGAGGGAATTCATCTGAACGCGAGGAAAGTTGTTATATTTTCTACTTTTGCTGATGTTTGAGTACAAAACTAAAGATCACAGAATCCAAAAGATTTAAGATAAGACTTTCATTGGCTCCTTGTTGAACTGTGCGTGTATAAAATGCACAAGAAGAGCAATTCTTCAAGCTCATATCTCTCTAAAATAGAAGCTGCTCGCAATGACGAGATTCATTTTCAGATTAGGATTAGATCTTTTGGTAGTGAGATTTCTTATACATAAGTGAGTCTGTGATTAATAACTCTACTGAGGGCATTTCCATATTATGGCTTACTAAATGTATATTAACCATAACTTAAAGATCCCAAGTAAGAGTTCATGCGCTCAGACAGAGGATGAATAGAGGTGCTGCAGCAATGGACAGCATGAGAAAATAATTGTGTTTTTCGAACATTAAGGTGTGTAAACATTTTCTAGCAAACACACAAAATAAAAGTATGGACTTAAAATATGGGACATTTAAGACGCAGCTGGCAAACATGCAACTACAGAATCACATTTCCCTCACATCACCTCACATCTGCTGTCTAAAAACGACTTCACCACTGTGTTTGTAAACTTCACCTCCTTAAATCAATGTATGTAAAGCCTTATTTTACATTTTTGCTCTGCAGCATGAATGTTTTGACTGAACGCATGCCGTAGTTAAAGATTTCTCGCTCGTCTTTAAACACCATTCAAGGCAGCCATCCTTTCATTTCTTTCCAATCTCGAAACTTGCTTGAGTCCTTTCATCCATCACAAAGAAAATGAACTCTGCATCCATTCTCACTCTATTGCTTTTCTCGGATTGATTTTAAAAAGGCCCGAGTGAAATATGTGAGGCAACGTGGAAAAATAATGCACACTTGATGTTCACTGTGATGGATGAAAGACGGCAAGCAATTCTTCAGGGGTGCTAATAGATTTTCCTAACACAGAGAAATTAATGGAAGCAAATGAATGTCTGGAAGGGATAGTGGATGGATATAAAGACTACAATGCTGTGGTCCTTTTCCTATTATCTACCTATTTGAAGCCTTCTTTCCTGAGCCCTCCACGTCGTGTTTGCGTCCCAGCATGCCCTCCTGCAGCACCGTCTGGGCCCTGAGGGGCTCCATGGGCATGGTGGCGGCTCTCTCTGGTTCTTTCGGCATCACCACTGAGACAGAAGGCTCCAGCTCCAGAGAACCGCTCTCTCTCATTTCCGACTCAATGGGAACTGTGGAGTCGCCGGCCGTCCCCTCCAGCAGACCTGAAGTGGGCTCAACTGCACCAGAGCCAGACTGGAGCAGAAAAATCGAGACGGAAACAGAACGAGGAAGGAGAACAAACGTGGATTCTTTGAAAATATGAGAGCGCAGTGCAAGTTCTCAAAGAGTCAAATGTATTCTGTTTTAGACTGAGGAAGCTCTTTTAAATAAGAAAATGGCACAGAACAGAAGCTGATTTTCTTTTTTTCGAAAGTGTTCAGTCTCTTAAACAGAGGTCCCAGCGTGATAAACTACAGAGGACAGGAGTTAAGTGAGTGCAGCTACTAACCAGCGTCTGTTCCTCAATAGTGTAAAGCTGCGAAGACTCCTCTACAAAGCCGGTGTCTTCTCTCCTGGGGGAAAGAGGGCAGCATGGGGTCGACTTTTAAAACAGTGGGTGAGGAACAATGAGTTTGTGCGTATGTATAGAGAGAGAGACGGAGATAGAGATGTCTGTGTGACTGCATTAAAGTTTGAGATTTGCAACATTCTGTGTTTATAAATAGGAAATAAAGTCAAATGTCACAATGTGCAGTGTCATTCCTATTTACACCTTTTTTAGCCACTTTTTAGCCTAATAGTTTGTAAAACAATAGAAGTCTATGGCCGGCCTTTTCAATTAGTGGCCCCACAGTATGTCTAACACATATAGTCTTATAGATGTGTTGTACATATAGGCTTCCTTCTCATCCCTGTCGAGCACTGGACATCTGCGGTACTGATTGGGCAGGATGAGCCGATAAACTGTCTTCACAAATGATCGTGAATCATGTGTGACACATTTATAACCACGCTCAGTAGCTTTTCAAATCATTAGGCCGACAATCACAAGGAGACGAGCGCTCTGCCGAAATTATCAGTCTGTCAACCCCGAAACGTAAAACTGACAATGAAAAGCCGCCTTCAACAGGCTGCTGAAAATATCTGATCCATTTCCTGGGTTTAAAATATGGCCCAATTGAATTTGCAATTGAAAAGCCTCGGTCTATAGCATAGAGGAGTGAGAAACATCGGGCTTCACAAGGACAATATTGTTAATAGGATCAGTTCATTCTTGGTTGTTTTTTCACAATGGATTTGTTGACAGTGAGAAAACATTTGTGATGACCAGCACCAATTAATTCAAATGTCTGTGTTTATAGGTGTAATTGTGCATATACAGTAAATGACTGTGTGCATGTCTGTTTGTGTGTGTACGTGTGTGTGTGTGTGTGTGTGTGTGTGTGTGTGTGTGTGTGTGTGTGTGTGTGTGTACCTGCTGTCCTTATCTGAAAGTTGGCTGTCTTTAATGAACTGCTCCATGTCTTGTTGCTGATTCCTCAGCTCCAACAGCTCCAGCTGCAACACATCGGTGAACAGGAGTCAGTACCTGTTCTGTTATTTGCTTCTACATTACATTACTGCCATCATCTAGCATTTGTTGTTGAAAGTTGCCTGAGTTCATCATACCGTAGTGAGGCGCTCCAGCGCAGAGAAGCGCTCTTCCCAAGTGGCGGTGGATTTCTCGAAGGCCTCGTGCCTCTTGAGGAGTTTCTCGACCTCGTCCACAGTGTAGCCCAGGTCCTTGCTGGTCACGTAGGGCTCCTGAGCGATCAGCCAGGCCTCCGCCACCGAGGCGTCCCGTGCAAACTGGCACACCTCCAGCACTGAAGTAAAGACGGGGGTCATTGTGCGAGTTCATATAATATAATGTAGTATCGTTTTCAACAAACTGTCATTTCCTCAAGTTTAATGCATGGCCATTATTTGAACTATACTGTTCATACAGTCACATTATGTTAGAGTTAAAGTTAGATTACGGTTACGTTAAAGTTATACATTTTCAACAAATTTGGAAATGACATTTGTACAAAATAAGGACCTTTTCTTTAGTTTTTAGAAAATGAGTACACGTGTTGAGAAGGAGGACATTTTGTATAATGCGGACATTTTCGCAGGTGAGAAAGTATGGACATTTCTAGAAAGTGAGGACATTTTTCAAAACTGGAAATCTTGTAGAAACTGAGTGCATGTTTTGTTTTGAAAAGTGAAGTGTTAAGATGGGGAGAACATTTTGAAAAGTGGAGGGCTTTTGAAACGAAGTAATATTTTCTAAAAGTGAAGACATTTTGTAAAATGGGGACATTTTCCCTAAGTGAGGAAAATTTCAGGGAAAGCGAGGACATTTTGTATTAAGTATGGACATTTTTAGAAAGTGGGCACATTTATAGCTTTTTATCAGCTTTTTCTGTTGCTGCCCCTCAAGTATGAAGCAGCCTCTTCTCAAGACTTAAACTGGCCAATTATGGAGGTTTATAAAACAGATGCGCATATTGAACACAGTGAATATAGAAGTCTAAATTTTTGTTTAAGGATCCATCTGTTGCAAGAGTAAACACTGTCGTAGAACATCTTTGTTTTCATCACCGACTGTTTTAAAAAGCCAACAAAGAAGCTTATTGGAGACTGAGTGTTTTGTTTTGGCACTGATCTCTCTAGTGTGCAAAGGTTTGCACAAATATGAGCCGTCACATCGGTTAGTCATATGTTCTTCTGGCAGTTTAGACCTGTGAAGGAAAAAATGTATGTACAGGATTTGTTTTTAGGTTTGAGGTTATCGTCTTTTTACTCACAGAGCCTGAGCCAGTCCCATCTGTCGTCCCACTTGTACATCATCTCCTTCCTTTTCTCCGTCAGCTGAACCAGCTTCTCCTTGATCTGGCACAAGCAGTTATACAGTGGCAGTTACATATCAGCACTATTAAAACAACTCAGCCCCGAGACTGTCTATTATCCTGCAAGAATTAGTATTGTGAAGTAATTAACCGCACGTTAGATTCAGGCCGGGGTCAATTGCTCATTTAAATTCTTTTGGCTTTTCCATTTCTAATTAGTGTTTGCTTTATAGTCTCCCCGATGAGTGTAAGATGAGTGGATTTTTTTTTTCCTTTCGTGGCGATCCAATTGGTTCCATTATGCCAGACAAGAACAATCGCTCCCAGAAAAGTAATTAAATCTAATGAAAGCGGCAATCTGAGGCCCAGCTGAGGATAAAAAGGAGCTGCCTTTGCTGCCGGGGGCCTTACCTCAGCAGAGTCTCGGTGCTTGCGTGTCAGCAGGGTCTTGCCGAGGTCCATGCAGTCGGAGTATTTCGCTCCCCGGGCCTCAATCTCTGAGCGGATCTCCTGGTGGTACTTCTGCAGGAGCTCCACGGATGAGACGTCCCTAATGTGGAGGAGGGAGGGACGTCAAGTAATAACAGGTAATACAAGAAGTTTGACTACCTCTGTTGGTAGAGACTGGAACTACACGAGCAGGCAGTGTCTTATATCTATTAGAAATATACTGTAGATGTGCTAAAGTAAGATAAACAGTCTCATAAAGGGATGTGTGTTATACTTTCTGTTTTTAAATTGCTTTTTAAGGTCAAACATTTACTTTTTCCTGAATGAGACAATAAAAAATATATCACTTATATACATACTTTTATATATTTATTCATTTAGCCTGTGTTTTATTACTCGGTTGAGAATATCACACAGCAGCAACAACAACAAACAAACCAACCAGCTAATAAAATGAATGTCAAATGTAAAACTCAATCCCTCGAAGGGCGAGGTTTCAGGTTTGTTTTCGGCTGTTTGAATGATTTTGTCCTTTGAAAAAAAAAAAAACAGCCTCTTGAAGTCTGGAAAGCACAGAAATCAATGTTGATATAGTTTGACATGTTTTGTGTTATTTAGTCATTTATTTGTGCCTTCATCTCATTGCCTAGTAGACGCTATTATTCTGTTTCCACCTCTATAAAAATAAGACTGATTTAACTCAGGTAAGCCCTGTTTTGAGGCTGCTTTTTGTGTTTTTGTTGACCAACAAAAACATTAATGTCCAAATGTGTTGCTGACAATTGAAACTGATGTGAAAGTCGAACACTCAAAGGGAAAAGTTTCAGGTTTGTTTTTCTGCCGTCTGAATGTTTTCAGACAGCCTCTCGCAGTTTGTAAATCAATGTTGATTGAGTTTGACGTGTTTGATGTTATTAATTAATTCATCTGAGGCTACATTTTATTACTCCACAGACATAATTCTTCCTGTTCCCTGTAAACATTTATTTAACTCACCTAAGCATCTATATTGTTTTTTTATCCTGCTTAACACAAAAAAACATGTCCCAATTTCTGTTGACAACTTAAATTCATGAAAGTAAGAAGAGAAACTGAAACACTCAGAGGGCGAGGTTTCACGCTTGTTTCTTTTGTCTGAATGTTTCAGCCTCTTGCAGTTTGGAAATGGCAGAAATCAATGTTGATATAGTTTGACATTTTTTGTGTTTAATTAATTTATTAGAGCCGAAATCTCATGACTTAGTAAACATGTTCGAATTATTGTTGACAACTTAAATTCATGTGAATAAAAAAGGGAAACTGAAACACTCTGAGGGCGAGGTTTCGGGTTTGTTTTCCGGTCGTCTGGATCTCTTTGTAGAAAAAGAAAAGCGTCCCCTTGAACTTTGCCATTAAGAATAAATGTCCTGCCTGAATATCTACTTAAACTGAATTCCTCGTCCTTGGTCTGCTCACCTGGGTTTCTCCTGAGTCTCTATCTGCTGGATGATGCTCTCCATCCAGGCCATCAGGTCTCGCACCATGGTGAAAAAGCGGAACTTCTCGGCCGTGTCCACCAGCTGTGCCCTGCGGCCGTCGCAGGCGTCCAGCAGGCCCTTCCAGGCTTCCACCACCTCCCTCTCTGTGGCCTGGATGTTCTCCGCTCTGCTTCCCGCATACTGGGCGTGAAGACGTGAAGCCGTCTCCTGGAACTGTTGGACCTGGGAGAAGGAGAATTAAGAGCTTGAAGAGTTTCTCTGTGCTCAACTTAAATCTGAGTTCAAGTCGTGTACGCAAGAGCAGGATTGTATTTAGAAGCCAGTCATGGTCCAATATGTAACTTCAATATGAATTTGAAGCCTCAAGTGTGTGAACACTGAGAATAGAGTTCAGTAAAGTGGTCCAGAAGTCCAGTATTTCAATTTTTGGGGTTCATATATTCTATAGATCATATAGAAATATTTATTACTGCAGCTTTCATTTTTTTTAATATTATGAATTGATCGTTCACCCCAGAGCAAAGAGATGAAGGGGCTGATAATGTTAAGCATCCCCCCTGCTGCACCACCGTTTACGGGTTCTCGCCCCTTGAGAAAACTTCTCACTGTTGCCTAAATATTGCAGCACTCTCCCCCGCCTCCAGACATGAATCATCACAGTTTGCCTCTTGGCCGCTGCCTGCTGTGTTCCCAGAGCTGATCCCCTGTGTTATACCTGTTTGCCTAGCGCGGTGATGTCTCTCTCAAAGGCGGCGTGCATTCGGTGGAAGGACTCGGCTTTGCTGAAGTCCTCTCCCACGTCATCGGGCAGCTCTTTCTGCTTGTCGTGGATCTGAGCCACGAGTTCCTTCCCGTCATCAAAGTACCTTTTTTAAAAAAAAAGAAAAAAAGGGTTCGATCTCTCAGTGTCTTTGGCTCCGTGTGTGTTATTGTCACATGTATCATCCTGGCAACTAAACTCAATGTAAAGTCGTGTTGTTTCAGTTGATTCTGTGTGACAGCGCAGACATTATGCTGCATTACAGGATTAGACATGTAATCCCACTGGCAACGGTTCAGATAATTGGCCGTCTCTCTGCTCCTGGTCTGCTACTTCAATACTGTTTTCCTTACTTGAGCAGTTCGTAAGATGTTGTGAGGAGCTGAGCGCGGGTGTCGATGAGCTCCAGCAGATCGGCCCAGCTCTCATTGATGCCGTCCTTCCACTCAGCCATGGTTGCTGCCTCGGTGTGGCCGGCTTCGATCAGGTCGTCTATTTTCTGGTTGACCATGTCCACTCGCTCCTGGCCCAACATCCCCGTCTCGCGTGCAAAGTCTCTGAACTTATCCCTCAGAAGCTAAAGGGAAAAGATGAATGTGTTTTTAAAGGGTAAGCAAGAACAGGAAGGTGCAAGTTGCAGTTTGATTTTGATTTGAAGCTGCACAAGACGATGTGGAGATAATGAGCCCGAATGGCAACAAGAGGAAACCATTTTTGACTAGAATACACATGAGTGCTTGAGTGTTCGTCAAAACAGATCTCAGCTAACATCAAATGAAGCAAAAGACTAAAAGCAAAAGCATAAAATAGGCAAACTATCCTCTGGTGGTTTTCTCTTGTTGTGCATGGGACGCTTTTATTGTTTCTTCGTCTGTTTAGACTTTTCAGGTCCCATAATTGTACAAATTGTAGTAAGCAAGCGCACCTATCTCATCTTAAACAACTCCACACCCAAAATAACATGAAATAAGTTTACATAGGAGCACATAAATCACGTAGCTGTATGTGTCTTTGGGCGACCCTACTGTATTAATCAAACCTCATAAGAAAAACCTTTCGTACGGGTTAATGCAATTCAAAGTGCTTTACAGGCGACTGAGCAGCTGATAATATGATGTTTACAAATGAATCACCTTAATCAAAAGCCAGGCTAAAGAGATAAAGAGATAGCTTTAAGGTATACGTTTAAAAGCTCTCACATCCTCAGCTCGGAGTATAAAAAGCTGCCTTCCCTAAAGTTTTTGGATCAACAAATAAACTTGTGCCAGAAGACCTGAGGTCTGCTGATTTGGCTGCTCACCTACACATTCAACAGTTGCAGCAACAGTGGAGGTGATTCACAGCTCACACGGTCGAAGAAGATACTTCAGAAACCTTTTGTACCCGATTGCTGAATTTTGCATCAAAAACTGCGCTCCTTCTCACTGAGTCATAACATCCATAAATCCATATAGAAATAATATAAAAAGATGCCTCTTATAACTCCGGAAGATGCCTGAGAATCATCATGTTTTTGAAGTTTTCTTCAGACATCCAGTGAAAGATGTCTTCACTTCCGTTAATTGAGGTCAGGAATGGCCGCTGGCTATTTTTGCATACTCTGAATGGTGCTTATTTGACAGTGCGAACAAAATGTAAACAAGCTAAATAACTCGCTGGCTGAATCTAAATCCACCCACTGGACGTGCGAACTGAGCCCTTGCGGACTTCAGTCGTTCTCATTGTGATGTGTTCACTGTCATTGCGTAAAGCCTGCAAAGGCGCGATGCTGCAAGGCTAAATGAGCCGCTCACAGACAGGCCTGCGGACTGGAATAATAAAGTGCATTCTTATTTACCTCTATAGCCTGTTCGTCTACATATTCTCTATCATGATGTGGTTGAATTTTTTTTCTAGCCTACATGATCAAAGTAACGTTTTAATTGAGTTATTGTTTATAAATTCATAACAGAGGCCTCAAGAGGCCCCTTGTATCACGGATAAACTGTGGGTTTAGACAGCCTCTGGCCCCTGGGAAGTCAGATATAGCCACTGCATCACACTCAACATTATAAATGCTGTTAACGGCCCAAAATAATTATGGGAACTGTAGTTCTTAACGCCTGTTTGGAGTGTCAGACTTTGAAACTCGTGGTCTGGCCTGTATGTTGAAGCTTGTATTCATCTCTTAACGTCCCTCTGTCGGCAAGAAACACTCTCTATATTTTTGAGATGACAAAAAAAATAATAATGTGAGATATGAGCCCTAAAGTTTAATTCTAAAAGAAAACACCCAGGTGTCTGTTTGGCTCGCGGTCAGTCCAAGATAATTGAATCTTTTGGCCAGTTTCTCTTAGGGATTTCTTGTGTGTGCATGTGTTGGTGTGACTATTACCGTGACGTGGTCCAGGTCCTGGCCCATCTCCTGAGAGGAGGCCACCACGTCTCTCTCCGCGATCCACTGCTCCAGTTCCTCCACATCTCGGCTCAGCTGGAAGTGTTGGAAGGTGTGGTCCATCTTCTTCCCGCGGTCGTCCGCCAGCTCCTTCAGCCCGGCGTACTGCTTATCCACCTGGCCCTGTCTCCTGATGATCTCCTCACTGCAGACGAGGTAAAGGAGAGGACGGAGGGAAATGAGATGCAGAGAGGATGTAGAAAATGAGCAAAAGGGCGAAGAGATTGGATTTAGGTTTACTCTAGATGCGGCGTGTGATTAGCATTCAGGAATTATCACATTTTACATGCTGGTCTCTCTTATCACCCTAAACCACAACTGACTGGGGCGGCGTGAGTGAATTAGCATCCTAACAAGGAGTTCAGATGTAATTCTCTCTGTGTGCGAATCAAATTATAAAAGCACAAACCCATCGGGATGGTCTTCAGCAAACATTTTTTGGGCACGGTCGGACAGCCTCTGAATGGAGTCAGAGTAGTCGTCCACAGCTTGCTTAAGGATCATGTGGCGCTTGAGCATCAGCATGGCACTCTGCTCGTCCTGGACAGATGGAGGAAGAGGAGGATGAGAAAGAATCAGGGGGAGGCAGGAGAAATTAATGCGCAAAAAGGGACCAGAGACTGCACATCAAAGCAAAACAAAATACTCCAAATGAGCTCTCAGTAGAGGGTGGCACTTATAAAAACCGTGTCAACTTAATTGAAGAAGCCCCCGACCATGTAATCATGTTAATGCATGCAGTGCCACTTGTTATTTGCACAACATGATATGCCGTGTTCTGATTTAGATAATAAGAACTGTGTTTCAGACATCTGCGGCCACTTCCCTGAGTTAATCAGCCCACTTCGCTGTCTGTCACGAGCGGCACTCGCTCTGCTCCTCACCTTTGCCTTTTCATCAGCGATCATGTACAGCTCCTGCTCGCCTATCCAGGCCTCGGCCTCGTCCGCGTCGTTGTAGTACTGCTGGGCCAAGTTGGAGCCGTTCAGCCTCTCCCTGCGTTTGGCCATCTCGTCCTGCAGCCGCGCCCACGCTTCCTCCAGCTCGTTCAGCTGGTCGGCGATCCGCTCTGCCTCCGGTCTGTCCTCTGCGCTGGCAGCCGCCGCCATCCTCCTCCCTCGCTCCAGAACTTCGTCGACGCGGGGCTGATGGCCCTCGATCTCTCTCTGCAAAGTCTGAAGGACAGAGAAGAGACAGTTATAGAAGAGGATTTCCCCAGAGGTGATGTTCAAGTGGCTCTAAACTCCCCTCTGCAACTACTTTTCAATAAAGAAGTTCAAACACTATCAACTCATGTCGATTCTTGTGATATATGGAAACTTAAGTATATAAGATAAGGTAGATAAGTATTTTGTGAGGTTAACAAAATCTTGTTTTCTTTGCTTTTGCAGTACAGTCATAAATCTTCACTGGCAGTTGAAACTCAGTTTACTTCACAGTATTCTGTGTCGCCACTGAGACAACATCAGCAGAGAAATAATCTGCAACTTTTCTGATAAACTATTAATCATTTCAGTCCTTTTTCAAGTTCAAAAATAAAACTGGGACGCCCCGGTAGCTCAGTTGGAAGAGTACTGTGTCCTCATCCAAGCTACCCAGGGTTTTTGGCCTTTTTTGTGGCTTTGTTTTGACAGTACCGCCATGGATAGACAGGACAGGATGACAGAGAGATGGGGATGACACGCAGCAAAGAGTCACAGGTCCGATCTTAACCCTGGGCCGCTGCAGGGAGGACACAGCCTCTGTACATGGGGCACACGCTCTACCAACTGGGCTATTGGGCAGCCCCTTTGCTGCTATATTTTGTCATATATAACTGTACACTGAATCTCTTTGGGTTTTAGACTATTGCAATATAAGCAGTTTCAAGAAGAAGAAGAAAAAAGAAATCCTGAGTGGCATTTTGTAGGCTATAATCAAAACGCGTAAGTGAGATATTAATGTCAGATGAATCCGTCCCAAAAAGTAGATTTACAGCAACATAACTCTTCTTAAACCAGAAAATCCCTTACCTGGTTCTTCTTATGAAGCATTTGCACAGTCTGAAGATTGTGGCCATGTTCTTGTGACATTGCCAGGGGCATCCTCTCCTCGATCCAGAGCTGAAGAAGACGATTAAAAGGAGGAAGAAGATTGTGACAATGACAAGGGAAACAGCAGGTACCACATTCTGTGGGGAAATGGCTTTATCGATCTCACAGAGCATAAAAAATGAAAAGCATCTTTTGTTATCCTGAATTTTACCGCTCTAAAAAAAATTGTCTCCAACATTTCAAACAGTAAAAGTCCTTCTTTAAGCTGTCTCCTCCACCTGATTAAAGTGGATTGAAGCAGTGAAACCAATAAAGGATTAAGGCTTTTTTTTTTTTTTAACCAAGATTCACCTGAAGAGTCAATTTCATAAAGAGAGCTGCTGGTCTTACTATCATGCATACTAAGTGCACATACTGTAATTGAAAACTTCATTTCCGTATTAATAAGTTATCATTTTCAGGGGATAAAAAAAAAAAAAAAAACATCCTCTGAAGCTCCGGCTTTCATATTTCTAAGAGGTGTTATCTTGCTGTCATTCAAAAGCCAACATTAATCCAGCTCCTTTAAAAAATCTAACATTCCTTATTCTAATTTTGTGCTATCAATCATTTTGAGAGGGGCAGAGAGTTTCGACACATTAATTTTGCTCTGAAATTGGATCCATGCTCACAAGCTCGTCGGCCAGGTCTCTGTAGAACTGATGGACAGCCTTGGCGGCCTCCAGCTTGCCCTTGCGCTGGGCCAGCGGGGTGAGGAGCTGCTGGAAGTCCCTCTGCAGGGCCTGCTGCTCGGCCTCGAGCTCCGGCTGGTCCTCCCTGCCTCCGCCGTGCTTCCTGGCGGCCTCCTGGAGCTCCTCCAGCTCCCGCGCCCGGTCACGCACCTGGTTCTCTGTCATCTGGCGAGGGGAGATACGATTAGAGATAAAGATGAATAGCCTTTCAAGAGCCTAATCATGATGTAGTGGAAGGTGAAACGACCAGAAGTTAGTTTTTCTTTGGTCGTTTATGTGTGAAACTGAAGTTAGAGACTATTTTCAGCAACTGATTTCATGAAATTTTTACTAATGCAACACAGACTCTGATATAAGTTAGAAGACCTATGGTGTTCTTGTTGTTCTTTACATATATATTCAAATATGTCTCACGACTCGTCTCCAATATACAAAGCTTTATTCAGCATTTACTGCTGTCTTGGATGGTGCCTGAGGCTGTTTCTGGTTTAATTTACAACATATTGATCTTGTGATTGATATCACATCAGGGAAAGAGTAAAGATGGAGAAAGTCATTATACGTTCAGCCTTTTTTATGAATTTATGGTTGTTTTTATGTCAGATTTTAGGGGATACTGCAGCTCCTCAGCACCCTTATTGCAAGTGAGGTGGGTCAGAGGGTTTTTTGCAAATGTATTGTGTGTGTGTGAGTTTTTTCTGTAAATGTACCACTTCAATGTCAGACAATATCTGAGCATTCATTCTCTACATTCTCAGAAAATTTGCAGTGTGAATCCATGTAGAAAAAAAACTATTTTCATGTGTGTAACCGTGGGGGGAAAAAAATTGTTTTGGCAGGATTAAAAATAAATTGTAAGGTTCATATTTAAGTGTTTGTTTTTGTAATACTCATTTTGACCACAAGAGGCTCTACTACCAAAACAACAGTTTTACACTCCCCCTGCTGGAGCCCCCTGGTAACTACTACTCTTCGTATTGTACTCTTACTGCTGCAACTGTCAGCAATCATTCTAGCCATAAACTATGATGCCTCCCCTGGCTTTTTCTTTTTTTTTACCCAATATGCTGTTAGTGCCTCAAAGTAAGAAATTCTTGCTGTGTTCAGGTGCCAACAGTAAAGGACAAATCCTATCCCACACAGATGCTCACTCACCTAAAGTTAATCTGGGGAAAGCACATAAGCTGAAGCGAAAACTTTTATGTATCCTCTCCCATTGTGAGATTCAACTACATAATGAAAGATGTGCATATAACCAAAGGAACTGTAAGCACTAAAACAAAGACACAGACCTGATGCTTCTTGAGCAGGATGTTGGCATTGGTCAGGTCTTTGACGTCCTCGTCCCCGCTCTGTAGCTGCTGCTGCAGCCCGCCGAGCCACTTCTTCATATCAGTCAGGCTCTGGTCGAAAAGCTCCGAGCGGTTGGCGTCGAACAGCAGCCGGGCCTTCTCCTGGGTGGTGGACTCCAGCTTCTCCCAGAGCTCGTGGAGTTTGGCCAGACGCTCCGTAACGATGGGCTCAAACTCAGGCTTGGACTCCATGAGCTCCTGGCCCTCCTGTATCCAGAAAGACACAGAGACAAGAAAACAATAGAATTTATGGAATTAATGGAGGAGGGACAAGTCAAGAAAATGATTAAAAGAAAGATAGCAAAAACTTTTCTTGATCTATACTTCATACTTTATCAATAAATGTTTTATTATCCATAGTCGTAATTGTTTCACTATCTCTGATTATATGCCAAATATATAGCAAAAAGTTTTGTTTTTGAGTATTTCTTATGAGGATCTGTCTCTTTTCCCCTTCCTTTAAAACGTTGAAATATATTTGATCTTGAACTCGGGGGTGTAAACATGAATTTATCCTCTTAAATGATTTGGGATGATTAGCTCCCCTGCCAGATGGTATGAATAAATTCCTCACTAAGATTTGTGTTTAGATGTTAGTTGGCAAAAACTATTGTTTACATTTCCCAAAACTGCTCTGTATTCACCGAGACGTGCCTTCTTTCCGGCAAGAATTTGATCAAACTCTCAACCTCATTATGAAGCAATAGACGCCCTCACTTCCTTTTTACTTTAAGACCTAATTAGGGATTCCTCATCGAGGAGTTAACCCTGCATTAAATCAGTTATTGTCAAGGGCTAATGTGAAGAAAATGGGAAGCTCTTTAGATATTTTGTTATTATAGGAGACCTGTTATCCTTTTTCATTTTTTTCCTTTCCTTCAGTGTTTTATAAAAGTTCTTGTGCATGTGAAAGATCCTGAAAGTTAAAAAGGTCACAGTCCACAGCAACTGAAGCTCCTCTCTCCCACAGGAAATACCGCTCCTGAAACGCCTCGTCAGTAGTCCTGCCTTTAATACCGGGGCTTTGTGACATCACACTATGTCACCATGTCACACACTTGCATGATTTATGCCTAGCAGCTAGTTTGAAATATACAAGAATTGAATTAGCACAGCTGCTCTGTTGTTGTTAGCGGTGCCGGGTCAGGCGTGTGTGAGCTGACCAATCAGAGGAGACTGGGTATTCAGGAGGGGCAGGCCTTAAAGAGACAGGAGCTAAAACAGAACATATGAAGTAGAAGAAGTATGTAAACCTATTCCAGTATGAAAAATAAAATTAAGAACCTGGAAATGAGCATAATGCGTCTCCTTTGAAATACTTCTATACCCCTTTCTCACATATAAAACGCAGCGTTACCAACCTGGTCTACTTTGTTGAGCCAGTCCTTGTTGGAGGCCAGCTCGGCCATGAAGGCCTGATGTTTCAGCCATTTGCTGTGGAGGTTCCTGGCCTCATCGTACGACGTGTCCTGAGCCGTCAGCATCTTCTCGTTGATCCACAGAGTCAGCTGAAGCATGAAGAGAGAGGAACATAAGGGATTAGCCAAAAAGATTCAAATCAACAACAAAGACTAAGAAGCGAATAGGGTTACAAAACTTGGGAAAGTCATGGAAACATCAGCATTTTAAAATTGTGCAGAGGTGACTTTGTTTGAGCAGGATTTACGTCTTTATCTTTAACAAACAGAGCATTTACCAATTAGCCAAATGGGACCCCTATCCCAAATAGGGATGATATAAATTTAATCAAAGAAAGCCTCATCAAGTACCACTGTGTCATAGTAAACAAAGCCGAGTGTGTTTGGCAAATTGTCTACAATAATCAAGCGATAAAAAGAGGAAAAACACTGTGATGTCATGTCTCAGTGAGGGGATGATTAAACTAATAATTCATGTACAAATTGACGTTACCAAGCGATAACGTGAACAGTAAACTGACGGCGAACTCACATCCTGAGTGTTCTGCAGGAAGTGCTGCAGGTCTCGGTTGTCTCTGAGCTTTTCTGACACCTCCTGGGCTCGTCTTTTATTCTTGTCGTTCCTGAAGGTGAAACACAAAAACCGAGAAAAAAAAAACGCATTAAAAATCACAAGAGTGAGCCCGCCTTCCTCCCCCTCTTCATTCAACACCTCTCGCTGTGACATAACAGGATGTATCGCTGAACGACAGGGAGAGAACACACAGAAAAATACCTGCCACGGTAACCCAAAACAGTCATCCGTTTCTCTGCTACACCGTGAAGAATAGCTCTCACTTAAAGATCAATATCCATTATTGCGGGCGCCTGTCTACCAAGCCGGATTGTGGGAGGTAATGGGAAAAGCTCCCTTGCCCTCTTTACTGCCTCTTGTTGACATTAATGATACAGTGATAAGAAAGCCGTTTCACTGCTGAGTCGGTTAAAACTCTGAAGATAAATGAGATAGACTGTGAAGATGTGTTTTTCTACATCAGATCAGGACCTGAGTACTATTCATCAAACTGCTAGGAGTGACATTTTTGCACTCAAGTGATGATAAAAGTAAAAATCCAAGAGGTCTTTAAAGGTGGTTAGGAGTGGAAATACTGTCTGGCTGCAGTACAGGAACAGACATGCACCTTCTGAGACGTGTTTTGGAGTAGAAAACATCATTCATCAGGTTTTACCTACTGTCAGCATGCCAAGTGAGCTGTGTTGTTTGCTTGTAATGTATATACGAAGTGTATGTACTTAGGAGTACTTGAATCTTGTAAGTTTTAACAGTGTGAATGACTTTGTGATCATTTTGTTCCATTGTTTTTATCTCAGTTAATCTTTGCACATATGTTCTTGCATGTTGTTACTGTTAGGTCTGGTTTGATGCAGCATTTCCTGTAAACAAAGACAATTTTCTCCCATGGGAGACGATAAAAGTAACCCTAACCTTAATGTGTTAGCTTAAACAATATGTAGAGTTCAGATGAGAGTAGTTTTAGGCTGTAACAACACTTTTTATGACTCACACTCAACAACAAAACCTTTTTTTTTTCCTTTCCGGGAACAAGTCTGATAAAGTATTGTGATGTGGGGAAAGAAACCCTTATATATTGCTAAATTTAATTCACATCGAGCAAAAAAAAATAAATAACAACTGACCTCTCTATGATCGAGTCCATTTTGTCCTGGACTTTCCCAGCGTACAGGTTGTTGCCGTCCACCAGCCGCTGTCCGCCCTGCAGAGTGCCGTCGATCTTGTCCTGGTTGGCCTCCATGGTGCTCATGAAGTCCTCGTGCTTCTTCAGAGCTTGCTCTGCTCCGGCCAACGTGTCGGGCTGGTCTATGTGGGCCAAGGTGTACTCCTGCGACAGAGCGGAGAAAACATCAACACGGAGAATAAAGAAGGGACACACAGCCAGCTGACAAATACGGGCTGTGGTAACTGACCACGCTGCATTCTTCCATACCACATTCTTTTAAACACCTGTAGCATCACTAACCCCATCATTAAGGAAGCTGATGACTCTTTCTCTTAAAGACAAACAAGTTATGATCTAAATTTTCCATATTCCAACAGTTTAGTACCTGGTTGTTGAGGATGGCCGCCACAGCCTTGCCGTCCCTCATGAACTGCTGGAAGCCCAGACCCTGGTCCAGGAAGCTCTTGCGGCTGTCCCACATCTTCTGCAGCTCGTACCACCCACGGTCGAGCCCCTTCAGCCTCTGCTCCAGCTGCTGGTACTGAGGATCGTCCTCCTGACCCTGGGTGACCTGGACACCGGTGTCCCTCACGCGGTGATAGTCCTCCTCGTGGTTGTTTATGTCTTCCCTTACAGCATCGTGAAGGCTGAGCTGCTCCTCGGCCTCCGGCAGCGTGGCGGGCACTTCCTCTGACGCCACAGCCTTCTGGGTCTTAAACAGCCAGGACTGGAAGTCATCCATGTCTTGAAGGAAGGTCTGTAACTTGCTGACCTCACCTAAAGAGTCCTCTCTGTCTTTCAGGGTCTTCTTTAGCGTGTCCCAGGCGTCGTCCAGCTCTCTTCTGCGGGCCAAGATGTCATCGGCACTCTCTGGATGGTCCTCAGCCAGCTGGTCGGCCTCCTTCCTCAGGAAGGTAAGCTTGGTGTCGATGGCGGCCAAATCTCTCTCCATGCCGAACAGCTTCCTCTGGATGGTCATGACAGCTGCCAGGTCATTGCCGAGGTCCTGTGTGGACTCGATCACCCTCGTTTTGTCTCTGATCCAGAAATCTGTCTCGTCACACTCCAGCCCGTAATTGTTCAGGCTGACGGCAGAATCCACTTTCTTCTTCTTGTCCTCTACCATGGCCTTAAAGGCCTCCCACCTGAAAGAGAATTATTTATTAAGTGTTTGAGTCACTTTAACGTCATCTTAGGGGAATGTTTCATACCACGAGCTTTCTAAAGTCCTGACTGGAAAGAATCATGTAAAGTCATACACTAATTATAGGAAAAAATATATTTTCCTGGTTCATTTGCTATAAACTTAAGTAAATATATTCAATTTAAGTATTATTCATAAATTGGAAGCTTTATTCTCAACATGTGTTCAATTGTCTGCTTCCCTGTAGACACATTTCACTTTGTGTCTGCCTGTCCAGCTGACCTGCTGTGCACTGACTAGAAGAGCTTGCAAGCAATTAATTCAAAATAATTGGAAGTGTACACAAGTTTCCATTCTACCTATAATAACTGCTAAATTACTTCTTTTCAGGAAACTTCTTGGAAGTTATTAGGAAATTATAGACCTGTGAATTAAAGCTTTTAATGTACCTCAGGAAAAGAGAGGAGCATTAATATTTGAATCTTTTTGGTGATTTCTTTCAGGTATAACGCTGAATGATTAATGAGAAATGCTGATGCACAAACAAACATTAAAATTCGTGGCACATATAAGAAATAGATAATATATTCCAAGCACCTCTTATTCAGTCGCGTCTGACATTCCTTGACCTCTTTGGTGCGAGGGTGTCTGCTGTCCTCAAGCTGTTTCACAGCTTTGTTGACGTCATCGACTCTCGACTGCATATTTGCCATATCTTGTGCTAAAATGCTCAACCTGAAAGCAAGAAAATGAAAACAGGACAGTGTGCATGATGCATAAACATGTGGAAACAGAACATTTTTCAAGGTTTTTGCGAATTATTATATTAAATCTAGGCTACAAAACAATTCATGACTGCATAATAGCATTTTTTTTTTCTGTGTACCTATTCTGTACTACTTCCAGGTCCTCCAGCTTCTCCGGCACCTCCAAACCCACCAACCACGTCTCCTTCTGGCCCATCCAGAGCTCACAGGCGTCCGTCTCACTGAAGATGGTGTACAGGGCCATCGCGTCATCCAGCTTCTTCTGTCTCAGGTCAGCCAGAGACATGAGCTCCATGTACAGGTCCTTGATGTCTTTCAGACGTCTTTGGATATCAGGGGTGTTTTGCAGCTCCTCTGGCAGCGCGTTGGCCTGTTTGGACAGCGCATCTATGGTGGCTCCGTTCTTGATCGCTTCGTTCTTCAGGTTGTTGTGCTTTTTCAGCAGCCTCTGCGTGGTGTACTCGTCGTGGCCCACGTCATCGCTGCTCATCTGCCTCTTGGCGTCCAGCAGCCAGGCCTTGAGGTCATCAGCGTCTCCCTGAAACTGGAAGAACCTCTGGGTGTCCTGGAGGTTCTGTTTCCTGAACGCAGCCAGCTCCTCCAGCTGCTGCCACTGCCTCCGGATGTTGTCCATGCACTCTTGAACCTTGGGCGAGCCAAAGTGCTTGGCCTGGATCATCTTTTCTCCTTCAGCCAGGAGCGGCTCGAGGTTGGCGCGGCGGGCTCCGAGCTCGTCCTCGAAGGCGCTGTGTTTGCTCTGGAGCACCAGCACGCTCGTCAGGTCCTTGCCGTAATCCAGAGAGGAGAAGATGTGCTCCTTCTCTCTTATCCAGCTCTCCAGCTCCGCCACCTCCCACATGAAGTTCCAGAAGAGGCGGGACTGCTCCAAGCGAGCCCTTTGCTGCTCCGCCAGGGCACAGACCTCCTGGTAGCACAAGTCCAGGTGCTGCACCCTGTCGCGGATCACCTGGGGATCACATGGCTTGTAGGCTGGGGGAAGCACAACACATCAAAATATAAGTGCACTCATTTCAGTTTCTCTACTTGCTTAATTCTTCTCAGGATTACTAAGAAATACAATTAATCAGAGCTAAAAACACCGCCCTCCACTTACTGTCTCCATTGGCGAACTTGAGAGCAGCAGCACTGGCGTTCTGAACCCTCTCTGCCTGCAGAGCGATGTCGTTCTCTAACAGAGCATGTTTCTGTAACAGGTCTTCCACTTCCAGCAAGTGTTTCCCAATGTCAGGAGACAGAAGACGGGCCTAAAGAGAGGAGGCGATCAGTTTAGTGTGTACAGAATAAATGTCATTAGCCGATGAACGTGGCCTCCTGTGCTGTACCTTCATGTCATCCGTCCAGCTGATGATGTACAGCATCTCCTGGAAGATCCTCTGCAGGGTCAGGTTCTTGTCCAGACGCGCCCTACGGGCCTTCAGCAGCTCCTGCAGGTAGTCCCACAGGCGCAGGACGTTGTCTTTCCGCACGTCGATCCGTTTGGCGTCGTGGTATCGCTCAGACTCCAGCTCCTTCGAGATGTCCACCAAGGCCTGAACACGTTCCTCGTACGCGGCGATGTCCGTCTCGATGGCGTCGTGCTTCTTCTTCGCTGCCTCCACCGCTGGCAGGTCGTAACCAAAGTTGTCCTGAGGGGAGGAGAGCAGAGGGTGGATCAGTGGAGGGGCACAAGAAATTTTACTTTACAAGACACGTTACTTCCATAGTGTTTTACCTGAGCCACTAGTCTCTGGTTCTCCTGCAGCCAGGTCTCCCTCATGGCAGCCTTCCTGTCGAATCTTCTCGCCATCTGTTCAAGCTTCTCCTGTCTGATCAGCTCGTCTCTCAGGACGCGCTCCCGCTCGTGCTCCGCCCTCTCCAGACGCTCCCAGGCCTGCACACAGATGATGAGACGGATCATGAGGGATGGTAGTTTTTTTTGTGCAGTGCAGTGGAAGTATGATACTTTTCATTTCTTTGCTAGATCCCGTCCACAAAGACTTTAGAGGTCAACTACAGAATTTTGCTCATCTAGCTGAGCTGAAAGCATCTACTTTTTAAATATTAGTCCAGTAATCCATTAGTTTATTGTTGTTATTGTTATTGACATTTTATAGACCAAATGATTTATCAATTATATAATTAGCAGATTAATTGATTATTAATGATGAATGGCTCTCTTTCTCACCCTGTTGATATCTGCGACCAGGGCTCCCTCTTTAGGCGTGTAGACTCTCTGGTTGTTGGCCCTCATACGACTCTGGATGGTGAACAGCAGCACCTCGAGGTTTCCCTTCTCCTGGAACCTGACAGGAAACAAACACGAGTCGAGATGTAAATTTACTGCATTAAAAATAAACGATTACAGAAACTTTTCTGAGTAGTGTTGAGTTGCAAATTAATGGTGTTTTGTTTATTTAATTTATTCTGTAAAATCTAATTTAGTCTGTATTCCTGTTTTTTTGTTATTGTAACTCTGACACTTTAACTATTTTTTGCTGAATATGAATAATTTTTAAAGTGAGTCGTGTCTTTACCTCTTAAAGATTAAAAACACTACAGGATAAAGACAACAGATTAGTATGAATACAGAAGTAGAGTGCAATGTAATGGGAGGGTGTCTTGGCTCAACTCACTTGGGCGGCTTCTCTACGGTGCGGTAGGTGTTGAAGGCCTGAAGCTGCTGCTGAACACCAGTCAGAGAGTTGGCGAGTTTCCGGTTGTTCAGCACGATGATGGTCTGCTCGATCCACGTCAGCAGGTCTGAAGCCAGCGTCTCGTACTTATCAATCATCTTCTCTGTCTCGATAGCGTGATCCAGAACCTGAAGAAGGAGGTCAAAGACGGTTAAAGAAGCTCAGGACACTTAAGACATGAGTACATGCTGTTTGTGTGCGCCATCTTTCCGTCTCACCTTTCCGACTCTCTTGCCCTCCACGGCGAGCTGCTTCATCTTCGAGAAGTAGTGGTAAAATGCCACGACGTATGTGATGATGGACTTCTCATCTGGGTTCTCTGTGAACACATCTACGAAACAAAACACACAAGTCAGTCACAGCCAAGCCAGAGACGTCTCTGGGCCCGAGGTCTTTTTTTCCACCAGGCTTAAAGCTCATAAACATTTATTTCTACATGAAGGCACAGCCTCCATCAGTCACTCGCCTTCTGGGTCTAACAGTTTGGTCACGCCAAGCTTCTGCTCCGCTACGTTAAAGGCGCTCTGGAGGTTGTGGGTCGGGTTGGACCTCTTCAGGCTGTTAAATTCCACCAGATCCGGCCTGAGAGAGGAAGACGGGGCGAGTAAGAAAGCCAAAGAGAGAGGTGACAATGAGACGGCGAAAGAGAATGAGGAAGAGAGACACTGAGCAGATGGGTTTTTATGTGCGTTTACATTTCAAAGCTGGTGAGAGTGGTTTTGGCCATTCATCTCTCCTTACCGGTGTTTGTGTATGAGAGCGTTGAAGGCCATGCCGTCTTTCCAGCTGGTGGTGAAGTTACTGATGTTGACATTGGGATACCTGCAACACAGCAGCCAGGGGACGTCATTGACTGAGGAGCTCCTGTTTTAAATCAATGTCTGGGATCTGCTCGTCAACACGTGTATTACGAACCGCATATTTCTTTAAGTTCACGCCTGAGCAGATGAAGTGTTTTCCCAGAAGAGTAGCATTTTGTTATACGCTGACGATCGATTCATAAATCTTGAGGTATGAAATTTACAGTTATGACAGGATTAGCCTACATTAAAGGGAAATCTGCTGATTCATGTTCTTGACAAGAGTACGAATAGTAAATTGATACCATTTTCATGTCTGTATGGTAAACAGGCCAGCCAGGAGCCTGTTAGCTTAAGTTAGCTTATCAAATTTGCAGCTTCTGCTGGTGGCTGGTAAACTTAGTTTAGCTTAAAGACAGATGGAAACAGCTAGCCAGGCTCTGTAACAAAATTTGCCTTCAAGCACCTCTAAATCCCTAAAATACTTTGACATTTTGAGAAATATACAGTTTTTTCCTTTTATATTTAACATATAAATATTAGTCAAAGATTCTTAACATAACAAAATAAATAAGATTGTAAACAAGAACCAAGAAAGTCCAAACTATATAAGCTCTAGACATAAAATAAAATATTAAAAGCAGTTTTTAAAAGGTGAGCTTTGAATGACACACGAAAGGCAAAATATATTTTTCACCACTACAAGATTTACAGCTGTGCAGATGATTGGATTATTATCTGAATTCCCAGAGGATGTTTACAACAGCTTGGTGATGCCAAAGGTCACACATCCCACTTACCCTGCAGTTTTCATCTGACACCACAGAAGAAGAGCGTCCTTGGCGGAGCGCGTCTCCTTCTGGTCCGCCTGGCCCGTTTCCACAATAATATCCTGGATCTGGTGAAGAACAACAAGCACAGCTGGATGGTAAATAATGAAACTTAACTAATGACTGTGAGGTTCGCAATCAAACGAGAACGACTCACAGCAGAGACAAAGAACAAAAAGCTATCTGATAATGACATGTTATTAATAAGGAACATTTCTGGCAAAGTGGCACGAATACCCCTTTGAAATACATAATACATCATAGCTGGCAGCAAAATTAGGAATTAGTGTAAAACGAAACTAATCTAAAGTGATAGTTCATCAATATTATCATCCGAGTGGATTTGCACAAATCTAAACCTGTGGTCCAGTTGCTAGAAGGAGGGCTGGTAATTATTGAAGTTCTTATTTTCCCACACAGTGGGCCAGTAATTAGAGCAGTGATGTGATCTGAGAGACAGGCCCTGAGAGAGGGCTAAATTTAGCCAGCTTTGGTTCTCCTTGGTTTATGCAGACTGAAAAGATACAGACAGGACCAAGTCAACTCCTTTCTTTCCTGTTTCTTTCTCTCTCTCTCTCTCTCTCTCCCTCCTTTGAAAAGTCTGAATAATGCAGGAGGCCATATTGTTTGAACTAACATGTCTAAAAATAACAGTGTTGCTGTCAAATTAAAAATAAATATATGCCCCCTACAAGAAGATAAAAGAGTCAAACAGACACGTTCTGATGTTCTGGATGTGCTTCTAACAGCAGATAATAACGGCTGGAACCTGAAGGCATCACATTCGAGGAAAGAGAGAAAAACATCCCAAGGCTGCCGGCTGAAGCTGTTTGTCTGTGCTGCATACATACTCTGCCAAGTAGGACTAAAATGAGTAATAATGTACTCTGATTAGTTGATGGTAGTTTAATTTTAATAGCATACATCAACTCACTCTGAAACATTTTCCAGCTAATTAACGACCTATCTGGACACAAAAGCTGGATTTTGCAGTCTAGAGCATCCAAATATAATGAGATTTACATTGTTTGTTTTATTTCAAAGATTATCCCTAACTGGCTTTTATTGACTATTGATCTATTTACTATTATTAACTTACTGTGAGTAGTGATCATGCTGATATTCTATATAACAAAAGGGTTGAATCAGACTCAAAATCAGTAGCTAAAGAAGAAGAATATGAGCTCTCAGGTGTCTCTCTGGTGTCTTAGTTTACCTGGAAGCGAAGGATGATGGTCCAGATGAGGCCGAGGATGAGGCGATGGTTGCCGTCGACGATGTCGTGGGACCCCATGTTCTCCAGGTGGACCCTCTGCTCTTTGAGGAACTGCAGAGCCTTGTCCACATTCTCCAAACAGTGGATACGCATTCGGCCTTTAGTGGGTTTTGGCTGCAGTCAGGAACAAAAGAAAGAGTCAAAACACAGAAGGTTATAAAGGCAGGCGGGACCACAGGAGACAGAGAGGGATACCGGACTGAATGTAAAGAGGAGAGCAAAACATAAAAATGTCAGGTTTGACTTCTCACCAGCCGTTCGCCCGACAGCACCTCCAGCAGTTTGATGAGCATGCGTCCGTCCCGCAGGTCCAGGTAGAGGTCAGAGATGCGACAGCCGACCCGGGACAGGATCGAGTTGACCCATTTAGTAAAGGTCTTCTTCTGGACCGCCTCACGCTCATCTGGTGGGAGCACAAAGTAAAGGAAGAACATGAGCTCTGTGAGGGAGGAAGTAACTCCACATCTACAGAACAGCACCGCTGGAGCTGCTGGAGATTAACTGTCCTGCTCAAGGGCACTTCAGATGGATGGAGGAAATCTTATTAAGCCTCAGCGCAGAGTTAAGCTGCCTGGACATACTTATTGATGTCAGCTCCGTCTGCAGCAAACATGCACTCAGAAATGATTGTTTTCGGCTCCACTAATTTAATCCAACTCACTCCAATAACAGAATTTCTAACTTCGCATCAGCTCTGCCTCAAAGAAATATGATCTACATGATCGTGGACCAACGACGAGGCAGCGGGCCCCCGGGCACGGACTTGTAAAAGGCCCCCCGTCCCACCTTCTGTGCATAGGAGACTGATATTTTGCAGGTAACCCCGAGCTATCAGGCGCTGGTGTTGCTTCAAAAACTGCACCTTAACTGAAGTATTTAGCAGGTGCACACCGACACTCGTCTGCACAGATATTATATGAAATACAACAGCACAACATACAAACTAGATCATGGGAAACCATCAAAGGAAACATCAGATGCAAGTCCTGTTTAAAGAAGAGCTATTCTGCTGTTCTGATTTACCAGTGTTACTGTTTATTAATGAACTATCACTGTGGCCTCTGTATGCAGTGTAGGCGTGATTTGAAGGAGGGAACAAACAACAACGAGTCTCGGATTTAATTTGATTGACTCGATATTAAAAGACTCTTATCAGGAACAAGGGTAAGAATTGACTTAATTTATCTATTTATTTACAGCCTACTTTAATTTTAAAAGTTCATGGGAGGTGGACCTATGTACTGAGCTGCCAGAAGAAAAGTGGAATCACATTCTTGGTTTCATCAATTAAAGACATTTAAATCTTAGTGACGCCTGCAACATGTATACTGTAAACATTCACCCGCTAACCTCATGCACACGTCATGGACCTGGCTACTACACATAAACTATTGGGCATAAATATCTGATAATTTGCAGGATGCCGATAACTCGATCATCAATGCTTATCCAGCAATATTTGGCATCTTACCCCGAGAAAATCTCCAGATGTTTGGCTCTGTTCAATTTGTTTGTGTGGTTGTTCAACTCAGATATGTGTGGGCGGGTTGTGGGTGAGAATGTGGGCACCGTTAGCCGGGTTGTTGGGTTTGGTTTCTCTGGAGGTTATGAAGCTGTGAGTTACCACAACAGGAGGGGTCACTATTGGTCAAGCCTGCTTTTGCTATGAACCAAGTGACTTGCTTGACATGATTACGAGAAACCATCACGAAACGACACTCCCCTAAGGAAAAGCTTTACTTAAGCTAGGTCTCCTCATCCTCCTTGCAGAGCAGCTGAAGACGTGCTGCTGCATGAAAAAACACAAACAAGGTCTCTGCATAGTCAAAAGCATGCGTACAGTATACACGCCGACATTACTCGAGTGCAATTTCAAAACTCAGGCGTGACGGTGGTGGAGAGATGCAGAGAGCGAGGGCATCAGACTCGGAGATGTTTTCGGGAGGATGAGCGCTGCCCACGTGGTGACACATCGTGCCGGGCTCACGCTCACACTTAAAAATCATGTCTGAGCGCACGGCAGATGTGCCTCCTACTCAGCAGCGAAAAACAAAACTAATTTTGATGCGACCGTACGTCTGCATGACCCAATGTTCTATACGCTGCTTGTTTTGTTTGTGCACACACTTCACGGGGAATGTGAACGGGGGAGTCGGCGTGGGCGTGTGCTTGTACCTGGGGGTTGTATCTGCATTTATCAAGCATAGAAAACACACCTCTCTCTTACTCTGACCCTGATCAGGGATGCTTACAGTTACAGTTAAACTCAAATTCTAGCCATAACTACCAACTCTTGTCTTCCCTGTGGTTGAATGTAGATACAGTGCTCACAAATCAGCCCACAGAACCATTTGACATCAGTTGCACCTCCTGTTCACACTGAACTTGGCAAAAGTAGGTTCAGATACGATGCTGCATACAAATCAAATGAGCTCATTGGAACATCTGAACGTTGTACTTGAGAGCGTCTGCTTAAACGAGGATTAAAACAAATAAAGGATTAAAATAAAGTCCCAGCAGGTACGCGCACTCACGCGTATTGTAGACACGCATGCACAGCTTCTTAAAGTTTATCAGGTCACCCACTAGTGATGAGGCACTTTCTCCTCGCGGACACGTGACGCCCCCTCGGGCCGCCTCGTACGGGTCGTCCTGTTTGTTCCTGAACCCGAAGATGACTGCAAACTACGGAGTGCAAAGGACTGCATCCTTAATGACTCGTGTAATAAATGATTCAGACCCAGAGGCTGTGGAGAACAAGCACGGAGCAGCTAAAGAGCAGCAACAGAAGAAGAAGGAAAAGAAAGGAAAGAGTGGTAGAGAGGAGAAGTTAAAGATATCGAGTTAAAGGTTAAAAAGGAGATGATGAAAGAGAGTGGGACGCAGGAGGAGACAGAGAGACTGGAGCAAAGGTAAACCAGGAAGGAGAAAAGCGGGGAGAGTGACTGAGACGCAGGTATTCAGGTTTAATCTACAGAGACCCGGCCAGGAAACTGGAACAAGATACGTTACCTACAGTATCTCCCCTACTGCTGAAAAATGACCCAGAAAGCATCAACAAAGCTCCGGCCTCATTCTCGGCGTCATCAAAGAGAAGAAACCAGGGGTTATTGTATGTAAAACACATGGAGCAGCACAGTACAGTAAATAAATCATGCCTCATTCTGCTCCCCTCAGCAGAACAACGGCACGCACTGCTCCGACACATCCACACGGACAACCACGCCATGAAAAAGTAATGCCAATTAAAGACGTGCAAATAACTCAAAGCTCCAACAGGAGTGTCAGCGTGGATTCGTCACAAGCTGTTGCGTCATTATCTGTTATAAAAGCATCCCCGTGCGCAGTAAAACCCTTCTGAACTATTTGGGCGGCCTCCTCCAGAGGATTACACATCGGAGGCAGTAGGGGGACAATTAAAGCTTGGTTATCCCGTATCACCTCACATCAGGAGACCTTGAGAGGGGACGCGGTGCACATCGATGCTCCTGGCCATTTCGGAAGCATTGGACAACAGAGGGGGAGGAGGAGAAGGAGGAGGAAGGAGGATTGTTGCTCGCATGCATCCTTCTGAGCCGACTCCGGATGAGTAGTTCAACAAGCTCAATATGACAACGAGTACGCTCGCTGCTGAACAACACAGCCAGCAGCGATCACTGGAAAACTAACTGTTTAACTCCAACATTCCAGCAGAGATTGAATTTACATGGTCACTATGATATAAAATACACTAAGATATACGATTTTATTCACTCTCAAAGTATGACTTTCACTGGGCAGTGGCCACAAATACTGTATTTGTGATAAAACTATTAAAGTATTTGTTTATATAAGTATCTGTATATTTATATATCGGCCCTACAGATGTCTTCCTTCTCTTGAATATAGTGGAACTAGATGGCACTCGGTTTGTGGAGCTCAAAGGGCCAAAAAATACATTTTAAAAACTTAACAGTCACGTCTCTTTCCAGAAATCATACTCAAGATAATCCACAGACTTTGATGTAGGAACTATTTTTTCTTAGGATCAACATGCAGAAGGAAGCATGCAATTACTCGTGGACGAGAGGCTAGCGAACTAAGCTAGCTCAAGTACATCTCAGCCGAGAAGGACGCAATCAGCCTCATGTTTACATCCCGTGCTTTCGCCAGCCTCTCGTTCATTGGTGTTTATTTGACAGGGACAGTGGTAACCGTGGTACGGCTCAGCACCAAAGTATAAGCTACTTTACATCTGTGGTCGCTGGGCAGGAGACAGAGACAACACCTCAAAAACAAGTTACAAGAAAATACATCATCACTGTACAACAACATCAGAAACCCTGACAACAACAATACGATTTCAAAACATCACACTCCAACAATAACAACCAGATTTCATGAGAAGTGTTTGCTTTTATGCGTGATGGATGCATGCTTGGGTTGATTTGAGCCACAATTTCATCTTAAAATTGATAGATGCATGCTTCCTACTGCAAAGAGACAGAAAACAGAAAAATAGAAACTGCCCACAACAGGGTCTGTGGATCCTCTTGAGTAACTGGGTCATGATTTTTGGAAAGAGACATTACTGTTCAGTGCCATCTAGTTCCATTTATAATCTCTACGACCAAAACAATCTAGACGGATAAAAAGTATAACAATGGTTGTTTCATTTTTGGGTGAACTGTCCCTTTAACAGTTTTGTATCAAAGTTGGTGTACAAGCAGGTGTGGCTGAAAGAGAGGCTTGGCTTTTTGAGACATGTAGCTACACTTCATAAATAGGAAAGTAGCTGTAACAGTTCATCTGATGGGCTGACCTCAATTTAACAGTATGTTTAATGTTAGGTTGGACTTAATGGTGCTGCAACAGAAGCTGTCATTGTCATACCGTAAGTGCAGCAGTCACATGACAGCATCCAACTTCTATCACTTTGTGACACAGTTTTTCCACACTGACTGACTGACTGGACTGCAGCAGCGGCGTCTTGTCACTGCTTTGACCAACTCCCTGCATACGCATCAGTACAAGACTTACTAAACATTCCTCTGTTTCACATGCTTTTACTCTGTAATCTCTCATCCACCCTTTGAAAGCCCCATGACTTATTCATGCTGATGGCTTTTCCCTGTATAGAGCCTGATCTGTCTTTTCCCACAGTCAGCTCTTACTGGATGTGACCCGGTGGTCCTACAGTGCTTTGATACCTGCCTGAGTCATGGCACAGCCAGTGCTACCTGTCCCTGCAGCCATGACACCATGTCATTGTAAACGGTTCTGTCCGGGTGGGAGGATGAAACAACTCCACTGTTGGCTTTGTTTACACATCTCCTCAAGACGTGTTTTAGGCCTACAGTGCAGTCGGCTGATAAAATGTTGGGTCACAGGCTACGTACCATATTGACATTTCTACAACATATTGCACGTTTACGACCTAACTTTCATATCAGAGGTTGGAGGGGATGGTAGTGGAGTTAGGCTGCGTTTCAACATTTGTAAGCGTCACACCGCTGGATATTATTATGTAGACCATGGGACAATTTCCAGCTGTGTTTGTGGCGACCAAAACAGATATCTTAAGACAAAACATGATCTATTCCAAACCCTAACCAAGTGTTTTTTGACAACAGCGTGGTCACAAGATGAAATTGAGAATCAAACCTAAATATTCATTAATTTACAGCATATCGGCAATAATTATTATTGCAATTGGGTTGCGGTGTGAGCTGAATTGTCTGAGCTTTTGCTAAATATTTCTTGATGCTGTAAAAAGCAAAACAGGGGGATAAGGGGACCTCCACAAAGGTCTCGGGGAGTACGACTGCAAATACGAAAGAAAAAGTTGTTTACAGCCTTTTCTGGCTCCAGAGGAATCTGCGTAACGTGTCTTAAGTGACAACACTTGAGTTTGAAAATGGAAAAAAATCTGCGGGTGTACAGTAAAAAATGAGTGGGACATCTCTGCTCGAAGCTAGCAGCTCAAAACTACATTAGCTGCCATCAGCAACAGAATTAATCGCTGGTCAAGTTGAATTGTGGGTTATGTATGCACCAGGGGCCTCCTTTACAAAAATATTATTAAATTTGTACTTTAACTTTACTCAAGAATAGCCATGAACCAAAACAGAAAATCAAACTTTTTGGAAGATGAAATTACAGCTGGTAGAGACTGAAGGAAGGCAACACGCATTATTCAGTGGGTGAACAAACAGAGCCAAACAAAAGCAGCTTGGGGGTGTGTCGTCGTTACACAAGCAAAGTTCACCGCGGGCTTGGACGCATATGTGTGCCAACTGCAATACACTACATCAAAGAAAGGTTTTATAACAGCTGCTTACACGTGGTTTTGTACTTAAGTCATACTCAAAACTGATCGTACCGGTATTTGCATCGAATATTTCTACTCTCTTTAAACAGTCTATCGTTAGTCCAACAATGCCACGAGAGTGCAATGGAGCACAAAAACCGCAAAGGTTGACAAAGGCTGACAGAGCTCATATTCACAATAACTTGAGGGTCAAACTCACGGGCGAGACTGTAATTTTAAACAGTACAAGGAGAAGATTAAAGGCCGAAAGACTTAAAGTGGAAGGTGTGCAGACAGAGCTGAGTAAAACTAAAAGGTTAAAGGTCAATGTGTCACGAAAAAAAAACTAGACAAGAAGAAGAAAACAGCAGCAGAAACACCAATGAGTCCAATCCTAAGAAAGACATAAGAAAATGGATGAATGGCTGAAATCAATAAATGCAAAGCAGCTTGTTTCGCCCTCTCTTTATCTATTTATTCCTTGTGTTTTTATGTTATTGCTGTTCTGTCCGGCTTGATTCCAGTGACCAGATCTCCCTGATAACGGCTGAATAAAAAGTTAATAACATTTCATGACATGCAGTGGGTGGATCGATACACTTGTCTCCGAGCAGCCTCTCTTCAAAAGTTTGCCGCTTCACGTATCAGCTGGCTCTTCAGAATCCGTCGATACTTGAAATCAAGCAGGGGCAGAAAAAAAAAAAAAAGCATGTTTCCCTCTCTGTTCCTGCATCGTCTCCTCCATTTTCTTCCTCTCGCTAATGCACTCCTGTCATCGGGGAGTTGGATAGCATAGTGCAAGCTAACAAAAATCCACAGTGACGGCAAACCCTGCTCTTAAAACCTTAATAACACAGGCAGGGAAAAGTTAAACCGCCAGAGAAAATGATTATTTTTTAACACCGCCGACGCAGTTGTTCAGGAAAGAAAAGGAGGTTAGGATCAAAACGAGGGAATACTTTGTTCTTCGGAATAGTTTTGTGAAGGCTAAGGGCCGCATGGAGAAAAGGTGAGGATGAAAAATTATGAATATATTTGTTATTTTTAAGAAAAAGGAGAACATAAGGGTGCAAGCACGTATCACTACCTGGCAATGAATGGCTTTGGAGGGAAAAAACATCACAACCTTTTTAGGAGTTGGCCTATGAATTATTCAAAGACAAGTCAGTGAACAATTGGGGCACAGCCACAGCTTCCTGAAAATAAATAAATTACTACCATATACGTTTTAATAAAAAGGGCCACGGCTGTAAAAGCTCAGACTTTTTTCCCAGTTCTTGCATCAGGATGACGAGCTAACCTCACACTTGCTCACATCACAGCCCAACCTCCCTGCGCTGCCGTCCTGGCCTGAACACAAACACAAGTTGAGGGAAGGGAGGGGCGTGATTGGAAAAGTGTTATCTCTCTCATCTGTGAGGCCGGGCCGGCGGGTGAGGATTGACAAACTCCCTCTCAGAGACACACACAGGTGCACAAACACACGCAGCTCTCCCATCAGGACCCCTGTACCTTGCAACTGCCTGAAGCGTCCATCCAGGATGGAGTTGAAACAGATGTTGGAGGTGCTGTAACTCAGCCAGCGCGCCCGCTTCATACTTTTCGCTGAGGAGGAAGAGGAGGAGGAGAGGAGGGCAGGGGGCGGATGAGGGTGAGGGTGAGAGGGTCGCTGACGTCTGGGGGTGCAGGAGGAGGACGATGAAGAGGACGAGGAGAAGGGGGAGAGTCCCGTGGGCGCCACGGAGAGCGGGATGTGCAGGACGGTGCCGTTCCTCTCCGGGTGGTGTTCGGGCTCCTGCTGCTTCCCGCTGCTGCTGCTTCCCCTCGCCGACTTCCTGCTTTCGGGTCTCTGGGCCCGGTGGACCGCCGGGGTGCTCTTGCTCCGGCTGCTGCTGCTCATGCCTACCCGAACAGGGGCCTCTTTTTCTGCTAGGGCATAGGTGCGGCTCGCAGCCTCCTTGGTCCCTCCACTGCTGCTCCGGATGGCTGCGGTCTCCCTGCTGCTGGCCTTCAGGCTGATCTTGACCTCTCTGAGCCGGGGCTGGCTTATAGGGGCCGCACGCAGCAGGCACGGGCTGCTCATCTTGACCCCCAAACGACAACAACAACAACAACAACACGCAGCCCTGGAGCCGACAGAGGAGCTTGGCACTCCACGTCTCTCCTCTTCTCTGTCTCTTGGCTCTCTGTCCTCCTTTCCAGATCCCTCTTGTGCTCCCTCCCTCCCTCTCTTCCTCCCTCCCTCCCTCCCTCCCTCCCTCTCCTTCTTCCCTTCTCACTCTCTCCTCACCGCTGCCGTGATGATGCTATGCCTCCACTCTCAGGCGGCACATGGGCTCAGGCAGCCTTCGGTTCAGCTCAGAGTGAATTCTCTCGCCCCATCCATGCATACAATATGTTTCAATACGTCCACGTGCCCACACGACTCCCTCCCGTCCACACAGCGCTCCCACACAGTCGTGACATCACTGGATGTAAAGTGTATGGCACAGTTGTGGTTTTTCTTGTGCCAGCAAGCCAACATCCAATCTTAAAGCAAACAGCCTTTTTTCTAGTTTTTATGTAAGGAGCAGTGTAAATGGTTAGAGATCCAGCATGTAATGTGTGAGCTTTGAAGGCATGCTGGGTGCATATTTCTGAGTTCACAAGCTGTAAATCAGCAGTGGGTGTCATTCAGAGCTTCTCTCAACTCCTGCCTCTCTCTCTTCACTTCCCTCCCTCTCTGTACCACTCTCTCTCTCCCTCTCTCTCTCTCTGACAGGAAACACTGATTGCATTACAGAAACATCAGTGCAGCAGCAGCAGCACTCCAACACAATATCACCAACACCCACACAGAAGCCTTGATCACTTAAAGAGACAGAAAAGAGACAGCAAGGAAAGTGGTGAGAGCACTAGCCGATAAACGGTCTGCCTTTAAAAACGACTTTAAACAGTTTGGCCTGACCGGACATCGAACCAAAATGCTTTTCTGGCGTAGACGGAAATGTGTGCATAGCATCGAGTGCTAACAGCTGACGGATCGGACAGTTCTTGATTCTAACTTGTAATCCTTAATTCATTCATTCATCCATTTTTCATACTAGTAATGACTTTTTAATCGTCGCCATTCAGGGTATTTGCATTCTGTAAATGGCCATCTCGTTACATCAAGGCACTGACATGTATAGGAAATAGTGCTGAAGTTAGATTTTATCCAGAACCATTTCACCTGGCGAGGCAGCTGGATCCGCGAGATCACGTCATCCAACTTGCCAGGCTTCAAGCTATGCCCTGGTGGCAGAACTGCAGTGGTTCAAGAAGCATTTGGTCGTTTGAAAACCACAGTTAAAGAGGCATAGATGCTGCTATAGCATTGGTTATGTCAGAACAGCCCACAAGTGGCGTCCGTCAGCCAGGGAGTGTTTGCAAGGGCGTAGCCTGTGTTTGTCAAGCGTCCAATGCTAGCAAGCCCTCACATCAAAAAGGGCCTCTTTGGACACGTACCATGAAATCTCGGAAAATAAAGCTGGTGATCTTCTACAGTATGTCTTTGTTATTGTCATAAACAAACATATAAAAACAACATGTCAGTCCCTGATCGTGTCTGCTTCTCATTCCTCGGCCAAATGGCTCCGACTGAAAAGCACATTTTCAAAATAGCTCACAAATATAATTTCATTTTTTAAAAAAGCTCAGTAATTATCTGAAACAGTTGGGTAAAAAAGTTACTCAAACAGGAGTAATATGTGTTTTCGTTGGGGGACTATTTTCAGTGGAGGATTAATACACACTTGTGTGTCTCTTGTGAGTATTTACAGCAGCGGGGATGTGACCCAAAATAAACTACAGCGCCCGTTTTCATAGTAAGGAGGGAACATGTCACTCAGTGCAACAGTCCGGCTCATTGATGCATTTTTTAATACTTTCAGGACAGCAATGGAGGAATAAAGATATACCAGGCTTTGGTGACACAGGCAACACTTATTGGTGTTTTCATGATTTGTTGATTTGTTTTCATGAATTATCCTGTAAGGATTCTCAAATTACAAAAGGACTTGTTATTCCTGCAAATGTATCCAAACAAAAGTCACATTTTAGTATCTATAGATCAACAGCAGGCAATATAGCCATACAAGTACCCAAGTTTTCATAACCCGCGCTACCCAGAAGTCCCTTCTCCACAGAGCTGAATTCATGTTATACCACCTTGTGGCTGACCTCTCTTGTGTCTAAGGCTTTACAGAAATGAGCACTGTGTGACCCTCAGCTCCCCTTTTGTATTATGCCTCCTTCTACCACAGAGACGCTGCTATTTTAAAACCCCCAGCAGCCGCCCCGCAGGTGTGTCACAGCCACCAGCTAAGCCAGAAATGCCAGGGATCTGTGCTATGAGAGGCAGACGGGCAGGGCAGCTGTCCAGATCGGTCAGACGCTGGTCATTCTGGGAATGTGCAAGTGATCCCAGTTACTTGCAGAGGGTGTGGAGCGGTGTCAGGGCTCAGCTGCTGAGGGTGTGTGTGAAACATGCACACACAAACACACACACACACACACACACACACAACAACATCTGCAGAGCTCTAGCTGAGAGCTTCAGAGTCAGATAATGAATCACCTGCTGGGTGATTTTGTGGTTTCTTTGATTAAATCTAAGTGAAGGTCAGTGACACATTCAAGCTCATTCAAACCTGCCAAAGTTTAGCAGACGCCCATTATAGCTCATCCGTTCTGCCCTTTTTAAAGAGACACTGTCATCTCAAAAATCCGTCACATGAATGCCTCAGAGAGGACACAGCCTGTTTACTATGCATACACTCACCTGCGAGGGCCTTGATGCGCGAACGCTCAAACAGCCGGGCAGAGCTGTTGTCATTGTCTAGTTCCTCGTCGGGGAGGTCGAAGCGGGTGTTGATGTGGCTGTACTGCTGCGTGATCTCCGCATTGTCAAAGTCTGTGGTGGAAGTCATGGCGGTAGCCAGCGTGGCGGGCGGGCGAGGGGACGGCAGGCGGCGTCCTCAGGTGGTCCGGATGCGTAGAGAAATGAACAGAGGGGACCAAATGACAGGATGGACCTCTGGTACTGGAGGTAGTCTGAAACAGAGGGGAAAGACAGACAATAGAGGTGTTGATATGATTGATTATGCGGATTAACTGGGGTTCAGCACCTATTAATGATAAAAGTATATCATAAATCATGACAGCGCCGAGCAAAGAGTCTCCCTCCAAGCAAAAATGTGTTTTTCTCATTGTTACATCACTTGAGTGTTTGACCTTCGCAGAACAGATTGATGAATGTGCAGAGTTTGACACGAGAAGGCTGTTTCTCTGAGCTCAGTCCCAAGGAGAAGTTTACACAAAGATGTAGATGGAAACTCGGGTGAAGTTTTGTAGTCCACAAAACATTTCTGGAGCTTCACAGCAAAACAGCGTTGCGGCATTCTGCTAAACAACTGAAGTAGATGGCATGACAATGTAATTTTGAAAAGAAACCTATCTGAGACAGGTACACTTTCACACTGCTTTCACATTGGCCCTGCGATAATCTCCATTTTGTGTGTGCGTGTCACTCTGCTCGGCTGCCTGCGGTGTGTTTGAGTCTTCCTTGTGTGGAATGGCGGGTTGAAGGGTTACCGCTCAGATAGCTCTATCTGGGCGCAGCATAGCTCTCTTATCGTGCTTCACAGGGGGAGGGCAACCCCTCTGTACTGCAGAACATGACGAAGACACCTCCTTTTGAACGATGCAGCTCACGTAGTTTGAACTGTAAGAGTGAGAGTGTGTGTGTGTTTTTGCAGGGTTTCTGTTGGCGGGTATTTGTGAGGAAAAGTGTGTGAGGTTGAGGTGAGGCGGGGAACTTGTGTTGATACTGTAGTAGATGAGAATCAATACCAAATTTTTTTCATATCAGAGATTTGGGTGATGATTAATAATATTAAATTATAGATAAGGCAAACATTCTTCTTTTCATCTCCTTTTTATTAAGTACATTTCCTTAATTGCTAGTAGTATTTTGATTTAATGCTACTACGTCTTCTCCACTTCACAGAGCGACATAAAATGGAAAATCTTAAGTACAGGGACCTCAAAGTACAGTACTTGAGTAAATATTACTTTCCATCACTGCTGACACGAATTCACAATGTGCCCACGGAGGCTGTTTCTCCAGCGAATCCAGAAAAGAGGCCCCTCAGTGATGCACAATGATGGCATCCTACAGGTCTCCAGTATCAGCCGTCTGCAGGCGGCTGTTATCAGTCCAGGGATGCTCCACCCACCGCCGGGGATTCCCTTATCACCTCACACACAACCTGGAGCAGGACTGCTGCACAACACGCCGCACAAACCCTCCTTACACGGCAAACAAACCCGTATCCACAAACTGTCAGCTGTTTACAAAACCTGTACGACTCTAATCGTGTCGGAGGGCCGGCTGGCTGTTAGCTGCCAAACATAAAATCGCAGCAAATTAAGTGTGCGAGCCGTGCCGGGACTTATTCTCGCCGACACTGTGCAAGGCTCCGTTTTTAGAGCTGCGAGAAACGGCAAGCTGTGACGGCCCCGTGACAGAAAGTTCACCGCCTGCCACTTTAAGCGTGTGCCTGTCAATAGCATAGGAGTCGTCCTCTTGCGGCGTCCTTGGGCGTCCTGCTCACTCACAGCAGGTCACCCTGTCAGCTCTGAGTTCCTGCAATGCAGAATTAAAGTCTAAAAATCCCCAATATGCTGCGGCCACTAATAAAACAAGGGTAACAGTGCATGACTGCCGCTGTGGGGTGTTTCTTACAGAGGCATGATATTCGAGTTATGACTGAAGAGTGACACATTTGGAGCAATGGTTACTGAATGCTCTAAAAGAGGACTGTCAAGAATAATTACTTAAGTTTCCGCTAGAGTTTCAACCAGCAGCTGTTTTCATTATCCACCTGTGTTTTGATTATTTTCAAAATGACTCGACTAAAACGTTTTTTGTGCAGGGTTATCGAGTTTGATATTGGATTAGGTTTGAATAATTTAAAGGAGACTGTTGGGCCTTGGAGGAGGTATGCTTTCTACTGAGTGCCATCCTGGTTTCCTTCATAAACGATTCATCTGTGACGATTCTGGCAATCGATCGTTGGACTAATCAACAAATCATGTGTGTCAGCAATAGTTTAGATGTGTCTGATGAGTTCAGCAAAGCTAACACGACTGACACATAAATAATGTAAGCGCAGGGTTGAGCGAGAACTCAGCTCAAACGAGTATCATCGGAGTAAAATGTGTCTATATCAGGACTCGGGATGAAGTTTATTCAGACAAGTTTATAAAAAAAATCGTTGTCTTACTCTTTGGATTCAAAACATTGATCCGGAGCTCAATTCTGAGGCTGTTCTGTGAATAGTTTTCTAATATATAATAAATGTAACGACTTCTGATCTACTTCTGGTTCGTCCCACCCGCCTCCAATTTAACTCCTGCCTGTTCCAGTACGGATTTGAATACAGATAATTAAGATGGTTGAACAGATACAGATAACGCTCATCTCTGTGTAAGTATACAGTATTATAAATCATATTACTGGTGTTACCATTGTGAGCTATTTGGCATAAATTCAACATGAAATTGATACAGATGATTATTGCCCTCTACTGATAAGACAAATAAAGCGCCCGCCTTGTATTTCTTTTCTATCGCCTGTAGTAGATAAAGCCCTGGCCTCACGGTCGACTAAATACATCATTTTTATGGCTGCACAGTGTGAGCTGGTGAGTAAGGTGCGCTGGATAATTTCTCAAAAGTCGCACAAATGTCAAGAGGGATGATTAAAATGTCGTCTGGAATTCCTTAAGATATTCAAGAGCTGCTTGACCTCAGGCGAAATAAAGCAGATTACATTTATTTTCATTAAAACTCACGTCGCATTGCAATAATAATGAAACATGAGTTCTGATGTCTGTGGATGCAGCTGGTTAAAAGGTGTGAATCGGGTTTTTTTTGCTCTGAAGATGAGTGGAAACGAAACAACTCGTCGTTTCTGAAGTGTGAAAAAACTTCTCTTTGATGATAACCTCCCCGCTGCTTGTGATTTTAATTGACTGCACTCTTCGCTGTAAACAAATATGAACAATGTAAACATCAAATCAGCGCTGGCGATGAATTGTAATGACTCTGGGAGCGGCGCTCGCAGCAGCTGTAAGTAAACTCCTCGTCGATGCACTCTGAGGAGCGGGGAACGCATTAGCCGGCCGGGTCGAGAGCACATTATTCTGAGCAGCGTGGAGTCAGATGGAGAGGATGAAACGAGAGATGGGTGTGGTCAAGTCGTGTGACCGACGGCGTGCGTGAAACTGAAGCAGCCACGGGACTGAGGAGAGGCACGTCTGTGGTCGAGAGGAGCGAATCCGAGGCATGAACATAAAGTGGACAGAGATCAATATGGAGGGGCTGTCAATATCAACATCAAACTAGCTGCTACTTTAATAAAACACATGGTGGAAATTGAGCCAAAGCGTGCAAGAGAAGGCTCCTCGGTTGTGGTCAATATTTGTTTTGACTGCAACAACACTGGAGCCTGATCCTGTGAGAGGGTATAAGGAATCGATAGTAAACTATTCCTGGAGTGTGTTTACACTAAAAGTCGCTGCCCGTCCAGACACGGCGACACACTCACACTTGTCCTTTTAAGGGGAATGAGGAGGGACGACTCCTCTGCTCGAGGAACATTTTACTTCTGTGTTATCTGAGAAGACGCCGCACTGTTTTTGGATCATGGATGGGGGAAAAAACATTGTTGAAGAGAAAGAAAGAGAAAACATGCAATTTTGGAAAGTACTTGAGCATCAGTGACTGACTATTTCCATTTTCTGCTACTTTGTACTTCCACTCCACCATATTTCAGAGACAAATACTCCACTACATTCATTTGATTACGTTACTTAGTTACTTTGCAGATCACATTTTTAAATTCATTTATTTTATTGGCAGTCTGATAAAAAGAACACTGATTTCAATAACCAGAGGTGGGACCTCTGTCTCGTGCAGGAAGCCGGTCGTTAGTTTACGTCAGCAGACTCCATTTCTAAACTGCATTAGCTACTGTTTCTCTTCGTCAGCGGAGCGGAGAGAGGCAGCGAGACGAGGCTTTCAAGAAAATTCCAGCAGCATTAAACAACTTGAACTAATCGTCCACAGGCTCATACAGGCAACTGAGAGAGATGGGGAAGGTCTCGTTTTTTACATCAAGATACAAACCACTCAAATATGGACAATGAAAAAGTGATTAATACATGTACATTGCGGCAAATTGTTACACAGAGCTCCTTTAAATATACAGTGTATACATACAACTAAATTAGGGGTGTGGCAATATGGTGACATTGATGATAAATATAATATTTATAAATGAACAGTACAGTTTTGGTTACAGACTCTTTCTCCACCTCCCTCCACATGTTGAGTGTAATTAATTTGCCGGAAAACAGACAAAACAGGCGATAAACAAAGATGAAGATGAGTTTGACAGAAAGCATTATTATTTTTTTCCAAAATATTCGACATTTATCGTGATAATATCATTATCGCGAGTTATTTTCGTGATAACCGTGTAGTGTAAATCTGATGTCGTGTTGTGTATCGGATACTCAACCATTATTCATGTGGGTGAGTTTCACTTTTACAAAAGAAACATTTTAACATGATATCTGTACTTTTACTCAAGTTTGATTTTGGGGTACTTTTTACAACACTGGCGCTGTTACAAATGTAACTAAAGTGAATAAAAATGCTTAATATATAAATAGAAACATATAAATAAGCTTCACCTTGAGTAGCCTCAACATTAAAATGTTGCTTTAATGTCATTAAAGCAACAGTAATAATTATCATTCAGTACAATAAGATGCACATTTTGCTGATTGTGTACTTTAACTTTACTTTGACATTTTCTATGGCGGGTATTTGGATGTCATGCAGTATTTTTAAGATGCAGGACTGCTACTTTTACTTTTACTTTTTGAGGAGAAAGTCAACAGATACAAAGCTTCTTACACTGTACACAACACTTATCAGACAAACAACAGGCCCAAACGTGTGTGTGGCAGAGACATGGGGTTACCATATCACTGATAAACTCAGAGCAGAAGTTTTCCTTTGTACAATACATGTGTGCATCACACTGAACCAGTCTGCTAGTGTGCGTTGACCTTCACATAACCATCTTTTCGCACCGTTACTTTTACGTCAGCAAACCAACTTTTGTTACGCGCACTTCTCCACGCGTAAACATGCGCGCTGACGTCGCCGTGCGCACTTTGAACGCGCCCGCTCCACACTGAAAGATAACAAGCTGATAACTCACGACTTTACAAAGATGTAGCTTGATTAAATAGGCTGACTTTAACAGCAGTGCGGGTTAATTTAAAATAAACAATTAGCCTTTAAAAAAAAGCCTCTGAAAACGACGTCATGGCTTTAAAATGGCAGCCTGGTCCAACAGGTGGTTCAGAAGGAAACTTTTAACTCTACTTCAAACAACAGCAGCGTAAACGGAACGAGCAGCGTTACAGAAATGACAGAAACTATTTGGCCACGGATCAATAATCTCATTTAACAATGGCGCAAAACTTGCGCTGCCTTCAATTTCCACTTACTTGCTTCTGGATGTCGTCCTGTCTTAAAGTGTTTATGTTGAGCCTTCTCCCTGCCAATAAAGCAATTATAATCCCATTGAAGCAGCGGGGTGCCGGTCAGAGCGGACGGAGGGTCTCCACAGCGCGAGGAGGGCACGGGGGACGAGGGACAGGGGCTGTGTGCGCCGCGCGCTCCACGCTCATTCCCGAAAGCCAGCGACTGACCCACCCTGCCGGGTTAAAAATAAAGTGGGCGCATCCAGTACATGATCTGAGCGCGCAGGGGACGGACATTCCTGACAAGAGCCGGTGACTCTAAATGGCAGAGACACTTCTGATCTCCTGTGCACCCCCCACTCTGCTCCTCCACCCCGCCCCTTGACCGGGCTCTAATCGCGCACACACAACACCCACCAGCCCTCTCATAAATGTCACCTCTGCTGCTGCCCCTGCGTGCCATTTGCCATGCAGCGCAGAGAGGAGAAGGTCTGGACATGGAAACAAAACCTGGAGAAAGATCCTCACATTACAAAGGATGTCCATCGCTTCCACACTGAAAACACCTGTCAGATAAAAGTACATTTACTTTAATATTTGCGTTTTATGCTACTTTGTACTCACTACTTTTGAAAGGAAAATGTACTTCTTAAAGTTCATCTGACAGCTGTAGATAGAAGTTACTTTTCAAATTAAGATTTCACCCAAACTTGAAAATGATCTACTCACCTTCATGACTATAATAAGTCGGGTGCAGTTTTGTAGTTCGCAAAAAATGTCTGGGGTTTCACAGTAAAACAGTGTCTTTACATTTCATTTAATCTCTTGGGTCCCTTTACAAAGCTGGGCCCCCACTAAAAAGTGATTTCCCATCAAAATGTTTCATTTCAGTGTTCAGATTAAAGAAAAGTACAAAAAAGCGAGCGAGTCCTTTCACTTCAGTTACTTTAAGCACAGTTTTGCAGATAATGCTTCTGTACATTTACTTAAGAAGGACTTTTAATGCAGTTCTTTTAATTATAGTTGAATATTTTTACATTGTTTTATTGTTTCTTGGTAAATCAGCACCTTTGTTTTGCCACTACCTGTCATGTTATATACACTGTTAATCCAGACTATTTCCACTTATTGTTTCTTTGAAATAAAAGACTTTGGTTCATATCACTGTATTATCACATCTTTTTAAGAAACTTTAAGCCACATGGAATCTATTGCACTGCATTATATTTATCTATTATTTGAGTTTTGCAGATTGTTTACATCTTTATAATCTGTGTGTGTTAAAAATAGAACGTTTAACAAGTAACAAAAAGCCACATGCTGAGATTATATTCTCTATTTAAGTGTAGACTAATAAAAGCAAAATGTTTCTAAAGATGTAGTCGCTAAAATAACAAATAATATAACTCTATAACTGATTAAGTGAGTGAATTTTGGATTCTGATATACTGGTGACACTTACAGGGTCATTAAAGTGTTTACAGGTCTTGAGGAGTACTATTGCTTATGTGTAAAAGTAGTTTAAAGCCTAAAGTTGCATTGTGGGTAATGTAGGCACCAGGTTTTGCAAAGGAAGAAGAATGGTTGTAATAAATTAAAAAAAAAGTAGATATCGATTTTGATTGTTTGTTTTTAAACTGGCCACAATGGGTGCCATGGCTGCTTTTCGAAACCTGTTGCCTACATTACCCACAATGCAACTGAGCCACTGAGTGACGTCACTGGAGGCAATTTAATTACCTGCAGCTTCCTCTGGAGCCCCAAAAGACTTTATACTACTTTTCCGTACTGTAATGCAGTAGTACTCCTCAAGAGCTGTAAACACACTTAATAGTGTAAAACTGGTGGAGTTACCCTTTAAAGATAATACTGGAAACAAGTCACACAGAAACAAACGATTAAATAAATGAAAAAACAACATTTCACTTAAAATATGTATTGCATTCATTTAAAAAGTGGCCGAACACACGGGCCAAACAACATCTTATTAGCAAAGGGGAAGGGTGTTTATGATAAAATACATTTACAACACATTGTCAAAACATAAATAAAGTTTTTTACACAATGAAATGAGCACTTAAAAATATATAGACATACATATAAAAAAAAGAAATCAGTACAAAAAGTCCTCACTATGTTCCTTCACTCTGTGCCTTCAGTATTTTTGTCTCTTTCTCTTTGGTTCCCTCGGAAACGTCTGAAGTCCTAAACAGCCGTGAACCTTCAACTAATGTAAATAATATGGCTTCATATCTGGATTCAGCTGACCCGGCTTTGACTGAGAACAGTCCCGCCTTTGATCAGCTTTCTGCATAGTTTCAGCACTGTACAAACAAAAAACAAACTTCTTTTTTCTAAATGCAACCTTAAGAAACGCGTTAACAGTTTTGTGCAAGCAGCCGTGAACACAGCACTGTGCTTCGCTCGTAAAAAAAAACACCCATCACAACAATAAAACACATTCAACAGCATTTCAAACAGAAGGCAAGAGGAGCAAAATAAATAGACAGGAGAGTAAAAAGGCCTTAAAACTGAGCTTATGCAGATGTGGGGTACCATATTGTGTCAGTATCTTACTGCAGCTTTAATAATGTAATAAAGGGAGGTCAGAGGTCAGGGTTGGGTCTTCATTATGTTGCCTTGTGATCAAAAAGTCCTCCACTTTCTAACTATTTTGCTACAAAAGTGGTTCAAAAACGTGCCTACACAGACAAACGTTACGAGTAACGGCTGAGGAGTATCTAAATACCTCTTTCCCCCAGTACACCACTTTGCTCTTCAACACAAAGCTTAGGGACAAGGGGTGTCACGATTCTCTAAATCCATTTGATGGATTTGACACTTGAAAAAAACAACACAAAAACAAAAACAACAGTCTTTAGACGGCAGAAGGATACTGAAGGGTAAACGACCAGGATTAGAAATTCTTATCTTGGTGGGTTTTGTTGTTTTTCTTCTGATGCAGGTAAGTAGGAACGGATTGGAGAGAGATAAAAACATACAGGGAGGAATCGCTGATCCTGCTTCTGATGTCGCTAATTAAAACTGAATGCTCATTTCGATCGATTTCCTATTTAGAATTTAAATCGTGACACCCCTATTAGTGACTGTGCGAAAGTTACTGGGGTGGTGAGAGGAGCTGAACCTTACATTTAAAAAACTAGGCCAACCTTAGGGTCATTAACGTTTTCTTTAGAGCTATTTCTGTAACAATTACCTACTGTATGTTGCAATGGAAGGCTGAAGCAAAACATTAATTTAGGAAGGGAATAAAGATGGAAGAACCTCCCCTACTTTGCAAAAACAAGTCAGACTACCCTACCTTTAACCAAAATAAATATTACTATACCCTCCCTCTTTTCTGACCTCGTCCGCACCCTAATAAATCTCACACAGTCACTTACATACACATATATCTTTCGCCTTTTTACTGTTGAATGACATAAAAAGTTCATTTTCTGCAGAGTTAAGGCTTTTAAGTGGTTTAAAATATGCAGTGCCGGAGGGAATAAGAATGTACATGTACTGTGACAAATCAGGGCTAAACAGTATTTGCAATTTCCTTCATATTGGATTGGTTTGGATGCGGTTTTTCCTCATAAATAAAATATTTTGTAAGTATTTCTGAGTCTTCCAGCTTTCATTTTATTGCGTAACTGGCTCGAAAACATTTAAGCATTTAATTATTTGCTAAAACTGCTTGACCCAGAACTGGTACAAAGTGATGCTGCCTTCTGTATATGGTCTTAATCTCAGGTGTATTTACAAGCCCTTGTAACAATAAAACTGGCTGCATCCATCTATCATAGATAGACAGACAGTAAACACTGGTGAAAAAACACACAAGCGTAGTAAATATACATCAAATCAGTGAAACCTTTGATTATCTGTTGACCAGCTCTTAAACTTCAGTTTAAAGTTTCTCTCGCTATAACGTTGACCTTGTTAACTTTAGCATTTGGCTTCCCTAGAAATCAACAGATGCCATATTTCTAACAGGCTGACACGTAACAGAATAGAATAGACTAATTAACCTTTTTCATCAAATGAATAAATCAATAAAGTGGGAAAACTCTGTAGCTTTGCCACCTGGATAATTAATTATCAAGCCGTCTCAACCTAAACGAGATACACTAAATGTGCCATGTCAAGTCGCTCCCTTAAACTTCTAATCGATCTTTGGTAAAATAGGATTACGATTGTTTTCATGCATTCCTGTACATGAGAAATACAAAAATACAGTTTCAAAATTTTATAAAAATACCTTCATACAAAACAAGCTGCTTCAACTGTGTAACTGGGAACCAATATAATCAACAGTGCTCTTAGAATGAAAAAAAAAAAGTCAAGTAAAACAATGTCAGGTGCAAATGCTGGAGACAGTTCAGTATAAGTGCTCATTGCTAATACGTCCTCATCCTGTGGATCCCGTCCTTACGAAGCGAGGAAAACGCCGAGATCAGCGATGACAGCTGCCTGTCTTCTGGCAACAGTGTTCAACAGTCGGTGGGGGAAGGATGGAGTCCCCAGGTCCACCTGGAGGAGAACACAATGATATGGCAGGGATGTAACGTTTCTGAAACAGACACCGAAGCTGCGATACCAAAATTCGATGCCAAATCACAGCCCTGTCTTCTGGAACTGCTACTCCCCCCCCAACAACCCGCTGTGTCACAACTTCAGCTCCTTCACTTTCACTTTTAACCTAACTCACATTGACATGTCAGAAAAAAACTCTTATTTACGGCTGTTTACTGTCAGTCCTGGCGCCAAAAGAAAAAAAATTTTTTTTTTGCCTCAAACCAGACTCCGTTCTCATCTTCAAAACACCGTAAACAGCTGCCTGCTTCTGTCGACTGACTGAGCTCTACATAGTGCATTCAGAGGCTGCTCATAAATTACAGAAAGTTATTTTGCATTCCATTCACATTCGACTTTTTAAAGGAGCCCTATTGTGCTTTTTCAGGGTTTTCCTTTCCTTCAGTGTGTTATAAAAGGTTCTTATGCATGTAAGTTCTTGAAAGTTAAAAACCTCAAAGTCTGCGACAACGGGAGCTCCTCCCTCCCACAGAAAACACTGCTCCTGAAATGCCTCGTCAGCCTTTAATTCTGTGACTTTTTGACATCACGTTATGTCACCATACGTAGTGAGTGAGTATGAAAAAACTGATGCTTTTATTGGGCATTAAAGAATGTGAACCTATTCTAGTAATAACCAAAAATAAAATGAGCATTACATGTCTCCTTGAAGACTTTTTGCTGAATTTTGTTTACATATAGTTTACAAAATGCCATTAAAATAAAGATCATAACTTAAAGACCTGCCTTTCTATACACGTGCTAAAGACTATCACGTTACTAGACTACCTTTATACGTCAGAGGGGCCAATTGCCGTCTTTGAAGACCAAAACATCGACCCTTTTACTGGCAGTTAAAATATTGTGGCGTGCTAGTGATCACAACACATATCAGGATTAATTTATAGCAATAATATCCCACCTGTAGCAGGTAGATGACTCGGGTGACTTCCTGTCCACCGCGTCTGACTGGCTGCAGGACCCAGCAGCTGGGCATCATCTCCCCTCGGACGGCATCCACACTGGGACGAGGCAGAGACTCCTCGAACACAGATTGCATCGCCAGCACGGACAGGCCGGCCTGAGGCAGGCAGAAGAAGAGAAAAAGACATTAATAAAACAGGCAGCGCAGGCTTTTGATCAGCTCAAAGAGACAACTGTACGCTGACACTGATAACCAACATCTGACATGGTGTCTTCCACACCCACTGCCTCTGGGTCAGTCTTATTTTTGCTCAGTGCTGTTCCTGAGAGCATGAGTCCATTGTGGATGAAGAACTCGTAGTGCTGTTGATCATAGATTGGTTTAAATTACAAAAGACAGCACTGTCCAACGGGTACATTTTATTTTTCTCCTTCACATTATAGCGTGATTTTGTGAACAACTATGCTACAAATACTCAGTGAACCTTATAAAAAGGCGAGTGGCAATAATCAGCAGACCAGCCGGATGATCTTGCAGCTTTTCTTACCTGTTTGGACTCGGTGCTGATGCAGCAGAAGTCCCGCGGCTGGCTGAGGTGGCAGGAGGACGGATCTGTTAATATGTAAACTAAACAGAAATACACAGAAGACTTGTCAGATAGGAGAAATTAGATGATAAAAACCTGAAAATAAAAGAAAATGTAAAAGGCTGGAGGCAAACAAAGGGGATTTTATTGCTACATACGGTTGGAAATCAGTTTATGCTCCAACCTCGAGTCAAAACTTAACATATTCATATAAAACTAGGAAGATCCATCACAATAAACTCTAGTTTAGAGCGAGGACACAAATGGACGAAACAAAACTTTTGATCGGGGCAAAGTCGATGAGGTGAGAGTGATGGTGCAAAGGTAGTAAATACGACACACTGCAGGTGTGAGAATGGAGGTGGTCATGCAATACAATAATCTAGTCAGTGATGAATGGGATTGTATACTGTATAGTGCTACATAACTAATGGCTGCAGAAGCATCATTTGAAGCATATACATCTGCAGGGTCCATAAACACCTTGCAAAAATATAAATAGTTTTGCAGCAAAGACAATTTTGTATTTTTTTGCAATAATACAAAAAGTATTTGCAAGGTAAACTCTTTTACCACGTAAAGCTCACAATGCAAAAAAACTTACTTATCAGTATTTTATAAATTGGCAATTAACTCAATGAGTGTCTCATCTTAATGTTTCCAGTCTACTGTTGAAATTTGCTTCAGAAAATAAGCTTTATTTGAATATTGTATTATGAACTATGACTGAAACAGCATTTCATTTTGTAGCTAGTTTAGATGGAGCCAATTTAAAATTTTCTTATACTGTCGGTACTTTAATCCATTAATATAATATTATTTTTTACATAAAATCTTAATGTATTTGATATATTGTAATATTGTAACCATGTCTGCAGTTGTTTATGTGTTATGTTAAAGGTCCTATTTGTGAGAAAGTTCATTTTTGGGTCTCATTCCCAGCTCGTCAAATGCTGACACTTGGTGGCCGACCTGACCTGTCCAACCCAAAGTATTTTGGGCTGGCATGTCCAGTTCCCAGCTGTATTTGACAAGCTGGGAACGAGACTCAAAACTCAACTTTCTAACAAAGTGGACCTTGAAATGTATTTTGTGATTGGTTCAAACCAAAACTCTTAATTAATTAAGCAACTGTCAGATAAACGTGGTGGAATTCCCTCTGATTTATAGCGGAGTAGGAGTATAGAGCGGCATTGAATGGAAAAATTAAAGTACATCTACCTCAAATTTGCATTTACGCAACACTCTTGACCCAATTTAATTTGTTGTATTCCCCCACTGGTATCGTAATGTACAGTATACAAACCATTGGTGGATAAAGACTAAGCAGACACATTAGCTCACCCAGCTGAGTGCTGTCATCTAGTGGTCGTGTCCAGACAGAACGTACTGACTGATTATACATGTGGCTCTTGGACAGCTGGCAGATTACGTTCCACAGGCTGTCCAGGGGTCTGTCCAGCTCCCCGGCCCCCAGAAAGCCGTGGACAGATGGGCTGGAGGAGGGCTTGTAGTAAGTCTGGATACCTCGTTCTTCTCCTTGGTACCTAAAGAAACACAGACTTGATACATTAGCAAATTAATGGTACTTATGAAGGTAAGCATTCACTTTGCAGCTGATTAATCACATCTAAGAGCCCACAGAGAAAGTGAGTAGATTCAAAGATAAGAGAGTTTATTGAAGAGAATGACTGAGCTCACCTCCAGCCTGCTGAGGCCTTGCCCATTAGCAGGTTGCTCAAATCCCCAGAAGAAGCTAGCCGCACCTTTAGAGAAAGAAAATTCAACCTGATACAAATGTCTGGAAGAGAAGATCTTTATAATGCTTAGTCTGTAACAGTTGTGTTTAAAGGCCGGATGTTTTTTATTGCAATACAAAAAACATCAGCGCTAAATTTACATCTTTTGTTACCTCAGCCAGAGCTCGACCGAGGAGACTAGAGGTGATATCTTGATAGGTTGTAGATATGGAGGAGGAGGAGCCAAAGGAGGCGGTGCGTTGACGTGTACAAGCTTGGGGTGATGGAGATGAAGTCATCAGGGGCTCAAACGTGGTGACAGGAGGCTCAAGGCGGACGTCTAGCAAAACACACGGAGGGAATTTCAATACAGAAAATGCAGAGGTGGACAGAGTGGGCTAAACTTTGTAAACTAGGAATCATACATAAGTTAGTCAGTGTCCACTTGTATTTAAACTTTAAAAAAAAAATGTATTTAAGGTAATTTAAGCTGAGAAAGTTTTGCCCCAGTCTGTTTGGCTTTTGTGAACCGCAGCCCAGTCCTTACCGTGGGCAGACAGCCAGGCTCTGTGTGTCTTCACACTTTGAGGACCACATATCGGAGGACGTGTCCTGACCTTAAGCCCTTCATCCTGGAACCCTGCGATCTGAACAAAAACAAAAACAGCAACAACAACACTATTACCCTCTGTGTTGCTCATTCAAAAAGAAATATTACAACAAAAACAAACCATTTACATTCTCGGATGTTTCAGTTATCAAATCTCAGTTAATCAAATCTACTGTATTGAGTAATTTTAGAGTACAAACCTGTCCAGTCAGAGGTGGTCTGTTGCCATTCAGCAGCTGTGCAGTGTTGCCGCTGTTATATCCTGATGTTGGCCCAGAGGAAAGGCTCAGGCTGGATCCGGTGCACAAGGTGCTGTTACTGGTTCTTGTCCGATGCCTCAGGTCATCCTGACCCACACAGGGAAGAAGATATATTTAACCTCAAATCATTGAAGTCACCTTGCACTTTAGGAACTTCTGCCAAACATTTTTCACTATTTTCTGATATTTCATAGGCCAACAATTATTCGATTAATGGAAACATAATCAACATATGAATCAACAATGAAAATAAAGCTGTAAGTGAGACAAGCATTGAGAATTATTATGTTCTTTCTGACACAAATTTGAACTGAAAACCAACCTTGACTTCCTGAGACAAGGCCTGCTGCTGAAGCCTCTTCTTCTCCTGCTCCGTCCTCTCTCGCAGTCGTTCTCTCGCCCTAGCGATCTCTGTCATGGCCTCCTCCCGGGCTCGGCCGTAGTCTCGCAACAGCTGCTCAATGTCAGACGGATACTGGCCCTCTCCTCTTGGGGGGTCTGGTATTCTGTCATTAAGATAATTCACTGAGTTACATTTAAACCACAATAAAACATTATTTTTTCCCCCACTATTTCAATACAAAACCTAAAAAGTTACACATTAAATTTAAGATTGATATGGGCATTTTGTTTTGCTCTATGAGAGGACCAGTAGTGTCTTACCTGGTGCTGTCTATCACCTCTTGGCGGAGCTGTTGTAAGTACTCTTTACGTCGACTGGGCATGGCGGTGGACACCTTGCAAACAGCCTCTTGTGGAGAGGAGCGAGGATGTTTGCTGGGACTCAGACTACGTGCTCTCCGGTAAGTCTGGAGACGTTCCTCCCTCTCTTGCCTCAAACCCTCAATACTCCTGCGATGTCTGAGAGGGAAACATTCACAGAAACAGAAAATTATGAAAATAGGAAGGATGCTTTATATAAAATCTGCAATACACTGAAGTTTGCATGAAGTGTGTTTGATCATGCGTTAACGAGACAATTAAGCTCGTCTTAGTTTGGTAAGATAAAACTTGAGTCCAGACAGTGTACAGTTGCACTTTCTGTTTGGTGAGGAAAATAGATGCAGGAATATTTCCTTTTCTTGACATTTTGTGAGTTTATGTTTTTTACATATTAAACTAAAAGCTATGAGAACTTGTGAATCCTAGTGAAATGTTTTATTCATTTGCATTCTCACCTATCATACAGCTGCTGATTGGTAGTTGTAGAGGTCGTTGGCTCCAGCTCTTCTCTGGACCTCGGGCTCAGCATCTTCAACAGCGTATCCGTCTCTCCGAGGCCGTAATGCAGCTTGGCCTCTGTCAGCTCCACAGTCAGCGGCGTCGGATTCATGTTGAGGCTGACCGTCGCCATCACCTGCTCCCTCTCCTGACGCAGCCTCTCGATCTCTCTCGCCCTTCTGTTGTTCTGCGCCATAGATTCAGCATTCGAGCCGTAGCTCTCCATCTCACCCCACTCGGGACAGTTTCTGCTCCTGTCGTGGTCTTTGGTAAGAAATGTGGCCAGTTTGTTCGAGGGCTTTAATTGCTGAGGGGTGATTCCTGACCAGTTGGTGAACTTGTTGTGCATGGGCAGGTCCTCTGGGACTACCTGGTGGTCTTGACACAGGGACACGCTGGTGACAGGTTTAATGTTCACGAGGATGTCTGTGTTGCACTCACTGGGCGCCAGTGAGACCATGTCGTCCTCTTGAAGTTGAATTGTCTTGTTGCTGAGCGGGGATGGATTGTAGGAATCAACGCAAAAATCTACAGAATCCACTTCAGGTCTTGTGTAGCTTGGTGTTTTTCCGTGTCTAGCTCCAGCCTGCTGTTTGTGCACATCGGTCGGACTTAATATGGGCGAGATGTGATCCTGCATAGGTATACCTTTCGTTGAAGTCCTCCACTGCTGAGAGGTCATCTGCCATTTGGGATCCTTGTCTTTATCTGTAACGTTTATCCTGACAGGGTCCGTATATTTATCCAGTGATGAATTGAGGCTTACAGAGCACTTATCAGAGCCTTTAGAGCTTGACCCACTCATTTCAGTCACCTTCTCAAGAGACACAGATTCTGATTTACAAGAAGAAACATCACAATCCTGTCTGGACATTTGATTATCCTCTGACACACTTGAGCATGCCGATTGTTTGCTAGAAGGCACAGTAAGGCTGTCGTTCTCAGAATTAAGTTCTTTATTTTTATGCTGATTTTGAGCATAAAATGCTGATTGATTTCCTTTCTGTTTCATGCATAATCTTGTGCCCACAGTCCGTATCGGAGATGATGCCCGATCTGTGTACATAGCTTGCTTCTTTAAAGAAAGCGATAGGTCGTTTCTTAAAGAGGGACTTTCAGATATTGGAGCCCGGGGCGTGCTTTGCTTTGAGCCTCTAAAAGGAGCAGATCTTACACGTCTTTGAGCTTCACCTGCCGTCTTTCTAGGTGTTTTTAGAGGGCCGTTCTCTGATTGTGAGGCAGACTTTGAGGAGTTAAACCTCAGGTCAGGCATGTTTTGCACCTTTTCATCAGCCTTAGTCTTCACCACACAGTGTGCATTCTTGTCTTGAGACACGCTGACCACCTCAGAGCCAATCACTTTGACTATCAGACTGACTTCATGAGATTTGGACTGCTCACTTGGTGTCTGATGAACAGCAACTTCCTTCTCTGCCGGTCTCGAAGGCCTTTCTGTCTGGATCCCAACATCTACAGCTGTTTGAGTCGAGCAGTCTCTCTTGGTGCGGTCATCGGACTCACTATACGAGACGCTGATGTTTGAGTTAACACTCAAGTTGACACTCCTCCTCGGACTGGACTTGATGGTTTCACCTGTCCTCATTTCCTGGACGTCCCCCAGCAGATCCGAAGTGCTGTCAATCAGCTTTGAGATGTGAGCCGACATGCTTTCCATACTGGCCCACGTTGGAGACTCTCTAATGTCCACTTTGGTTTTCTGTCTTGCAGGCACATCAGTGTTACTCCTTTTGTGCCGCTCTTTCCTCTTTGGAGCACCACCAGTATTAACTGCCTGCAGGCCACGCTCAGTTTGAGTGCCATGTTCACATGTTCTCCTTTGGGTTTTGCTCACCTTTGACTCTTGCTCAGATGAGTACACAAACATGATTTCATCCACCTGACTGGAGCTGTTACCGAAGCCTCCAGGAGCATCGTTACTTGAAGAACTGCCGGTCACTGTCAGATTGGCTAGGTGTTTGTGAATATCAGCAGATGCCTGGTGAGACGGTTCGTTCACTTGCTCCTTATAATCCTCAACACTGCTAAGCGTACTGGAGAGCCCCTTGTTGGTAACATAAGTGCTTAGATGGGAGTTGAAAGGCGAGTTCTGCCCGTTCAAACCGTTGTCAACACTGCAGCATCTTGTTATCCGTTTCTCAGCGCTGTTCAAAAGTGGAGATTTACAGGAGAGGTCAGCAGCACTTCCGAACGCTGGGTTCTTATAACAGTGCTGGTTTGGGTCGTCATCTTGCCACTGGTGAACAAAAGGGTTGATGTCACTGGAAGCAAAATGCATAGGCGAGTCCTTAGACTTCGGTGTATGTTGTGGTTCACCTTTCTTTGCAAACTGGAAGTTTTTGTCTACACTCGTCTTTTGTGACATTGCTTGAGGGGGTAAAGAGTGTCGTTTTTGGGTGTGATCTCTACCAACTTTAACTTCGCCTTTACCTCCAGAAGAACAAGTCTTCATTTTAGACTTGCTCGCAGGCACTTTAGTAGATATATCTGCATTGCTGCTTCTAGCCCGTCCGACCTCTTCAGTGCCAAGCTTTACCCATTTAGAGGAGAACCGACTGTGATGCACTCTGGCTGTTTTGTCATCCTCCTCATCCTCATCCGATGACTTGAGAGACGACTCAGAGGATGAGGTAGGATGAGTCTGGATCTTAGACCTTCTGGACCTCTTAGACTTGGTCTTTTTTGACAGAAGAGCAGAATTGTCTGGTTTATCATCAGATGTGTTTAGCTCAACCTGTTTGGACATGACAGATCCACAACAACTTGTATTTCTGATGGCATTTCCATGTGTTATTTTGTATTTTGGCGGCACAGAACCGGAAATTATTGCTTGTTTTGACTCTGTAATCTTTTGGACCGGTGCTTCAGATTGGCAGGTTGATGTCTCTTTGTCCTTTTTCATGACACTGTCAATTTGAGTATCCTTGTCGAACAAATTTTGGCATTTGTTGTTGTAATTCATATTTACAACACACGTCTGAGCCAAGTGATCTGAATGAGTCTGTGGACAGCTGAACTTACCCTGTGCTGCGATACCATTCCCATCACACCCAGGAGACTCAGCAAAGCCTTTCATAGAGGCAGCGGGTGCGTTTTGTCTTTGCTGACTTCCTCCATCAGATGCTGCTGATGTCTCAGGACTGTATTGAATCGTCGTAGGTGAGTTTTGTTTGAAGGAATCATCATCTTTATCTTTAACGTTGGATGTTGCTTCCGTACTGACATCATTGACATTATTACAGCCACACTTTTTTTCTCTTGTATCACAGAGGATGGAAGGTGTTTCATGAAGCTTTTGGTGAAGTTCTGGGCAATCAGGATTCCCAAAACAGATCTGGGTATCCACTTCATTCAAGCACGTGTGAGAAGTGGGAGATGTTACTTTTTGTTTCATTCCCTGAAAGAAAGCATCTTTTTCTGAAGTGTTTCTGTGAGAATCAATGCATTTTCTTGCTGAAGAGGAATCACTAATTAAGGACAAATGATTTGGTTGCACAGCAGAAAGGTCAGACTCTGCTTGGCTGTTAAGAGTCAGATTTGAATGGATTGTGTTTTTGGTGGAGACGTTTTGGAAAACACAATGGTCGACTATCGGCTTTACTGAAGTCACGTCATGGTCAAACGTCTGTGTTACTTCAGTAGATTTAAACATGTTGCTGTCATGGCTTGTACTCAATAGAGTTGGCAGATCTGATTCCAGGTGCTCGCGTTTGTCCACTGTGTTGTCACTTGTCGTCCTTTCCAGTGAAATGTGTTGACTAAGGATTGCTCCATCTTTCATCTGATCACTCATTTTATCTCTCAGCTCTCTTTCTGTCCATCTATGACACGCAGACGACGACAAGGCATTCATGCTTTGACTCCTGCTCTTCCTTTCATCATCACAGCTTAGCAATGACAACCTCATGTGCTCTCTAACCACTTCTGAGATTCTCAGGTCAATGGCGCTACAAATAGCATCTGACTTGCATATGTGTTTTCTACATTCTTGAGCTTTTATGGGGTTATCCATTCCTTTTGTTTCTGCAGCTACTTCCTTTATTGTTACACCTCCCTTTTTAAGAGAGGTACCACTCTGAGAACTACTTTCACCGCACTCGGAGTCCTCAAAGATCTGACAACTCTGTCCAACTTTCCTGCTCATGGGATCGGAAACTGGCATCGGCTCCGAAGCCACGGTGTCTTGTCTACATCTTCCATCAGCACAAAGGGCATCTAATCCGGAGCTGTCAGCTGCCACAGAAGACTGTTCCCCCTTTGACTCACTGGTGTTATTATTGTCATCAGGCCAAATATCTTCCTGGCTGCCAACTGGTGCGGAGCAGAAAGCTACCAACTCTGTGCTGTTGCTCCTTTTTGGGATTTTCAAGCTGCCTTTGAAAGCATCCTGGTGGTCTTTGTTCCTCTTCCTGGAATGTTTACAGGCTGAATTCACAAGCTCCTTCTGTAGTGCAATGAACTGCTCAGTGTCTTTGGTTTCAACCTCTTCTGACATTTTGTCCCTCGTAAGTGACACATATTTGGTGTTAGAACCAAAATCATATCGCTGTATTTTTGTCAACTTTTCCGTTGTACCATCTAAACTGCATAGTACTCCGTCCTCAGTCGAAGGTTTAAAGGCACTTGCAGCATCAGACATCTTGTTCAATACTTGGCCTTGATTTGTGGGACTTGGAGAGAAATGCATCACTGTCTGACCACCTGATGTACACATTTCAGTCTCAGATGACATCGTGATGTCAGTGGCCACCATTTCATGTACGTCTGTGAACATCTGGGTCAATGTTACTCTTGATGCTTGTTGTTTAGCGGGTTGGATCCCAGTTGGTGAGACACGAGGCGTTTGATCTAAACTCGGTAATGTTGTTGGACTTTTGTTGCTGCTGTTGTCTGGAATTACTATAAAGGCCTTCCCCTCATTTTCTATTTGTGCTTCTAATGGCCCAACAAGACATCCTACGTCCTTCAGGGCTTCATCGGGTGTTTTTAGAATCTGAGAGTCTTGAAAATCTAACGTTTCCGATGTGCTTCTTGAAATTTCAACGTGTTCCAGCACTGTTACATTTACACTCTCAGCGCTCGTTGACGTAAAGCTGCCGCTTCTCGATCTGCTCTGACAGTCTGAGAGATTCATACTGGTTGGACTGGGACTGCTGCTGCTGTTGCTGCTCTCCACACCTCTGAACATCATTTTTCTTTGGAAAGGCTTTGGAGAGTCCCTGTGAATCCTGGGACTGTCTGCTGCATCAGTGGAGGACCAGGCATCGGTGAGCACCAGCAAGTTTTCTGGCTCCCTCGCACTGCAGCTGCTCAGGGAGCGTGGGCTGCTGGTCGAATTGGTCTGCATGTTCCCAAAGTCCTCAATTAATTTGTGCACTACGTCTCTGCCTCTGGAATCTGCAACAACTGGGTTTTGGGAAGGAGGTTTCCTTTTTGCACCACTGTTTCTCGAGTTTAGGGAGGCTTGCTGGCTCCAACACTCCTCTGCTGAGATTACCAGAGCTTTCTGACTGATCTCCGCTGTTCTATTGTGCCGTACGGATGAATGGGAGCAATCTGTCATCAATGAGTAGGTTGGCACCAGTGTTCGGCTAAGCCTCTCCATTGTTGATTTCCCACTGCTCTCCACAGCCAGTGAATCTTTAGACATCTGACTGTCTTCACTCTCAGCTTCACTCTGAGCTGCTTCCTCGTGTCTCAGCTGCTCTGCTAGGGCTGTCGCATAGGCAGAAGACAGGGAATCAAGAGAGAAAAGGCTCTCACAGTCTGACGTTACTTCATCCCCATCCTCTTGTTCCTCCTCCCATCCCATCAATCCCTGCTGTCTCTCAACCCATCTGCTGGCCTTGTTCATCAGAGCCTCAGTGCTATGCCACCGCCTCTTTCTAATGTCCTCAAACGGAGTCCTTTGGTCAAGCTCCTCACATGAAACAGCTGTTTTAATGGCACATTTGCCTCGGCTCATCTTGGCATCTTTGAGGCTCCTGTCTTTTCTTTGTCTCCAGTGAAATTTGCTGGCTATCCTCCCCAGAGGTTTGGAGCTGCGTCCACCATTCGCACCCAGTGGGGGTTTCCTGAACACTTTGGACAGAGCTGATTTTAACCTTGGCCCAACAGAACGAGACAAAGCCTTTCTCATGGTTTCTAGTCCGTTTTTACCTGCATGGGGTTGAACTATCTCATTAATGCAAGGTGCAATCTGAGAATTGGGTTGGTTGGTTGTGGGTCCTTGTATATTTTCCTTGCTGACTGGCTGCAAAGAAGTTCCTACTGGTGACTTCAGAGTAACTGCGGAGTTCTGATCCGATCTGTTCTTGAAGGACAGGTCTCTGTTAGGCAGCAGAGGTTTTCTTTCCGGTCGTTCCCGGCAGGGCTGAGCTTGGGGCTCCTCTTTGACAGTTTGTCTGATGTTTTCAGAGGAGCTTACTCTACTTTGGCAGGCTTGGCTTTGTCCAGAGAAGAGCGCACCAGAACAACTCTGGGTTCTTTCCCGAGGAAGACACTCGTCAGAAACCCACTTCCTGCTGCCAATGGAATCAGAGGTGGTGGAGGAATTTGATGTCAAATCTGTGGATCGGTTCCTCTTGAGGAAGTGTCTGTCAAGGACAGAAAAAGAGTATTTAAAATCAGAATTTAGGAAAATATTTCTACATTGGTTAATTCAGCAAAGAAGCAACTTAATCTGCTTACCTGAAGATAGGGGTGTTCTGTGGGTAGAGCCGGGACAAAAGATCTGCCGAGAATGAGTGTCTACGAGAAACAAATGATCTTCCTCTGAGCTTTGATGGGGACCCCAGTTCAGGAGACTCTGGGCTGTCTGGTCCAGGTGGCAGGGCCCTTTCCAACCGTTGCAATTCCCTCTTAGCTTCCAACAGAAGCCGCTTGCGTGCGATCCTCTCCAGCTGGTAATGCAACTTTTTCCGCCGAAAACGGCTCTCCGCACGGCAAAGGCCGTGATGCTTTAGTAGCTCGTCCTGCACCGTCTTCTTCCTGGCCCTTACCACCATGGACGGACGATCCACTGTCTGACCTGTCTGATCCTCGGACGCCTGACCTGTCAGACGCTCCAGGAGGGGTGCAGGGATGAGGTCTGTTTGAACTCCGGACTCTTGGGTGATTTTCTGCTCTGCAGTTGTAAGGCGCCGTTTCTCCTGCAAAATCCACTGCTGGACTGTTGGGTAAAGATTGGCAGAAGGAAACATTTCTCAGTTTACAAAATGTGATGAGGTTATCCATGTTGGCACAATAGTTTTAAAAGTATCTGCATGAGAAATAACTTTTCATCTTAATGTGGGAGTGTGGAGTGACTACTTACTCTCACTGTGCTGCTGTCGGAGGTGGGCCTGCTCTCTCTCAAGCTCTCTCTCAGCCCGTCTTTGTTCAGCCTGAATCTCCTGTCGCAAACTCTCCACATAGCGCTGCTGCACCTCCACATGCTGCCTGGCAGCAGGCTCCTCAGTGGGAGAGGGACAGGCACCCAGCTGCCCTTGGAGCTTCACTTCTTCAACACTATAAAACAGATCAGGGATAGAAATATAGACTGAAACACTGACTGAGAAAAACAAGGCGACAACCAGAAAAAGCAAAGGAAATCATTTTACCTCACCTGCGAACAATTTCTAGTCTATAATTTAGCTGTTTGGTGGTGGCTGGTTTAAAGTAAAAGCTTTTGTTGTTGGTTTTCAGTTCTGTGTCTCAGCAGTCACCAAGCAACGGCTGAGCCTGTCCTGTAAACAGCTAACTGGAAATGCTCACGAGGGTGGGGGCTAACGGTAACACATGCCATCCTCACCAGCTGAATTGAAACACGCATGAAGCATTGCCCTATTTCTGCAACATGAACACTGGTACAACACATGTACCTCTTCTTAAATATGTAAGAACACACATATACACAGGAGGATGTGTGTACTGTGTTCGGCGGCAGTATTTACCTGTGGTCAAGGGTTGCGGGGCAAAGGTCAATGTAGGTGCAGCTCATGCCACCTTCACTGGCCTGAGAACAGAAAAGAAAATATCAACTTTAATATTTATCGGCAATAAAAAAAGAATCAATCACTATTCTCAATCACTATTCACAGAGCATATGTATAGAAAATAAGCAGAAACAATCTTAGTATATCAACCACAGCATCCCAGTCATCTGCTCATCATCAATATTATCATGATTGCCATCATAACCAACAGCCTTGTTTTAATTTTCAGCTGAGCAGCGCCTACCCGTCTGCGTTCTCGGAGGACTGCTGCCTCGGCCGGGTGGTTGAAGCGGAACTTATGCACTCCTCCCAAGGTGATTACTGTCCCTGGAGACAGAGAGACATACCCTTCGTCACAAGTTGTGCTCATCCTGCTGCATTGTGTTGAGGCAAGCTTAAGAAAGAGATGATATGTGCTGTAGGCAGGGTGGATGTGAGTGTGTATCAGTGCGTTTATCCATGGAAAGAATCATGCATACATATTGTACATTAGCCCATTTATGTTATCAGACCATATCTGTGACAGTGTGTGTATAATTATACATTAACCTATATGTGATATCAAGCATAGTGGAACAATCACCCCATGATGATAATTCTTCAGTGTCAAGTGTAAAGACAATATAAAGAAATGGCTTTGTTGAGGACAGGAGCCGACCTTGAGCCAGTCTGCAGGGCTCGGTGACCTCTCGGTCATTTAGAAGGCAGACGCAGCCCGGCAGCGGTCTGAGCGTTACCACACCTCCGTGGTTTTCAATCTCACAGCTGGCATTGCCCTGCAGAACTAGAAACAGATTGTAGAAACACAAGCACACATACAGAATTAGAAAGCTTTAATACATCATTTAATGAGAAGCGAGCGTACGTTTCACTGTGCATTCAAATTTAATAGTTTCAGTCTACTGTATATTTTTACATCTTCTGCTAGTTCCCATATTATCTGCTGCATGTTTTGTCTAAAGCTGCCAGTTTACTGGATGTCTACTCTGTAATAATGCATGCTCGTAAGAGGCTTTGAGGATTTCCGCTCTTGTAAAGTACAAGTGTCGAAAAAAAATCTTATCAAAGAGCTTGAAAAGGAATATTTTCAGCTGGATGAGGAAACATGGAGACCAAATGAATTAATAATACCTATTTGTGGTTCTTCAAACTGGTCCTGAGGCCCAATGTGGGTAACTCCTTCCTGTAAGTGAACATGGCAGGCATCTTTAATTAAAATTTACATAAACAAAAAAGTCAGAACAACTACTGTACATACTGGAAATCAGATGGATGTGCTTAAAACACAAGCATTAGCAGTCGCAATGAGTTTTACACGATGATCTGAGGATTTTTGTAATTTCATTTAGCTGACAGAAAATATATCGTTTGTATACTTTGATGTCTTATCTAATGGGATTAAAAGCTTTCTTATATGGTGTCAAGAGCACATGTGCTCCCAGGTGGCCTCAGCTCTTCACATGCAGGAAACAGTGTAATTGTCAGGCCTAAGGGTATGCTTGTCATTGTCAGAATCAGGACAGCTTAAGCTCCCCTGAGTCCTAGCCTCAGAACTAAGAGCCTCTTATCCAGGCGAGCTTTATGCATTACGAAGACGCACACTCACACACACACACAGAAAGGGGAGACCGACAGGACTGTTGGAGGGTGGAGTGAAAAGAAAAGACGGTAGAAACGCACCTTTTCTCAAGAGTTTTTTCGAGCAGAACAGAGAGAAAAAAGTAGTAGGAGGAGGGGGAAGAATCTAGTAGAAAAAAGAGAATGTTCCAGTGAAGACAGATGACAAACCAGTAACTTTAGAGCTGGGAAAAAGTAGAGCAAATGAGGAGAATATCAGTTTGTAGGAGTTTTTGTATCATGTTGTCCATACAAATGTGTATTTTTAGTGCACAGCATGTGTGCAAATGACTGATGTGTCTCTGGGGATGAAAGGAAGAGGCAGAGTGAAAGTACAAGCATAAAACCATCAAATACAGCTTGTATAACACCATTAATGTGATTGAATCCTACACTCGTACTAGTAATTCTGATACCTAGCTGACAGCTATTCTAATATTTACACTAAAAACACTGCACACCTAAATTAAATAATACCAAAACACAACAACATTACAGTTACAACACGTCGATTTTCCTTTTTATCATCATACCCTGAGGTGATAGAAGACGACCCCGGTGCTGAGAACGTCTCCATCCAGAGTGACCAGGTGTGGTTGGAGGGAGTTGATAAGGAATCCGGCCCGGTCTCTGTTGATGTCCACGCTGTACTGCTCCAGCAGCTCCTTCTTGTCTCTCCAGCTCTCCGACCAGTCCTTCGTCAGTTGCTCCACCTGAGGAATAGACATGGATGAAGATGATGAAGGACAGTAAGAGAGAGTAAATATCTGTAATTAGGGAGATTAAGATGAATAGCCAGCAATACTATTTCAACTACCGCTTCTAATACCACTTTCCTGTATGTTTCCCAACTTTCTTTTTAGAGGTTTCAAAGTCAGAAGAAAAAAACATACTGTGTGACAATGTGTCACAGATATGTACTTTTTCCAGAACACAGGTGTTGTGAGATGCACTGCTGGGACATCTGCTGCCATCCCAGTGCAACAGAGAGGAATGGAATATTGTTTATGAAACTCAACACACTGACAGGGATGTCTTTTTTCCCAAGAAACATTGGCCTAGTTACTCAGGATAATCCACAGACCATGTTGAGAACATTTTGTTTTTTTACTATTTTCTATTTTAAAAAGTTCCTCATAAAGTTGACAAACAGAAGGACATGATCTCATAATCAAGGGACAAATGCTAGCTAAATGCAGGAAGGAGCAAGTTGGAAATAATGACTACTGTGACTTGGGTTAACAGATCCTTTAAGGACACAGCATGCACATGTACAAATAATGTTTCTTTCTTTTTAAAAACCTTGTGACTAGACTGGAGTTAACAGACTGAATAATGCTTGGCACTTGCGATGATGGATCCATCAATAGGTCAGTGAGGTTAAAGATGTCCAAGGGACTAGATTTTGTGTGGTGAGCGAAAAGTCTCCAGTTTTTGGTTATATGTTGCCCTGTATCACTTTGTAGTAAAATCTGTCAACTGATTAAAAATAGTCAACTGAAAATGACCGAGGACTGACTGGATATGTCGAGCATTACTGTGGCCATCTGTGTTACCTTCAGTTCGTTCTGTAGCACAATGTCGGACAGATTTCCGTCCCTTTCATCGCTCAAGGATGGACTGGGATTACGCTGCTGTCAATCAAGAGAGTAAAAAATGATCCGTCAATATGCTGCTCAAAGGGGAAAATGTCATATTCGTTACAGTGCAATTCAATCTTCACCACCCAGGGGATTAAAAATGTCAAAAAGACACAAAGCACTGTGTTAAGCCTTTGCGATATAAACTTGTAATGTGGGAATCTCTTTAATTCAAAGTCTTACAGTACTAAGAGGGTAAACCCAGTGGGGCGTATCCCTGTGAGAGTCAGTGCTACGCTCCAAGAAAAAAGGTCACCATACCATTTCAAAGCTGAGCAGCATGCTCTTCAGCCTGTCAATCTCCTCCCTCAGTTCCCTGATCAGTCGAACGTTGGCATCCTGCACAGAAATCAAAGCACACATTAACCCACTTAAAACATTTAGATCAAACATCAAATCTTGTTGTCAGACTCTAAACAGCCACTGACCTCATTAACCCGAGGCTTGTTGACAATATTTCTGGCGTGGGCAGCATAGCGCAGGGTGCTGAGGGTCTCGTTGTAGCTGTTTGCGGAGGGCGAGACAGCTGCAACACAAACACACAAAAAGGAAAAGACACAAGTACAGCAATTAGATCAGAGTGAGACTGAGGGAGGTTTTGTGAGCGTGGACTCATTACTGCAAACTATTTTCCGAAGCATTACCATTACTTTTTCGATCTAATTTCCACCCTCCAAGCCAGCCATTAGGTTAAGTACTAGGGTTGCCGTGGTGAGCATCTGACAACACCAGTGTTACCCAGTACACCAGGCAAGAAAAGACGCTCACTATCTGCAGATTGCTGTATTAAGTTACTGCTAATGCAAACCAAACATTTCCTAATGCTTCAGCTTCACATTTAAAGCATTTATCTACCAAAACACAAGTCTACTTTCATTTATAAACGCAATGTGCTCAGTGAGTTTAGCACTTAGCGCTATCGTTCATCAAAAATGCGTCTACAGAGCAAAACAACAGTAATTTAATGCATTTTTTGACAGCGGATCAGTCTGAAATTCAGGAAGTAGTTTTATACGGTCTAAAGGAATAATGGAACAAGAAGGAGCTAGGAGGAGGATATATGATTATACAGTCTAAAGTTATTGAACCAAAACATGAAAAATCCCAGCCATGCTCCATCTGTTACACTTACTCGCAATCATGATGGTCTTGGAGTTGCCGCCCAGGCTGTCTTTCAGCAGCCAGGTTAGGACCGAGTCCCTGTAGGGGATGAAGCAATGCCTCCTCCCACCACCTCCTCCTCCTCCAGACAGGGAGCTGCTGTGGCTTCCCACCGTGCTGCCATCGCCCTCAGAAGCCATGCTGTTGATGCTCTGACAGCTGCTGGACATCTGGGAGTTCTGGGCTGTGGAAGAAGTGGGAAGACGGGATAGTCGACAGATTTATGGAGTGTTATGGTTAGAAGGGAATAATGTAAAGATGGAGGGAAAAGGGAATTTGTTGAGGTTCATGCTAGATTGAATTCTTTCTTGGACATCATCGCTACAAATTGAAGCATCTTTATTTACCAAGAGCAGATATGACAATGCCCAAAGTGACCAGGGACTTGTTGATGTTAGAGCCCTCTGTCAGTCTATCCCTGCAGTAGTGAGGGTCTGCTCGCTCACTGTCAGACACAATATAAACACAACATGAGGTTAATGCCATTTTCAGAGATTAAGACAAAGATTATCCAATGAAAGAATGTGGAATTGAGAATCTCAGGTCAGTAGCAACGATCCACTAGGGGGCAGTTTTGTCTATTACTTTGACTGAAGAGATGTTGAGATTAAAAACCCAACAGAAGGAAAAAACAGCTTCACCTTCCAGCCAAGTCCACCAGGTTTATCTTGCTGACAGTTTCAGAAGGGAGGTTGTTTTCTAGGATTGCCTGTGGAGAACGAGAAATCATAATGGAATCTGCAAAAAAGATCATTAACAGATGAGTATAGCTGTATGTGAGCAGGGAGGGCTGGGAGAGATGATGACCTGTGTGTACTGGATGGTGAAGATGGCGTGGGATCTGCTGCTGGCATCATGGTTGTGGGTTGCTGCTGTGATTCGGTTGGCGATGCCTTCCTCCAAAAGGTCCATGGCCTGCTTGCAATCTGAGACCACATGCTGTGACAGGTCTGATTAGAGAGAAACAAACAGAGGGAACATGCTGAAAGAACGGAGCCAACATACAGATGGTGTTGAGGGTTTATATGAACCTTAAAATGTTTGTTAATTAACCTAATTCACGCGATGGAAAGTAATTAATGGATAACTTCTTGTGAGAGGGAGTGCAGCTAAGGTTCATTCTGTTGTTGGGTATCAAGATGCATAGTTTACAATTGTTAGGATCTAAAAAAACATACATACATTTATAGAATCGTCAAAAAACATGTCAAAGAATGAAGATAAAAGAGGATTAATCTACTTTCTTAATTAACATTTTAAGGTCATGGTTGTGTATGGCTGCCCTAGGTAGAAGAAACTAAAATGTAAAACAGTTTTTGAAAAACATTTCGGAATGCTTAAACTGTTAACGCAGCCGACAATTACACCGATGACACTGCAGTAGACAAAAAAAAAACATTCATGTAGAAGAGGAAAAAAAGCCAAAGGATAGAGACATGAAAAAGACACAAACAGGAAGTATGTCTCATCATTACTTGCTCACAATTTCCCACAGCATTTAGCAGCAAAAACCTCTAACAATGCTCTACTTCCAGGCGTGAATCACGTATCTCGAGAACTGTAAAACACATGTGCACACAGATTACGACAAAGCCTCATGGTGCCAAAACGTGGTCACTTATTCCTTGTTTTAAATAAACATTTAATACAAACATTTTGATTCCTTAAAAAATGAATGACAGTAAAACACTGTTTTATGGACTCGTGTTGACGGCGGAGAAGTAAAAGCTGGGACTCCTCTGTGTGTGCACTGTGGGTGTGTGTGTGGTGAAGCGTTCTCCTTGGAACCACAAGGAAATGACTTCACTTCCTCTGGTCAACTGGGATTTCTCCTGATACGGACAATGAGTGGATGTGGGGCTTTAAATGTAGAGAGGCGGGCGGATGAGAGGGAGAGACAGAAAGAGGAGGGAGGGGAGAGAAGAGAAGATGGAGGGAGATAGAAAAAGGAGAAGAGAGGGAAAGTAAGACGAGCTAAAAGAAGAGTCTGGATTAGAGCCAGGACGGCCAATTCTGGACCAGATCAAAAGCTTCACAACGGAACAAAATTCCACCGCTGACCACATACCACAGTGACTTGTAAACTAAACTTACAAGACACGAGCATTACTCAAAATACTGCAGACCATGTTTCACTTCCAACTCCATAATTTGATAAAATTATGTGTATCACAGCGGTGAGACAGAAAACTATAGTTTTGGTATCCGCTCTCATCTTCACTCTCTTCATGCTTTGTGTTACAGTCAGATCCTTTTACTGTTTGAGCCACTGCTGAGACTTCTGAGAGCTTGTAAAAGCACCGAGTCATAAGTGCACCGAATTGTAAAACAGGGATCCTTTTTAGACGGGCCGCACTGGGGCGCCTAACTAAGGTGAATCAGCACATAACTTAGGTGCATTTAATTTCTTGACAAATTGAACTACACTGCAGACTCTTCTAATAGACATAGAGACAGCTGACTCACATGAACGGGTCTCTTGACAAGGTTATTTAAAAGAATGTTTTTCCTCTTTACACATTCGATATCTTATTTTAATCTTGGTGAAATTATCTTTGCAGTGTTAATTAGAATTTGCTGCTAGTAGACCTTTAGCTAACTATTTAATCAGTAAGACAGACGGAAAAAAAACAAAAGAGGAAATGTTGAAGTGAGCTCAGCATTTTGGGCAATTACACCTTGGACTGTGCATTCATGTTTGAATACTGAACTTAAATTAGACTGCATTTAATCTGTTACTTGCTTTGTGTTGTTAGGATATCTGTTAAAACCATTAGCTCTCCACCATTTCTGCACAGGTTTATTTAAAGTCTGTGTGTATGTGTGATTGTCTCTTTAATTATCTCTTTAAAATTGCAACAAAATAAATAGGGCATCGCTTGGTTTTGAGGGAAGCGGGTGTAAGGGTACCTTTCAACAATTGACAGAGATTAGCCAATGGCAGTAAAGTATAGTCTTTGCAGTCAGCTGCTTTACAAAGTATAGATGCAGGTGCCCTGAACACTCACCTTGCACGTAGGGTCCTTTATCAGGGTGTTCTCTAACTCTCAGCGAGGCTCTCTTCTTCTGCTCTCCTCGCCTCAGCAGGTCTCGCACTCGCTCGTTATAGATCTCCAGGAAACTGAAACGGGAACATAAGGATGAGAAAACATCCACACACTTGATGAAATGTCAGAGTTGGATTATCTAATGTCCATTTTATCAATCCCATTACTGAGATGTGTACCATAGGCCCACATACAGTCCCATTGCCAGTTTATTATCTTCATTTTTCTGTGTGTCAAAGTTTATCTTTCAAGCACTCTGCCTTTATTGGAGAGTTGACAACACAGAGACAAGGGAGGGGGTTGACATATGACAATGGCTGTGTTTGAACCGGGGCGTAGTCATGGTTACACAGTTCTGTACGACCAAATGACCCAGAAAAACATTCAACGCTATCGAAATAACCATCTTTGAATCATAAAAACAATACATTACAACCCAGAAAGCATAATATCTATCTTAGCTTTGCCAAATGAATCACCTTCAATAAGCTGTTCTGAGGTGACCTCCAAAACAGACGAGAAAATCCAGTATTTGATTTGCATCACATTGCCTGTAGCTTTGCAGCATAATCGTTGAGGTAAGTGCCCGTCTAATTTGAATTTCAGGAAGAGACTGTTTAAAAAGGGAAAGACGATAAAACCGTACCTGATCTCCACTCTGCTTGAGTTTTGCCCATCAGGAAAAGTGTCTTCAGACCTAAAGAGACCCTGTAAGGAAAGGAAGAAATGCGATTTAGTTCAACACGGGGTAGTCAGTAGCTAAATTATTTGTGTGGACTTTGAAATTTACAATCCACAGACATACCTGGCAGATCCGAGGGGTCAAGCCAATGGAGTCCTGACGAGGAAACACAGAGAGTGAGGGCGCATTAGTAATACTAACCTTTGCCAGCAGCTTTGAGGATTGAGGACTTCATCACAATATGTTCTCATTTGCCTATTTGCAGTGCAGCATGGTTTTATAATCTGTATAACATTGTGTTTCATTGCTTCCATTATGACTGGTGAGACCTGAAAAATGAATATAATGCCACACAGATATTTCTTCTCACCGGAGTACCCATCATGGTGTATGTCTTGCCAGATCCCGTTTGGCCGTAAGCAAACAGGCACACATTGTAGCCCTCAGAGGCTCCAGACAGCACCGACACACCTAGGTCCTGGAACACCTGAGGAACAAACACACACATCCTAAATCACAAATACACCAAGAAAGACCAATTAAGAGGTGTCTATAGATAACTGGATGGAGTCAGACAGCTGGATTACCCTGCCTATTTTTCAAATTGGCTAGATAATTAAGAAAGGTGCTGATTCAGGATGAAAATCAGTTCAACTATACACGTCAACAATAGACGCAAACACATTTTAATGCATGTTTTAATAAAAGAAAAAGTAGGTGCCCTTGTGGGCCCATGTGTTTACACTTTAAGCTGATGTCCTTGATCGTAATCACATTGTGTTTTTACATGAGTGTAGAATTACACCAAGGTTCCACCATCACAATGCTGTGGCACCGGGCCAGTGGCGGGGAGGTAACGTTGCTTCCTGCTGAGGTGTTTGGGTAAGGATCAGGGAGGTCAGCTAATACTCTGGGTAAACAACTTTGCAGAATGTGTATGTGAGAGAAACAAATGTGAGAGTATAAAGACTTTGAGAAGTGACTGGGTCAGGAAAATAAACGCTGCCGAAAAGCGCGGTGGTGAGACGTGGGATCCGGGGGAGTCCCACTCAAAACAATCAACCGAGGCCTCATGTTTTGTTTCTCTCTTAGTCTGCATCTGAGTGCCGGGGTCTAGAGATTATTAGCACGAGGCCAAATCACAACCTCTTGTTTTATTATGAGAAGTTTAAGTGGTATGGAACAAATGCTGGACAGTGTATCAAGTTGGTGTATACATATATTATTCAGTTTTCAGGAAGAAATTGGTTGTAATTAGGGTAAATATACACACCATCTTTGGTAAAGGCAGTGTTGTCATGAGCATTCCTGACAGTTGTCATAATATAGAAGAATGAAAGTCGATGTAACCATCAAATTTATTCTAGTGCAGTTCAGATATTTCAAACTCTGTACAATGTCCAGCCACAGTCCAGTTGTAGATAGTTCATCTGGGTGTCAAAGTCAATTATCTTGCATTGTGATAATAAGAGCTGATAATTAATGAACCACCTTGCTGTACACCACACCTTGTGAATGAGGAGCAATGTGGATGTTTTCCACTAGGGCTGTAACGATTCATCGAGTTACTCGAGTTACTCGATTACAAAAATTGGTCGAGGCAAAAACTCTGCCTCGAAGCGTCGTTAAATTCCTATGACGCGCAGGGATCTTGAATGTTCCACACGGACCGTTGTTAATACTACTGCGTAAAGTGCCGTACACGGACACGGAGAGCCCTCTCCGTCGCCGGAGAGCCGGAGAGCCTGACGGAGAGCCTCTCCGTACTCTCCGGGCGCGGAGTGTCCGTCACTCCGTCGAGGGGAAACGGAGATGGCAAGGGCTGTGATTGGTCCTCTAAACTCAAGTCCTCACGCTGGTTCTCCAGCAGCCCGGGGGGGATTGCATTGCGTATCCGCCACCACGACGGAGAGCTGCGAAGGCTCGAGATGACATGCCAGAGCAGAATCAGTTTGTGCGCGTTTAAAAAACGTAGATATGATATCTGCTTTACAGACAGTTGAGACCGACGTGACATGTTCTCTCTCTCTGTCTGTCTGTAAGTGTGTGTGCACGTGTGTTTGTTTACTGTACGTCGGTCCGGAGCTCCTCCCTTCGTAAAACAGAGCGGAGGAGAATTGTAGATGCGCGACGATGAAGAAATTATTAATTAAATGAAAACGGTCCGGACCGGTTCTATAGGAAAAGTGACCTTAAATGACTTCTGTTGTGATTTGGTGCTATGTATAACATAAAATTATATATAACACAGCATGCGTGCACACACATAGGTTGCTAGGTTACCATAGCAAATGGCCTATCCCAGAGATTATATATTATTTGTTAGTAGGTGGTTAGAAGGTGCAATCCCTTTTTGTAATGTTGTATAAGACAACACTAAGGCAAAATGGCCGTTACTATTTAAGTTTGTATTGATTCATAGTGTTACATGTTATACATGTTTTACAGTAAGTTGAAACTGTATTGTTATTTAATTGTTTGCACTTGCACTAAATGAGTAAATTGCAATAAAGTTTTGGAGCCAAATGTTGGAGGTGTAAGAAATACCTCTGTTTTTTAAAGAAATAAAAGCCAAATGGTTGATCATTTTACAGCCACATCATTTTCGTCATGCATTATTTGTTTTGGTTGTTTAGAAATGCAAAAAAAAATAAAATATATATATACGATTAATCGATTAATCGATCGATAAAGTGCTAGATTAATCGATTCCAAAAAGAATCGATAGCTACAGCCCTATTTTCCACTTGATATCATTTATTATTATAGTCCAGCAGCACCTGTGTGTGCATGTGTTACAAGTTAAAAGTAATATGAATGGACAAATGATCAGTCTTCCCTACTGTTATTCTTCCTTTGTTTATTACCGATAAGCAAAAAGAAACTCTATCAGAACCAGTTCCTCAGGACATGTGGCCTCATTGGTAATCTAAAAGCTCAGTCCAAAGGCAACACATGCCTTGGGGGTGGGCAGCAACCTGATCTACACCAGACCTGAGACACAGCACATTCCCCCCCAGAACCATAACACAGCCTGGAGATCAGTGAGGGGTCCCCTCCCCTGGCCCCCAGGCTCAAGCCAGGACCACAGATACTGGTGGGTAAGTACACAGGGATCAAACGCAGGAACCATTTCAACATATACCTCCCGTGTGTGTGACTACCAACCACTGTCAGGAGAAGTGAGAACCTGGAGCTAAGCCTGTGTTTACTTTAGGCTCACAAAAAGGTTGGAATAGGTTTAGGTTGGATGTGGTTGAAAGCTCTCGTGAAAGGCCTGGGCCCTGTGAAAGCACCCTGAAACGATTCGATGGTCATCTGGTTGTTTTTAGGAGTGTGTGAATATATGTGTTTTAATATTCAGCAGCCTTGAGTTTTCTCTGAGAAAAGTGAAATGTTCAACACTGACACGGTGGAATGAAGCGTCTTATCTGACCTCAGTGGCCAACTGATAAAGCAAAAAATAACAGTGAGGAAATTAACTCCCTAGGTTCAGACAGAGACTTTAACATGTAATACAGAAGACTGGTTACCTGCCTGAAAAGTAAATCACAACCATAAGACACTATTATGTAGTAAATATCGAGCGATATTGGCCTTTTTTGAGAGGCTATAAAGCAGAAAAGATGCTTGAGGTAACTTTTAATAATTAAATTCCCAGTGAAATCGACTGTCTCTGTGCATTGATGTTATTTAAACTAGTTAAACTGAAAAATATCCTGCCTTCGTTACAAACTTGTGATTGGCATTTTCAATTTTTGCAGACTTAGCTGTACAGATTAATCAACAAAGACTGTGTAAACTGCAGCCCTAAACCCTACAGACACCATTTTTCATTTTAAAGTATTACTCTGTATCCAAGCCAACCATGTGCAGACAACAGCCACGTGTCACTAGTAAAAGTGCTGCCACAACGGCTGTCTTACTCAATGACCTTATAAATCACCCAACAGGCAGTGTGGAAGAAAAATCTAACACATCATTATTCCCATGCACAGGAATCCATTTAACACTTGTGAGTAAAGACAGTCATTTAGCTTAACCAGGGCTGCATATAATGATTAATTTCATTATTTATAAATCTGCAGGTTATTTTATTTTATCAGACCAACAGTTCAAACACAAACTTATTCAACTTTATAACATACATGATGAAGAAACGCATAGAGCTATAATACCGAGAAAAATCGAACTGTTAGTGTCTTATGTAACTGTTGCCCAATAAACAGTGATGTGTCAAAGCGTGCAGTCCCCCTGGAGTCCAGACCACCAAGCGTTGCCCCCTGCCTCTTGGCTGAATGGAGGCTTAAACATGGAGACAAAAAGCAGCGCCGCCCCTGTCTTGTCCTCATCCTACTATTCAAAAACAGACACAGACAACCTCTCCTCCCTCAAACACAGAGAATCAATACTGCCCTTGTTAAAGCCGACCCTCTTAAATTTACTCTATGGGGGCTGCGACAAGGCTGAGGGTCCCTCCAGGTTTCGCACAAAGAGCAGGAACTTCACTTCATCCGAGCGCTCCGTCTCTGAACTTGACTCTCTCTTTTCCCTCTGTACACTAATTATTTTGTTTTCTTTGTTTCGACATCGATTTGCCTGTTTGGTTACATCAAAAATGTGCAAAATACTTTAAATAACCTCTGAACAAAACCACAAGAGGAAGCATAAACTTATTTCAACCTCTCGAGAAAACTGTGTGTATGAGTTTTGTCTAGACAGGCGACATTAAAACAATCCTGTTGTTTGTCATCACTGTCACGCCAAATTAAATCAGTCGACTGTCATTTGTGCCATTGCGCTCCGGCTCCCCCACAACCCACTTTCACAGTTTGCAGCACCCTGCAGCACCGGGAGGTATTTTTGGTCGAACAAAGCTGCTGAGGTAAGAGACATGTTGCATTGTGGGAATGGAAATGTACTCCAGGATCAAATGAAGCAGGAGAAAAACAGCCTGAAGATAAAGTGACTTGGCCAGAGCCGTAGCAGGCGTGCAGGCTGGTCGGTCGCCTCGAAACACACACAGGGGACAGACTAAACACCTCCATTAACAGGAAGGGGGTTGTCACCAGCAGGCCGCTGCACGTGCATGTGTGTGCGTGCATATGTGTGTCTCGGACCGGCTTAGAGGAAACGGCGTCCACAACAAGGACAAAAGCCACAGAGTTTACTTCCCTCTCTGAGGAAAAAATTTACAAACAATCAAACAATGAAAGAGGAAAAGCAGAATATAGATTTCATTCTTTTCAAGGAAGTAGGTCAAATTCATCAGGCCAAAACAGAGAGGAGGGAAGGAAGAACAAAACAAGGCTTGGGGGTTAGAAAAGATGGCAAAAGGCCTCCAGATATAGCTGAAGGCAAAGAAAAGGACGGTCTGCTTTGGCCAAGACACAGTACAGTATATTTTTAACATGAATTGCAGGTAATGATCCGCTACAAGACCTCTTGCATGAGTACCAACTTACTCCCATCTTTGCCCCTCTTCAATACAAAGTAGAAAAGATAGCGTTCAGAGAAAGGAGGTGTCACTTCATTGCACGCTGCAGGCTTCTACTACATTTACAGTATCTTTCGATTTCATTTTCTATCAATATCTGTCTTCGCCTGCACAATGCTCTCATCTGCAAACACCGCTTTCTCCAAATAAAATGCATCGCCAGGCGTTCAAAGATTCAAATTTCAAGCAATGCAAAGTCAGGAGATGGAAAAAGAGAGCGCAGCTTTAAATTAATACCACTACATGATATGCATGACAGCTATTTTTAAATGAAGTAGTGACATAAGGAGAGATGCTATCGTATAAAATCCTACCTTGGCAACAGATCTAAGAAGGAAAGTAAAAATATAATGTGCGTGTCTAACTAAGTTGGACCAGATCTCTCTGAGGAAAATGAGGTCTCCTGAAAAACAAGGACCCAGATAGGTTCCATGTTGGTTTTGAAACGTGGGAAACACCTTTTTTTCTCGAAGGAGGCAGCCTAGTTGGTGGCCTGGTAACAGAGAAAAAAAAAATTGGAGGAACGTAGCAAAGTGGGTGAGAAATGTTGAGAAAGAGTAGCAGTAGTGAAAGAAAGAGACAGAATGATAAAGACAGGCTGACAAGAGTGAAAAAGTAATGGTGTAATGCCTCTGTAATGACTTAAGTCTTGTAATCACTGGCTGTGGAAAATGCCAATTTCTGGTCTGGTTTTATGTGGGCTGCCCTACACTAAAGCCTGGAGAAGTATTTATGTGTAGTGGGTGTGTGTGTGTGTGTGTGTGTGTGTGTAAGTAAATGTGTGTAAGATGTTGTCAAGGGTGATGGCACAAGGCCAGACGAGTAAAGCGAAGCACTTCGCCACATTTAAAAACTCCAACTCCTCAGTGTTTTTGCCAGCTTTGACGCAACCAAGAGGACGGAGATTAATTTATCCTCCCCAACAGCTCTCACTAAAAAGGATGTCTAAGAGCTCAATGCAAAGACAAGAGACTGCGAGCAAGAAAATGAGTGCTAAAGGAGATGCAACTTTCTCCCAAACTCGCCACGTCCAGGAGTGGACAGCTGCAGATGAAGCTAGGGTCCCTCGGTTCCCGTCCCACGTTTTCCAACTGGGTTACACAAACACAACAGCTGGACCCTGAGCAAAAACTAAATGCTTTGGTTTAGACACAGGGAAAAAAAAGGTCACTGGGGATCCTTGTCCTGACTTCCTGCTAAAAATCTGAGCGAGAGAATCAGAGGTGAAAGAGAAAGAAATGTAAGAGGGAGGACACAGACAGAGAGACAGAGTCAGAGAGGAAGCTGTTTGGCAGGAGTTCAACAACGCTCTCGTTTGTCACACTTGGACAGAATTTGTAGGTCAAATTAGCATCGAGGGCCGGAGAGGCTGCGAGCCACGGAGGAGGGGGAGACAGAGATGTGCAGGCCAAGCAGATAGGCTGCTCCTCATTACCCAGGCCTCCCTACACATGGGAATGAAGGACAGTGGGAGAAAGTAGAACAGAGGGCAGGAAAGTGAACCAAAAAATGAAGGCAGTGGGGCTCTCTGGCAGTGCACTCCAGTTTTTAGTGTGCATTCTTGTTGCAGCTGACACCGGGGCAAAGGCTAGGCTTAAAACAAATAAATAAAACCATATCTGGACAGAGTTTGGGGATTTACTCCTCCTCCCCAAAGCACAACCCTGGAGAGGAGTGCTGCATGCTACGCTCTTTATGGCAGGCTGAAAATGACTTCTCCAGCTTTCAGACTGATGGGAGCCTTGTGTAATATCCATAAGGTACAGTGGTACAGTATGGGCTCCTTCACTGGGGGATTAAACCGATGCAATACAGGGCTCAACAATAAGGAGTGCCCGCTCGCCTGGGGCAAGTAAAACCTCACAGCGGGCCAGTAAATCTAGCCACTCACTCACTTGAACGTGGTAGAAAGGAATTATACACATATTTTTTCCCAGAACTCATGATGGGAGCAGCTAAGGTGAGAGCTATCATGCTTCTCTTCCTTCCTAGATAAGTGGATCTCCGTGAGTCAGTTAACAAAAGATCCAACTTTGGCACCCAGAGTTGTAATGTGCAGGCTCTACTTGTTTTTCTGAGAGGACTGACCTGCACCTTCCTGATCTATCGAACCACTTTCAGTGTCTGTTGTTACAACTCCTCTTATCCACTGCCTCCACTCACAGAGAGCAGTAGGTCTGCACTTAAATCACAGGTGCTCTTCCTGTATCCATATGGCATAGATCTCATATTTCTCTGTTGACAGCATGTGGTTTATTTGGTGTCCTGTTTGTAGTTAATTCAAACCAGGCCGGACTGGAGTGGACTGGGTCGGGGGGGGGGGAGTAAAATGCTCACGTGTGTGTGGAGGATTCGTCTCATACACAGAGAAGCTATTCTTTCCCCAGCCTGCAGCACCACTGACACACAGACCTAGAAACACTGCGAGGCATAATCGAATCACAAACTGCATCGACAGAGAGCGAAGAGGAGGAGGAGGCGGCGGAGAGGGAAAAACCCCAGCAAGCCGACTCCTTTTGGCAATAAAAAACAGCATTGTGCTCTGAGACAAATCCTCAGCAGTGACGTCTTTGCCCTGAAATTTAACTGCAAAAAAAATCACTTAGCGAGGCAGCTGTGCATTTGGCAGCAGAGAGCTGGGGGCTGCAGAGGCACAGTGGACCCCCTGCCCAATTCCCCTCCTCCTCCTATACCCGAGGAATTCACATTCCCACTTTCTCTAATCAGTTTTCTCTTGCCATTCCCTCTCTCAATCCTCTGCCTCTTTTTCACTTTCCTCTACCCATGCTTCATGCTGTCAAAAGCAATAAACAAGCTGAAGTGTTTGTGATATTAAATAGTGGAAAAAGCTATTTATTAGCTCAAAACAAAGGCTGCATCTAGAAAAATAGCCCCAGTTCTCTCCTGCACAGCTGGCTCTGATTACAGATTATGCCTCTCTTTCGAAAACCCACTTCTTCTCACCTTTCTCCGTCCTCTATGCCGAACTATCTTTGAGACACTTTTCCCCAAAGATGCAACTTAAAAAACTGAGCATCCCATCCTGTCAGACAGGCTTTTATCTTGTGGGGAGACCTCACTGACAAGAATGCAACCATGTCTGCACCCAAAATATAAATTAAGATACCACATTTCTGTGTCTACTCTGTGCTGTAACAGTGTACAACAATGGAAACCAGCACTGTTGCATGGACATGTACTGTAGAAGGTGTGGGGGGATGTAGTGCTGGGTGTGGTGGGATGATGCTGGACTGGAAAAGCAGGAGTTAATATCCACTTTGCTCTTGTCTCATTCCACCACGGGCTCAGATTGTCTCGTGGGGACTATAACACGAGACAAATTCAGAGCAAGTCCTTCTCTTCCTGCTCTGGAAAAAGATCAGTGTGCTCAAATATATTTTTACAGTAGAGACCATGAGAACATCCAGTGCTGGCATAAACAGCATCAGCTCATTAATGTGTTAAAACACATGCTGTGGGACACAAGATAGGAGAGGGACTGGATCCATAAAACCCAGTTGAGAGTATTTACCTAAATGTAATGCCACTGAGTGAAATGAGGCGACACAACAGTGTGGGAACATTGTTGTACAACTTTGGTTACGGATAGCAAATCTGCCTACTCAACCAGCCACTTAGACTCTTCACTGCTCTAAAGAGCAATTTGTCTGGTAAGATAGTTAGAGCGGCTCTTGAATGATAGTGTCCACCTGCCACTGTTGATCCATTAATCTGGCTCGCTGCCCGACAACATAAACGCAGCATTTTCTCCTTTTTACGTCAGGCACTGTGTCGTTAGATCAACCAAAGAAATGTCCAATTCAAATATTTTCAGCTGTGATGTAATTAGCAAATAACTGACGTGATCATCCACAAGATTCTTGTTAAAGAGACGATTCTTCAGAATCTGGGGCAGGAAAGGAGGTCAGAATTAAACCCAGCAGCTCTGTCCTTCACTTGTGTCTTTTTCGCCCACCACGGGTCAACAGACAGAGGAATGTCTTGTGGCAACCAGGCCCCTGTGACTGGACACAAATCTGCTGAGGATAGCCAGAGCCAGAAAAGTGGGGGGAAAAAAGGAGAGAGGAAGAAGTGTTGTGTTGTCTGCCGCTCTGCACAGTGTGTAGGCCATCACAGCCCTGTCTTTCTGAAACACATACAAAGGCAGCTCTGACAAGAGCAGAGACAGGCAGCGAGGGAGTGGCAGATGAGAGGAGATTTAACTGTAAAAACTAAGGGTGCTTCTATCGTGCTCGACAATGAAAACTCCATGAAAATTCAAATTAATAACAAGGCGACTAATCTAAAAAAAGAGCTCTCTATATGAGAAGGCTCTGGAGAGATTTCCTGTCATGGAATCAGCCAGAACTTCCTCTTGATCTGGAGCCCGTCTCAGGTTCCAGCAACACCCTCCAATCAAAGCAACACAAAGATATCTAATCGACCAATCAAAGCCTGGACATGAAAAGCGAGCCGACTCTAGCCATGCCATGTCTGAGGCAAAGAGACTTCTGGGTAACAGATGGAGCTGATATCATATCCCCCGAGTGGCCATCTGTGTAAAAACACACGCCATACACACCCCTCTTGTTGTGGTTTGTCTACAAGGACACAGCTTCCTCTGGGCTCTTTACTTGGTACAGAGGTTGTGTTTGGCCCGTGTCAACTTGTGGCAAAGAGCCTGGGTTGGCACGCATGTGGTCTCCAATCACAAGAGAGCATTTATCATGACACAAAAACAAGGAAAATTGAAGAAAACACTTCATATATTACAGGTCTACAAAATTCATGATACGTAGGTGGTACTACTGGCCTGATGAGGGGAAGTAAGACAGAAACTAGTTGGGAAAATACAATGGCATGACTGGCAGAAAGTAAGCAGAAACCAGTTGGAAGTTTCGTAGAAATATATAAAGACATTACCAGCTGTTTATCATCTGGTTGTTGGAAAATGATAATATTATTACGAAATAATATTCGGGCAGTTTTCAATAAATTTTGAGGTAATTATTATGATAACATGTCAAACCAGATCCACTGAGGACATCAACTGTTGACTAATGTCACTTACAATACTAATACTGACTGCAACATTTTAATATTCAGCTCTCGGATAAAGAAACTGCTATTTAGACAGAAAAAATATGGTTATTTTTCCTCTGGAGAATCCTCTTTGTGCTTGTTCTCCTGTCAGAATCTACTCTTGTGCATCTGTAAGAGAATCAATCAAAGCCCTGTTTATTTCTTCCATATTTCCACTACGTAGCCACAAGCACGAACCACAGTAACAACATCAGAGAAGAACTGGGTTTGAGGCTGAAACTGTGATGTTGCAACATACTGTGGAGGGGCCTCTTCAGTCGTTATTCGGGCTATGGCACATAGCATATAAAATGTGAAAATTATAGGAATAATGTGACAATTAAGTGTTAAAAACCCATTACTGGGATACTGTAGTCAGGTCAAGCGCTGGACATTCCAGTTCATGTTAACACGGTCAGTTAGGTCATTACCTCCTCCTGCGAGGCATAGTGAGGGTCTGCAGGGTCCACAGACCAGTAGCAGTAGTCAAAACAAAACTCCAGAAGCTTCTCCCTCGAATCAACGGCTCCATCTGTGCGCCCATCCAGCTTCACGGAGAAAAAACACAAGGGTAAAGCACGTTAGGGTGATTTTTCACACTCAACCAATAACAGCCAACAACGAGGAAAAAAGTACAGCACATCAATTAATTCAATTATTTAAGTACGATGAATAAACAGGATAATATTGCGATGCGTAATGAAATTTTAAGCGTAAAAGCAAAAAGAGATAAGAGCAACATAAAAAAAAAAAAAATCACAGTGATAAACTCCCTGGTACTATAGCTTTTTTTTTTTTAATGGGACTGTTATGGTGTGGAATTGCAAGCAAGCTGTTTCCATTCATTAGCAACACAATCCCTCCTCCTCCAGTACTTTAGTCGCCTCACTGCGTTAACACTAAACACCTTTCTGCTTACTGTGAATCCTGACAGCACAGCAGCACTTGGGCTTGTCCAGGCACAACAGTTTCACTGAAGGACAGCAAACATTTCTTCTAATCAGTGCATTCAACCTGGACAGCCGTACTTTTCCTCTGGTATCGCGTTGGTATCATGGTGTTATCTTCTTATTTGTAAGGTTAAATGTATTCCAGCAGTTGTTTGTTTTTTTATGCACGTATATCCCTTCAGGTGTGGTAAACAGGTTTGTGAGAACTGGGGTGAAACACCATGTGTAATGTGTATTTTTGCTGCATTGAATCTTTGGTCTACGAAAGCGGCACATGCAGCTGGTTGGCTGCCGTCCTGGACTCCTTACCAACCGGCTTCACCAACTGTGAGGCTGGTTGGATGCGCTGCCAAATTCTCGGAAACGACTTCAGAGAGGGCTTATGGCAACAGGCAACAGCTCTGGTGGGCATTTCTGCAGCCAGCATGCCTATTTTACACGCCCCCAGAACTTGCGACATCTGTGGCATTGCGTGATAAAAGTGCACATTTTTAGAGGGGCATTTTATCATGACCAGCCCGAGGCACACCTGTGCAATAATCATGCTGGTTAATCATACGCCACAGCTGTCAGAGGGATGGATAATCTGGGCAAAGGAGGAGCGCTCACCAACAGAGATTTGAATAGTTTAAAAGTGTTATTGATAACATTCAGCCTGGCATAAGAAGTTTTCTTGAACCGTCAGATTTTACCGCAACTGCTCTGGAAAATCTCTGATGTGACACTAGGTATCACGTTCATGTTTGGCGAGTGCACGTTCAGTTGAAAAAACAGCAACGTTGGAGCTGCTAAGGGTTAAAGGTCTTGGTCATGGACAACTGAATGATAGATTTATGACAAGGAGAGGGCTAGAAAAAGGGTGCTTTGGTCCCCATTGTTCTACAAACCAAGCAGTCACTTGTCAAAATAATTATCCAAATGATGAATCCACTCAAACGTCTATGTAAATCGCCTTTCCTTTCCCTAACTGCAGCATTAGGGAACACTAAGCTCTGGGTATCAGTTTTGTTCAAAGCAATTGGCTTTCCTGAATACATGACTTGTTTAACCCCTCTGCACTTTTAGGAAATTAAACAATGGCCTTGTAGAGGACGGGATTAGGCAATGGCAACACAGGCCAGGCAACAGGCAGCTCTCCTGGAGCTCAAACCTCTGATAAAGCCTCATGTTTTACTAGCTAATCAAGTTAGGGGAAACAGAATAGCTGTAAAACATTATCTTTTATCCTTTTCTTGTTTCACACTTTTTAATTTAGTTCAGTAGGTCTTTATAGCTTGGATTACTTGATGTTTGTGTTTATTGTCCTTTAAAACCAACCATTTTTTTTTCCTGTCTGTCTCAGATCCTTCAAAACTGTCCCACTTTCCATAAATAATTATTCCCGCGAGAGCCGCAAGAGCCTTGGAGTCTTGATCCTTTTCCATGGCGGAGGGAGGCCATATGTGGTTTCTCTCTGTCACATCATTTGTAACAGATTCTCTCCTCCCCCACCCAACTCCTCTCTATACGTCAACATTTAGAAATCCAAATGTAAACAAAGAGGGCCGATTCTTCACTACCAATCTGGTCAGCAAATGTCCTAACATGCGACTAGGTTGTAGCTGAAACTCTGATTCTATTTCATCTTTTTGTATGTTTGGATCATCCGTAAACATTGGAGGTAGACACTTGGACATATGATTCCCAACCAGGCTTTTGTGTCTATCTGCTCGACCCTCCAAAGACACAAAGTTTGATCATGTCAGTATCAGCTAATGCAAAGACTCACAATGAAAAAACAACAGTGTCACATGTTCCACACTGAAACTTGAGAGACAGCACCAGGCTGTCTGCAGCTCAACTAATCAGACAAGTCTGCTCAGTCATCTGACACAGTAAGGTTGGTAACTTGGCGAAAGTATCAGCTTACAAGACTGTAGACCGCATAATTATTATTTCCAAATGTGCAAAACCTCTTTAAAAACACTCTTTTATCGAAAATAAGGAAAACTATTATTAATATGGCTTGGAGGAAAATGTTCCCGTTAAACCACCTAATTTAACACCATTTACTTATTTGCTCCAGTTTATTTTGGGTGTCCTTTGAAAGTACGAAATATGCTGTAGTTGCATTGCTGTTTGTCCTGGTTCAGAGTGTGTCAGTGCATGTGTTTGACAGGAAGGGTCTCCCAGTTAATGCGCGATTGTGCGTGTGCCCGTGTGAGCTCCACACATAAAATAAACAACAGTGACATCAGGCAGGAAAAGGCTGATCCAAGGCTATAAACATCCTGTTGTGATAGATACCATCTACACACTACTCCCAAATCCCCAAGTCCAACCAAACAAACAAAATAACACACATATAGAATAAATATTGGATATGACAGCGCAGCTGTTGGGAGATTTCTTACACCAAATATACTTACCTTTACATTTCGGATCCTCACAAACTTGTCCTCCACCTGTACGGCTACCCTTCCTCCATCCGCACTCTCCCTGTGAGCAACAAGAGGTCAAATGCTTCATCAGATATATAAACAACCGTGTTTGGGAGTGTAAAGAAAAGTGATGAATGAAAACATTGACACGCAATTCCACTGGAGAGGAAAAGAAAAGAGGAGATCTCAGGGACGCTATCAGTATTGATCAGTGTCTCCCAGTCCAAATGCAAACCAGACAGAGATTTAACAAAGGTTTCACTTTGGATTCAACACCCAGCAGACAGATTTAAATAACTTTAAAATCCTCTTTTTGCTGATGCAGTTATAACTGAGAGGGTGTCCAGATAAATTTGCGCTTGTTCCACTTGACTTGAGGCCATCACATGACGGTGAACACAATGAATCTGTGTGTGTGAGGGTGATCCATGAAATCGCCACCAGTTTCAAATTCAAATGGAAACAGACCCTCACACACTCCAGAGACGTCCTCTGACGAGGCAGCTTGGGCCGTTTCCACAAAGACTCGAGCATGCACAAGCGATGTGCGTGTATGAGGACCAGTGTGTGTCCCCGCCTGTGTGCAAAATAAGGTCAGCTCTGCTTTTTGTGCTGCGGCAGCTGGACGGAGCACATCTGATGCAACACATGCGAAACTGGAGGCAATCACAACACAGAGCTGAGAGAATTTCGATATCCAGGAGCGATAATGACGACAAATGCTGCCTTTAGAGCAAGCGCTCCGTCTCAGGGGTGGGTTAGGGGCTGACGAGGAGGCTGTTGTAATCGTCAGCCCTCCCTGTGCTTCAACACGCGGGACTCATTTCGCCAACCCCAGCAGTGGCCCAACCCAAAACCACCAACCTTCAATCTCAGGCTCTAACCAGCATGGAGCAGTGTGGAAAATAGTAAAAACCTCATAAAAATGTGTTTTGATACAAGCCTAGGACGAGTAATTTCACAACTGGGTTGACATGTTTTCTGCACATGTGAGAGGCTGCTTCCACTCCGAGGGGGGGGGACGAACTGAATCCCATTTGCCGACTAAAACAAAGAGCGGCACACTTCTATGCCTAATCGAACGAGGAACGCAGCTGACCACGCTGGTGTTAATGTTATCTCTGTCACACAGCAGGTACTCATTCAAATATAAGAGTAAGGAAATACATCCTCCACTTTAAAAAAAATAGAAGAGAGCAGAGGACACTGAGACTATCAGAACCAGAAATCAGGAAGCACATATTTGCATGACAGTGAACATTATGTATAAGAAATGCTTTTGTGATGCAAAACACCAGGAAGACTGTTTGAAAGAATCATTGTCCGGCCCTTCATAGCCTGAATAATGCTTTGTTATGGACTGAGCTCCCCGCAAACATCCCGCAGGACTTCAATGCAATTCAATGTACTCCTTTAGAAGTTATATGTACTATATCCTCAGACCCCGAGGCCCTGTTATTCAACATGTTGTAGCAATTTGCCTGTTAATGTAAAGGGGTGCTCCAGTGGAGCAAAGTAACTTTACAGCCTCCCTGTGTTCCTTTGCTACTTCAACAGCAGATTTCACAGCACTGTAAAACTGAGGGAAGATTTTTTTCACATAAATGCCTCTCACTAAATGAAGGAAATACTTTTTACTAAGAGACAGGGCGGGCAGCAAAAATATTAAGTATATAAGGACATTAACAACATTAGTTGGCTTCATCCTCTTTCCTTTGTTTTGTGTTATAAAAATAAAACTCTTAAACCTGACTGTTACACCAGTGAGATGGTCATTATTAGCTTACGCTGTACAGGAAAACAAATATTGCAATGCCAGGTTAGATTTAGGAGAAGTGTGCATAGGAGCCATAGGAGAAAACGTGGATTCTTGGGTTGAACATGAGTATAAACATCATATAGCTTCAGTGAAATTTGGATTTAAGTACCAATTTGCATCTTTACAATTAAAACCCGACTTATATATCTGTTAACCGATATTATCGGCCGATATCTGCCTATCACAGATATATCGATATCAGCATATACTGTAAATGATCTAATATGTGCCCATGTGAAAACTTCTTTTAGAGATTTTAATGCAGAAAAAAGATGCTTGCGGTGAGTTATAATGATTAAATTCACAGTAAGTTTACTGTTAAACTGTAAAAAATATCCCAACCCCGTAACATATCTTTGTGCCAAGTGTTTGATAACCAGATTTGATGGATCATTGCAAAAAATGTGCATATCAAGATGTATTGATATCGTCATTTTTCACGTCTTTATATATGTATTGGCATCGGCCCCATAAATCGAGTATCAGTCAGGCTTGATTAGCAATACAACAGGTGTTTGAATTTGGCCCGTGGCCCCACTATTCACTATTTGATTTGGGTTTTCCAGTTTTCCAGAGCCCAAAGGAGACATTTTTCAAATATTTTTCAAATGGCTTGTTTTGTCCAGCCAACCAGAGAGCAATCATATAAGGCAGAAAATTGGCAGATCACATTTGAGAGGCAGGCACCGGCGAAACGTTCAGTATTCATGCCTGAAAATTGAGTCAAACAACCAGACCTTAAAGCTAGTGTGAAAACAGATGGAGAAAATTGGATGTTAAGGGGTGGTTTCCTGGTTCCCCATAGTTATACATGAAAAAAAAAAGGTGTTTTGAATGCATCACAATTAATTTCTTATTAATCACCATTAGCCCAAGTTAATGGCTGTTGTGTGTAGTTCAATGGCAGCTGTTAAAACACTTTAAACCCAACATATTGTTGTACATCAGCCAGCAGCACACTTGCACTGCTGCACAGATGCTTAGTCAGACAACACTACTGACAGCCACAGTTGTCATTATCCACCATGTGCACCACACTGCTCAGTTAAACAGCTACATTAGCCAACTAGCTAACCAGCTAGCTTAAGGTTTGTTATTGCTGTAACTTCCCATAAAGCAATTTGGGACAATTAGCCCGTGCTAATACAAAAAGGCGACATTAGAGGAGCATTGTTTTGGATGCAAGCAGCAGCCAAATAACCACGGCTGGCGACAACAGTTCACCCATGAAGGCAACTCCACTGAAGTAGCTCTTATAATGTCCACTTGTTAATTAATTAGCGTTACTTTATCGAGCAGCTAATTAACGTTAGCTAACATTAAAAACGTACCTTGCGTTGGGAGGACGGACCCGGATAGCAACTTTCACATTTGCCATGATGCGATGGGGTTGTTTTTTTTTACGCGCAACTCAGCAGTTGTCTAACTCGGAGCTGGCGTAAAGTAATGTTTCCCCGTGTGAGCATGTTGATTTTTCTGGCATTTTACTCCGGTAATTTAAAAAAAAAAAAAGTTAACAGCGGGAGGAAACAGTCCAGCCATCCGCCGTTCGGCTCATCTCCACCGGCTCGGTCGCGGGTTCAGCCGCCCGCCGAGGAGTATCTTCCGAAAGTCTCAGCGGAGGAGCTGAAACTTCCTGCCGGACAGAGAGGGAGGGGAGGAGGGGGGAGATGCTGCTGGATACTCCTCCTACTACACCACATTCAAATCTGCCTTTGCATGTCTGTTATTATTCAAATCCCCCACTGTTTAATTGTTCAACTAAGGGATTGCACTTTATTTTGTTGATCACAGTGAGGACCACTTTAAAAATATTGTCACATGAACCTGGAAACAGTGGCGGACCCAGGATGTTTGTGGGACAGGGGTGAGAAAACTAAAAAGGGCACCAGCTGTATGTGGTGGGGCACAAAAAGGACACCCTGTAGGGCACTTCATCGTGTTTTATCTACCATAGGGGCATCCGAGAGGGCACTTTATCGTTGTTTAACTACCATAGGGGCATCCGAGAGGGCACTTTATCGTGTTTTATCTGCCATAGGGACATCCGAGAGGGCACTTCGTCGTGTTTTATCTACCATAGAGGCATCCCAGAGGGCACTTTACCGTGTTTTATCTACCATAGGGGCATTGTCTAGCCCCTATTTACCATAGGGGCTAGACCAAAGGTTTCTAGGGCTGTGCATTTTATTCTAAAACACTTGGATCAGTTGTATCCAAAGCACGATCAGGCACACCAAAACTGGTCAGGACATTAGATTTGAGAAGGTTTTTGCAGAAGTGGGAATTGTGGAGTCATCAAGTCATCTCCATGCCATGTATTTGTTCTGTTCGTGCACTAAACCAGCTGAGTCCAATCAGCACAGCTCTTCAGCCAGGACGGTGAGCTTATTAGTGAATGCACCTGGTTCAGTGACTGAGCAGAACAAATACATGGCATGGAGATGACTTGATGACTCCACAATTCCCATCTCTGGGTTTTTGTATGGTCATTGTGCCAGTTTTGATTTCACTCCCGTTTCCTGGAAATAGTCACAAAGTTTAAGGATTTAGGATAGGATTTAGAAAGTAAATAAAAGTAACAGAGATCAACAATGTTATTCTTAGCAGTGTCTCCGTGTCAAATCATTACTGCACTAAAGGTTTCTAAGGGGTCAGTCAGTACGTGTAATTCTAAAATTCTTGGGTCTGCCTGATCGTGTCTGATGGGGTTGGACACCAGATCCGAAATGACTCCACCCTGACCAGGGAGAAGTAGCTACTGCTCCATTCTTCAAAAGCATGCTGCACCCTCTGGTCTGCATCTTTGTAGAGAATTCAAACTGCAGCAGTATAGTGACCCTAAATGCACCTCAAAGTATAAGAATAATTTACCCTGTAATATCCGTCTAATAGAACATAAATCATCTTTTTCAAAAAATATACAGGTATGTGTTGGCATGTACATAATTCTTTTAAAACATGACCAATATGTTCATTTTAAAATGTATGTGCATCCAAAATGAGTGCAAAATAGTCTTTACTGGTGGTCTCAGACTTTTGCAGCCTATAATTATGGCAACAACACAATTCAACATTTAAACCAGAATACATCTTTATTGTTATATTTTTCACTTTGTAGCAACATAAAAAATACTTCATTTAAAAGCAGCAGGGGATAACAGCGATCGTTCAACATGAACAAAAACACTCACAAATGCAGTCTTGCATTCATGAAACATACATGCATTCACTAGTAGTGGCGGTCAAAGGCAGTGTGTGAAAGTGCTATACTAAAATTAAGACATTTATTTCATCTGGTGGGTCTTAAAACCAACAAAAATAATCACATTTTTCAGTTCAGTTTTAGCTTCTAGACAAACTATGGCTTGTTTGAAGGAAACTAATTGTCCATTATAATCAGCATAGGTCTTTAGGGTGGCACTGACTCAGTTTGAATCCTTCATGGCGACTCTTCTCCTATCTTTGCGTATTCTCTGCTATAGTCTGGACCATTTGAAATGCTTCATCTACTAGTACTTCCCTTTGGACATATTCAGTATGTCGACCATGTGTGCTTGCGCTCAGGTTCAACAGATCTAAAGGTGAGAGATGAGATGCGGTGGTCCCTGGCTACTTCTGCCTGGCGCGGCTTTCTGGTTCTCACCAGCACCTTAGCTAAAGAGCAAAGGGATACATGAAAGGCTGCTGTCACTTCACAGGTGGAGAACAAAAGTCTGAAGCTTGCAAAGTGTGCACAGAGGACGACTACGGAACAGCTTTGATGGGGCTGTGCAGTGGTAACCCAAAAATGGTCAACAAGAAGAAGTCATCCAGAACTGTCTTTCAGATGTGGCATAAAATCACTGTTGATCACACAAAAGATGCTGTGGGTAGAATTACTGTTGTCATGTAGCTCCCTCTACTGTCTGTTGAGAGACCTGCAGCATGTCCACACGGCTTTGCAGCTCAGCCAGAGGCAGGGGAGGTTTAATACTCTGTGACTGCAGCTGAAATTTTTCAATCAACTTCTGAAATGACACAGAAATGAGAGAACAAAGTCAGCAGGAGAGAGAGCGGAAAGGAGTCGGAAAAGGTCAAATTGTTAGGAAAAGAAATTATTTCCCATGAATACATGATGACAAGAACACAGTGAACCCTCACCGCTGGCAAAGCCAAGTTTGTTAACTTCTTCCAATGAGATATGACCTCTTCCTCGCTCAGGACTCCTCTGTCAACCAGCTTTCTCACCAGGAACAGGTAGTTGTTCCACTAAAAAGACAAAGAAAGTAATTACAAAAGGTTAAAGACTGCAGAGTCAAACATCTTTAAAACTTGCAGTTAAACTTAACAAAAAAATATCATGAAAGATCAGTTTTGAAAATTTCAGGCCAAAACAGCAGTCTCCCTCTCTTTTGTTCCTCCTTTCCTGCCTCTCTGTACTGAAATTAAATGTGTGTATAGCAGCTATTCTTCGATAATACTGTGGGAGGGACATTATTATCAATAGCCACTCCTGACAACTACTCAAGACAAGCGTGTCATCAGTTAAAAGTTAAAAAACTTTCAAGTGGGAGCCCCTGTTAGAAGAAAAGCTAATTCCAGCCATGCTGGGGTGACGTTTTAAGACAAAGCAAATCAGCATGTGTATGAAAAAGCCCCATTGTTTTTAATTGTGTAGCATAAAGGGACTACAACTTCCATTTCGTTGTGCAATCCCTTGTTCTACAATGAAAAATGAACCCTGAGTTATGTGACTAAACTTTAACATACCTCAGTGTCGCTGGCCTTCAGCACAGCTGTGACTGTAAGCGGGCTGAAGAGCAGGTGGAGGGGGGTGGAGGCGCAGCAGTCTCTTTCCCACAGCTCAGCAAGCTGCTCCAGCAACGCTTTGACAGGAGGCTCTGACCCTGAACCAAGACCCACAACAACCCCATCACCTCTGCTGCACCCTGACAGAGACAGCACCGGCAGCTCCGCGGACACTGAGAAGACACACACAACAGGTCCGTACATTAACAAGACTTTATGCTGCGACCGTTTCAGCAGCACAGGGACATTTAAATAACAGTGTTTATGAAGCAGCGGCACTTATGGGAATCAAGTAATTTACATATAACACATTGCATGTCATAAAGAGATAATTTCTTTGTAATTAAGAGTGTCACTGAAAGCCTGGACTCTCTTACCCAGTTTGCAGGCCAGTATGACAGTAGAGTTCAGTAGCATCTGCTCTGACACCGCGGTTGAGAACTAAGGGAAGAGATGAGAATAAGAGAGTGATTAATCCTGGTACAAAAAAAATAAATCAGAAAATCCACCACAAATGTTGTTTTGTTGAACTGTCTCGTGTACCTTTCTGCAGGCCAGTGTGTCTCCCACTCTCTGCAGCAGCGTTTTGATCTGAGAGCCGGTTGGCAGCTCCTCCTCAGTCCTGGGGCCGACTGCAATGCTCAGGAGCTCCTACATAAAAGGTTACATTTAAGTAGAAGTTCTGACTGACATTATTCACTTCATTTAGAAGTTAGGTTTATTCTTTGAAGATGCCACTTGTTATTTTTTAAATTCCCACTCAAAAACACCAGTTTTACCAAAAGGGCTTTTTGTTGCTGCATAACAACTTACAAGTGAAGTTCTGTGTAATTCCCACAACATTTATCTGTATCAGCAGGCATACCTTCATCTCGATGAGGATGTCAGAGGGCAGAGAAGCACTGTGGTTGCAGTGTGGAGGGCAGGATGCCACTCTCTCACTTCCTTGTTTCCTCTTGGGTGTAGTCGATTGCTCCTGGGTGACCAGCTCAACCCCCGCCAAATCCCCCGAGTCTGGAGCCGCTGGGCCTCCCACAGCCTTCATCACACGATCGTACCTGCTCTTCCACTCTCGTCTTATCAGAGCTGGTGGTGAGACAACAAAAAAGAAATCTTAGAAGAGTTTCCTCAGGGAACCTTGAATCACAGCATGGGTTTTTCTTTCCTTTTCATCTATAATGGCAGTAACACGATCCCAGCAGCACTGAAGGCTTTAAAACTTCAGTCCTTCAAAGGATCATACCCGTGTTTTTGCATGTTTTAGCGTGTTCAGTAAATCTAGTATCACGTTTCATTACATAATTCCTCACACAATTTAATCAGGATAGTATATAAGGCCTGCAGAAATAAAATTGATACAGACTCAACAAAATAAATAAAATACTTTATATACTTAACTGAATGCTTTGCAGGCCTCATGAAACCTACCATTCACCATGGCATGAAAATCAACTTGCAGCAACATTAAAACAGGGATCCACTGATCCCATACACTCGATCACTGCTAATATTAGTTCATTTGTCGATGTTGTAATGAAATTCAGTGTTTCTGGTGGCCACCATTACATTTCTAAAAAAGAGAGCACTTGTATCGGATCAATACTTGGTTAGCAGCAGTAGTCTCGTCAAAAATATCGAATAACAATTCATATTGATTCTGAATATATGAAATGGTTTCAATACAAATTTTTCGCAGTAATGATACACCAGTACTAGCTGCATTTCCTCACTCTCCTTTTCCCGTGGTATCAATTATCAGTATTTCTTAAAAGGTATAGAAATTCCAGCATATATCTCGAGTTTAGGAATCATAATCTGGAGCATAAAGTTGGATTGGTGGTGCCTTCCTGCAGTAAAGTTGCTTGATGCAAGTAATTCAACTCAATAATCATTATAGTATGTCTAAACTTTGCAGAAAAAGTAGAATGCAAAAGAAAACACCATGGAAACATGCAAAAAGACAAGCATGGTGCATTAACCAGCTACCTGTGATGTTGGCAGAGAGCCAGCTGCAGGCTTTTTCTGTTGCAAGACGTTCGGTAATGTTTTCAGATGTGGTCAGGACCTGCAGAGAGACAGCGAGTACAAAACATTAGAATAATCTGCATTTCTAAACTTAGATTGTTATGGAAAGTAATCTGTGTCTAACTTTATTAGAAGTGCTTTGGGATGACATCGTTTTCAACATTTTTGTGGGGTGATTTTTAGAGGACTTACAGCAGGGGAGGTCTCGTCAGGGAGCAGAATTCGTATGGCCTCAGGACTCTTTTCACAGCAAAATCTGCAAAACACCATAAAACAGAGATTACCATAAAGAAGACATTATCACACAGAAGTGAAGTGCTAATGGTGTGTGATGATAAAACCTAGGAGGGGAAATCTCTTTTACGTTAAAAAAAATACTTTCCTTTAAATCGAATGGTCATTCACTCATGCACGCATATAGGCTGTTAAAAAAGTACTCTGGTACAAATACCCTATCAAATCTGTGGAGTTGGAGGAAGACAGTTTTAAAAAAAGCTTCTGTACCTGGTGGCTTTTGCCAGGGCCTCCAATCCTGCAACACACAGCTGAGCACAGATGGAGTCATTCAGTTTTGAAGGGTTTGAGTTTGGCGATTCAAGTCCATCTCTCAGCATCTTCTCACCCCTCTCCACCAACTCACTCACTAATGTGGCCCTGTTGAGAGAGGTGAACACACAAACACAGAGGGCAAAAAGCTCATTAATTATGTACAGCTGATTAAAAATAGAGCTTTGATGCAAACATCTATAAAATACTAAGCAGGTGGTTGGTAGGCAACCAACCATAGTAGCAGGCTGACTGGCTGCTTTTCTGAAAGTCATTTTCAATCCTAAAACATAATTTGGCGGAGGGTAGGTGAAAGTCAAATAAAGAAGTCTGAAGATCTAGTTAATTTAGAAGTGAGTGACTTGGAAATTCAGACACATTCATGACTTTATGTGCCGTCTCTTTTATACTAACTTCATATGCTTGACGGCGTTGGATCCGACTCTCTCGGCTACAAACTCCACAGTGCGGCGCAGTGACGGCGGCTGGTTGTGAAAGAAGGCTTGCTCCAGGTCCACCTGTCACATTTAAGTGAATAGGTTAAAATACAAACAATTCAGTGATGTCATCTAACATTTCACTACTCTTCGTCTCCCGCTGACTCACCTGCAGTTTCTGCTGCGACCTGTTGGCAGTTGGCGTATCTCTGAGCTCAGCAGAAGTGGGAGTGATCTTGCGGATGATTCCTCCGCTCTTGGCCGTGCTTCCAGATACAAAGGCAGCCAGGAGCTTACGGAACTCACCTGGACAAAAACGAGGCAGAGCATCGATCCACAGCTTAAACAAGTGCAGGTTACTTTGTGCTCCAACTATATACATAGAAAAGACATAAAATAGACATGTAAATGATTTTAAAATGTGGCCTTCATCCAGGTTCCACTCACCAAGAAATGAACAGCATGTATAAAGAAGCTGCTGGTCCACCAGAGGAATGCAGTCCTACAAAATAACAACAAAAACTTTAACATTAATAAAAACCAACTGCGATTATGTTATGGTCAAACAGCTGCTGTAATGAATATTTCACTTACAAGCCCTGGAGCAGTTGAGCTGCTGTCTTCCAGTTTGGCAACCTCAGTGAACTCATTGGTGAAGAAAATGTCCTCAGGAATCACTGGGATCTAAACAAGTTCAATACACAAACTTCAATTACATAAAGCATAAATAGGACAAACACAAAAATAAGCAGGGTAAAGCTTTTGTTCTGCTGCTATATGCTGGGTTTCTGCAGGTTACAACTAGATAAATGTAAGACTTTTTAGGACCTGATTTTTATGACAATTAAGAATTAATTTTGAGAACTATTTCAAGTCCATGCTGGCAAAAAAGTACAAAGGATATATAGAAAAATTGGATGAAACAGGGCGTGGTGTCATAAATCAAAACCGTTCTGTACAGTTTTAAATTGTTTATAAATCGTTACATGGTAACAGGTACCCTGCACTTCCATTCACGCATCAATTTTGCATTAGTGGTTATTGTTTTATCGCAGACTTGGTTTTTTAGTTTTGTTACAGTGTGATCAACAAAGATATTTCCCAAAAACAAATTGAAAAAGCGAGGTTGAAGTGAATGCAACTTTATAAAAGTAACATTAACTTCATAATCCGATAAATTATTGAGATCTATCAAAATCGTATTTAAGACTTTTTTATTTAGACTTTCTAGTGACCCACAGCCACCCTGTACATACAAAAACAAATAATATCCACAAGTTGTGTCTCACCTGGAAGAGCCAACCCAACACTGACACCATTAGCAGCTTGTTCAGGTAACACATTTCTCCACATCTGCCCAGCAGCATTCTCCTAAAAAGCATACAAAAGTAATATTTACCTCATTTTCTAAGAAGGAAACGAGAGATCAAACAGCAACAGAAAGAAAGAAAAAAGTCTATCTATGTTTGTAAGAGGTTCTTCAGACAATTTTTTATGTTTTCAGGTTCGTCATATTCAGTGTGCATGTCTATTGAAGCTACAATTTATATTTTCTATAGTCTGCAAGTAAAGACTGTAAAGACAAGCCTTTTAAAAGTCGTGTTAAAGCTTCTTGTCTGTTCTTGAGCAGTAATACAGACTCACCTGTACAGGAGAAGCAGTGTGCCCAGTGCAGTCCTATAGCAGAGCAGCAGAGGACCAACACAGTCCAGCATGGAGAGGAACTCCACCAGCCAGGGCACCGTCAGGATGGTGCGCCTCCTTTTCATACTGTTACTCAGCAGAGCACACACATCCAGCACTGGAGCGCTCTGAGGGACCGAGAGAGTTTTTAATGAAATTCAATGACTTATATCTTTGCCACTTCCGGTCTGGGCTAATAACAGAACATTTCAGAGTTTCCTCAGTGAGATACAACTTGCACATCAGCAGGAAATTAATCCTTAAGGTTGCATTAGTCTATAAACATAGTTTTTATCTGCTCACCTTGCTGCGCTGAGCTATAGCAGCCTCCTGAATTTCCCTGGATGGTTTCTCAGATGTTTGGTAAGGAAGAAAGGAAAGGTATCCCAGAAACTTAGCCAGAAGTCGAGCGAGGAGCAGTACTGAGGTGAACCGCTGCTTCTCATCCTGATGAGGTGGAATGACAAAGGTTTATATGATAATGAACAGCATATCTGACAAATTAGTTCTGAATCTGGCATGTCTGTAATTTTCGGTGTCACTGATTTTTCAATTTTGACCTTTTCTGACTCTGATAATGTATGTACCTGCTGCTCCATGTCCCCGTCTCCCTCCTCCTCCTCTCCCTCCCCGATGGAAGCAGGAGGGCTCAGGATGGACACCTCATCCAGCTGGAGGAGCTGCTGACACAGGCTGTCCTGCAGGTGCTGGTTCAGCTGGCAGCTGGTACACAATAAGTAAGACATGTTAGATCACAGAAACAGACACTGAAGGTTTTAACTCAAAGAAAATGTAAATTTGATTCATCTGCCACATGAAAAAATGACTTATTCAGAAAGTAAAATTACTGCTGCTGTTATAAAATGCCAAATGTGTTATTATCAATACAATTTTGATTATTCATCATACAGTGTAATGGATATATTTCTTACCAGCTGGCTGCCTGCAGGAAGTCCCTGAAGAACTCCTGGTGACCAGGGAAGGATGGAGGAGGGCAGGGGCCGACTACTCCTTGAGGCTGAATGAGACGCTCCTCGAGGCGCTTGAGACGCCCCAAGCTGTCTGCTCCCAGCATGCCTAGCAGGTCAGCATCGGGAGTATCCCCAGGAGAGCTGTTCACACGGGGGCCTTTACACATCTATAAAAAAATACAATGTGACACACTTCGGTTTAAAGAGTCAGGAAGCTGCTGATGTCTTCAATACAAAAAGAGAATTTGTTAAGATCTAAGTGTGAATGAGGTGACAGAGTCTACCTGAATAAGCTGTTTCAGGAACAGACGGGCAAAATGGGAATGGTTTCCTGCAGCGGTCAGTTGACTCATCATTCCTCTAAAAAAGAAGATGAAACAATGAAACTCATCAGACAGAAACTAATTTTAAAATTACACCTGGTTTATGAGATTTAAAAAAAGGACTGAAGAATTTGGACTTGCCTTATCCGACTCCCAAGAGCAGGGTCAAAGCTCCATCCAGGTTCCTTGTGAAAGTCCTCCCATTCTCGCAGCACCTCATAAAAAATATCCCTGAGAAAACATCATATGCAAAAGTGATCTTTTACCTGATCTGGTGCAAACTTCTTCTGTCTTACAGGTAGTTTATACTGTACATGACTCAAGAAGAAGGCAGATTTACAAAAGAACAAAGAAATGTGTGTGATGTACCTCTGTTTTTTAAAGGTGTGGAAGGCCTTGTCACTGCCAAAGTTGGACCGGTTGTCAGTAGCAGGTTGGAATGGGACAGAGTGGATGAAAGTGGAAACTGAAGGAGAGAGCTGGAACGGATAAACAAGTAGTGCAAAGTTTCAATTTCTCTGGAAATTACATTCATTTTTAGACTTTTTTAGTGATTGAGGAAACAGATTCGAAGAAGATATCTTAATTGATCAAGCATGAATAGGGCCCTAACTAATAATTATTGTTTTTTTTTTTTAAATCTGCATATTATTCTCTCAATTAATTGAATAATGGTTTTGTCTACAAATCATCAAATAAATTAAAAATGCTTGCGAGTGCAGCTGAAAGATTCGGTCCAAGAGTCCATAACACTAAAATATTGAGCAATTTTTTATACTTTTGCTTGAATGGTTGCATATTAATTAAATATCAAATAAATTTAATCAAATGATCAGTTAATTGACTAATCATTGCAGGTCTAAACATTAATAACACAATCTAATAAGGAAATACATATTTTAAGACAGCATTGTGTATTGTGGCCAATATCTAATTGTATTCAATGACATTTAGCGAATAAAAAGTATTTATATCCGTGCAATGTACCAGTGTGTTACCTTGGCTGTGCTTCTGTCCTGGGCCTGAGTCAGACGGTCCCTGAGATCCGGAGAGAAAGACGCCACCCTTTCGTTCTCTGCCAACAGACGTAGGGTGCACTTGTCCAAATGAGCCACCAACCTGCCAAAAATACATAGTTAGGAATCAGCTAAAGGAGGCTGGAGCAGCAGTGTCACTTAGTTAGGGAGACGAGATGTGTGCTGATGTAGTCTTGTTAAATTGAGGAAAAATGTGACACAAGACATAAAACAACTCACTGAAACTGATTCTCCAGAACCTTCACTGCAAAGTACACACAGTTGTGTACCTGTCTCAAGTAGCATCCCTCCAAAACATCTGAAATTATATTTAAAAAGATCTTAATTACAATTCAGGAATCATATTTGTTATAGGACTTACGTGACATAAAAACTAACTTCACACCTGATTTCGCTGCACACACACTTTCCTGTTCACTGTCATCATGAGTGTGAGGAGACTGAGACGTTAGCAACTGCATCACAAAGAAAAGCTCCAGGAAAATGTTTGGCACGAGATTTTCTGTAAGACATTAAAACACACAAACTCATTTTCTTGAAAATCACTATTCAAAATCAGTTAGTTGGCAGGCAATTAAAAAATGTTAAGTGCATTTGTGTATTTATTCCTAAAGCATTCCAACTCTTAATTATTTATTTGCATGTTTTAAGTCTATTTTCACTTGCGGTAAATGTCTTTAGATAACTTCATGTATAAAACACATTTAATTCACTTCTTTTTCCTTCACATTTCCTTTACCTAGCACATGAACGCCACCCTGTGGTCACTTACCAGCAATGCAGGTACAGTACAGCTCTGCAAGGAGATCCAGCTCCGAAGAGAAGGTGACTTTGGAAGGTTCAGGACATGATGTCTGCAGATCTGGTGTAACTTTAGAGCCCGTCCGAAGCCCTGACTTGGTGGGGGTGCAAGGGTCCAGCGAGGACGGCAGAGGAGAGCTGACCAGCTGCGCACGCTTTGTCCTAAAAAACAAAGTTATTACTGGTTATGAAACGAAAGCGACAAACTGAGGTGAAGAGGTGATGCTGCACTGAATCCAAAACAACAAAAAAATAAGGAAATTAGATGTTGTGACATTATTTGTGTGGAAATCTGTACAGTATGTGATCATATGCAAACAAGCAGTGTTACAAAGTGTTCCTGAGTCCATGTAGTCATATCCTTTATACAATCGTGTGTTTTGCAAAGTGGTGAACCTCGCCCCCATCCTTGCTTGTAAACAACAGGGCAAAGACAAAAAGTAGAACGCAAGTAGCACTGGCCAGGTCATAAGTATAAACAAAAGCATTCCTGCAGTCAACTTTCATGTCACAATAAGTAGAATAATTTTGCATGTGCACTCACTTTTCCCTCTTCAGTAGCTCCCTCTCTTCCTGCAAACTCAGAGGACTGCCCACTGCCGCTGACCCCTCAATTGCCTCTACAGCAGATGGGGGACTTGAAGGTTTACTGAATGGGGTGGAGGTGAAGCAGGTCTTTGGCTTGGAGTGCGGCCGCTCTGCGCCGACTGGTGTTGGGTTTATTCTTCGAGATGGTTTGGATGCCCTGAAGAGAAATGGAAACCGTTAGGCACGTCTGAAATCTCAAATCTGTGTGTTTTTGTTTGTTTTTTTCAATGTTTATGTTTACTCACGCAGGTGAAATGGGTGATGACCCAACAGGAGGAAAGTCCTCCAAGTTGCTGAAGTTGAGCTGCCCAACAGATGGAGGTGAAACCTGCTCATTTATCCTATTGTACCCTCCTCCACTCCCTCCTCCTCCTCTACCTGACCTCCTCCCACCGCTCTCCCACCGCCCAGTCTCATCACTGTGATGTCCTCCACGTCCTCCTCCATGTCTCCCTTGTCCCACCATCGGCATGCTGCCACCGCCTCTCTTGCGGCTCTTCTGTGACTGGAAGCCAGGACTCGGCTGGATATCAGGAGGAGAAACCATGTAGTCCCCCAGACTGATCCTCTGGCCAGAGCGGCGATCAGAACCTGATGTCCTCGAAGCGGGGCTCCATCCTGTAGTAAAGGAAGGACTGCTGAAGGCGTTGACCCCGCTCAGACAGTGGGACCCCGACTGACCAGAAGCATCCCACTCGGATCCAGGTGAGCCAGAGGAGGCAGGAGAAAACAGCTGGACCCGGCTGGCACTGCGAGAGCCAGCCCCACCACCAGAAGACCTGCAACCCCTCCTGTCGGTGAAGCCCTGCGTCTGTGCAGCAGGTCTGGGGCGGCTGGGGGTCTTGGCCGGCGTGGCAGGGCCATGGGTTAGTGCTTGACTGCTCTGATCTCTCAGGAAGTTTAAAAGAAAGGGGACAAATTCTTGTTTGTGAACTGTCACCCCAGGTTCTCTAAATGGCAGGCTGTCATCCTCCTGTTGAAAAAAAGATATGGTAATGAACTGTGAAAAATACAGCATTTATAAAGCTGATATAACACACATTGTCAACGCTATGTTATCAACGATGAGCCCAAGATAAAGACTAACTTGATCAGTGAATGTTTGTCTGCACAGTTTCAGACATTTCTGCAGAAAATAGCACGTTAACCTAGCTATCATTGCACCAACATATGCTGAACTGCACAGCCATCTTAGGTTTTTAATAATAACAGTAGCAGGCAGATGCGATAAGTTATGATCTGTTAAACGCTAAATTCTCATTTGACTGGTAGGGAAGTTGACAACGTAGCGTCTCGTCTGCTGCAGCTAACCTAGCTCACTAGCTATGCAGCTAAAAGTTTTGTTTACATCACTTGTGAGCTATGTCATCTCACTAAACACGAATTACAAGAGCCAGCGCGTCTACTGTCTGTCACTCATGTGGCTCTTAATCATTTCGGACCCACCTCGATATTCTTCAGCCAGTCCAAGACTGTTTTAATGTCCGCTTTCTTCGACAAAAGTGATTCCAAAAGAGCCGCCATTTCTGGCCAGGAGCTGCGCGGCTAAAGGACTGAGGCGAGGTGGGCGGGGCCAGCGTCTACGCAGACGCGTAGTGCGTATGACGTATGCGAACCACGTAGGCGCTCGACGGAGGCTGACAGCCCCTTGGTGATAGAAATATTCAAAATGGATATGAATGATTTTCATTTTTTTCAATGTATGTACACAAGAATGTTTTGTTTTGTGGTCAGCTTTCTACAAAAAGAAATGTAAGATGGGTCTTGATATAAATATGTTTGATGTAACGTTGTTTTTTAGTCAAGATTAAATTTAATATGCTGTATGTCAAACAGCTATTTGTTATTTTTGAGAAATTCCATAATCATAAGAAAAAATGATCAAATAAACTCTCCTGCACTCTGTTAACAAGCTGAAACAATACCAGCAATAAGGCCTGTGGCTATCAGACACAGAGGTCATGTACTCTGTATTTTTCTCCAGGTATTTTAAAATATTTATACATGTGTTAAATTAAAGTACCGAGAATGTTTGAAACATGCAAATTGTACTTACAAACACCAGAAAGTATCTGCAATGTATTTTATTTAATCAATTATGAAGTTATCATCTTTTCTGGTTGTATATTTTGAATCTTATTCTTATATTTAATTCCCCTAACTTTTGTTAAAATACTAACAGGCTGATAAAAACCTACACAAGTGCCTATTCAACCCATCGTGTCGTCATCCGGTTGCCAACATTTCAGGATTAAAAACAGAAACCTTTCGCTTGATTCTGTCAGCATGCGGAATGAGTATTTTATTTATAACCAGTTTATAAAAATAAAATACAAAATAATTTCAAAACAAAAAAGAAAAAAGAAACACTGTACAAGGCATTGATATGATACAAATGATAGAATAAACATAAATAATTACAGTTATATACAATGCAAAAACTCCCGCTTGTTACATTCTTTCCTTGAGACTGTACAGTTACATTTCAAAACCATGACGTACATTACAACACAAAAATATCAACCATTAAAAAATCCCAACAATTAAAGTCAAAATGATAGATGGGCAAATTAGCAAATGTCACAATAAATAATTTCTGTCAAGTATTTATAAGTTATCGACAAGTAATTCGATGTTATGATATGAGAAGTGTACCAGTGCACACCAAAGCTTTCATTAGTTCCAACTCACCTTTCAAAATAAAATAAAAACAGCTGGCTTCGTTCTGTTGGCCTATTGGTATCTGTAACCACAGATACCGGCAAGCTACTATAAATATGACACCTTTCCCTTGAGCAAAGGAAATCTCATTTGGAAGGTATCACTAGTACTACAACTACACACCACTTATGTGCAAAAATAATAATAATAATCATAATAATAATAATAATAATAATAATAATAATAAAAACATGAGAAGAAATCTGATTATCTTTTAAAACCAGCAGCACTGTTTAGTGTCTGTTCCCCCCTTCCACTGAAGCCTGTTAGCATATAAGTTATGGTTTTACAATATTTATATTATTTAATTAATTTAATTACTTTGAATATTTTACAGGTATATATTAAAAGTCTGCACAACAGCGTTCTGAACTTTGAAAGCTTGAAATATCTTGAAATCCGTGAGCCTGAAACAGGGAGAATTGCTGGCGACATGTAGAAATTGTACGCCCTTGGCAGAGAGCACACAAACACACCTTGAATACTGCACCCCAGGCGATCGATAAACAGCCCACGCATTCTCATAGGAAAAAACAGGGAGCTCTCAAGTAGAAGCACAGCTTTGTAAGCATGATTTCAGTGGTGATATATTGACCACGCTGACATGCCATTTACAGACGGGAGATAAGTGACAGGAAGGCTTGGCTCGGCCCGATAGTGGAATGATCTCCAACACAGACAAGGCTCAGTCATCCCTCGCTACGCACAGAGGGGCAGAGAAGAGACATTAAGGCGACTGACTGACTGAACGCTGTCTGCCTTCAGGATGAGTCATCATAGCTGCTCCGTGAGGCTGCTAACGTAGCACATTTGATATCTGCAAAGCCCATTCAATCTGTTTGTCACATATTCAGTCGAACCACATCTGCAAAATTTATCAAAATATTTGGCAATGTGATTATTTTTTCTTTGTTCGTAAGAGGCTGTGCCTGACATTAAAGGAGACTTATTATGCTTTTTAATTTTTTTCCTTTCCTTCAGTGTTTTATATATGTTCTTGTGCATATATGTAAGTTCTTGAAAGTTAATAAGGGGAGCTCCTCTCTCCCACAGAAAACACGGCTCCTGAAACGCCTCGTCAATAGTCCCGCCTTTAATTCCGCGACTTCGTGACATCACACCACGTCACCATGTCACACGTCTGCATGATTTATGCCTCACAGCTAGTTTGGCATGCAAGAATTAATGTAGCACAGCTTTTCTGTTGCTGCTAGCGGTGCCGGCTCAGGCGTGTTTGAGCTGACCAATCAGAGCAGACTGGGTGGTCAGGAGGGGGCGTCTTAAAGAGACAGGAGCTTAACCAGACAGAGGGGGTATACAGTGCTGCAGCACTGGACAGTATTGCAAAACGGATGTGTTTTTTGAGCACTAAAGCATGTAAACCTATCCTAGCAGTAACCCAAAATAAAATTATGAACCTAAAAATGAGCATAATATGTCTCCTTTAATCATTAAACACACGTTTCTTACAATACAAGTGCTCAAAATGCAGCAAAGTCTATTCTCCTTTTGATTTCAGCTAGTTGCACTGATAAAAAATACAGTCTATCATCCCCAAATCAGTGCAGGAAGTGCAGAGAGCTAGTCATACAGAAAATAAAACTGCTCGCCCAGCAGGTAATGAAGTCACCTCCGGGTTTAAATCGTCACAAGATAGATGGAATGCAGCTTTTAACTCAGTAGTTGATTTTTTTTTTTCTGTCTATTCTCTGTTGAGCATGCAAAGAGTAGTGTCGGGAGGAAGCCGGGGTTATTTTACAGTATCTTACAAGCAGAGAAGTGGGAGGAGGAGTTGTCAGTGAGGAATCCTAACTAAATCAAACACAAACAATACTCTGATTCCTTCGCCTTGTGCACAAACATACTGCGTTATATAAAAAAGGACATTCTCCAGGCGCGGGAGCGACGAAAACAAAAACAATCTTGCACGTGGAAGCATGGAACATTATTTTGGTGTGAGAAATATATGTACATATGGCCTCCGTTTATTATTTGACAAAATGTTTGTTTAAGGTCTGAAATTCACATTTTTTTTGTTTTTCAAAGTTTAATCTCCAACACTGACCTGGCGTATATACAGGACAGTTAAGACAGGTTTCACTTCTTTAATAGCTACTCTGTCCTCAAGTAAACTGCTGCTCAAATTGTGTTAAAACATTTGTGTTGCTACCTTTCCTACATAGAAGAATACTGGTGAAAAGGGTCGTCTTATAACTGCTGGCACAAGTCCGTTTTGGGCTCCTACAAACAAACAAGTGAATCCTCGAGCTGCCCAAAGTGCCAAGGCACACGCTGAGACAAACATCTGTGTCTGAACATTACTCATCAGTAATGCACCTTGTGTTGTTTAACCTTTTTTTTTTTTTTTCTTTTGTTGAACTACTGCTACTACAACCTTCTGATAACAGTTCTAACTTGTAATCTCTTCAGTTCAGTGCGATTCCCTCTCAGCAACACAGTAGGCACAAAAAGGTGTGTGTCCTCACGCACTTCACATGATTGATTGTATTAAAGGGGGGTCACACTTTGGAGCGATCCCTTCGATTGAACATTTAAAACTAGCGCAAGGGGACACAGTACCACACATCCACCATCACACAGAGGAGGGTGGGAGTCGAAAGCATCGCTAAGCATCAAAATAAATATCTCAATAAATACAACTGTACACAAATTCGGCCTTTATGCATTCACATATAGCATAAAGTAAACATTATACCCTGCCTGCAATCTCCATATACAGAGGAGATAAATGAGTCAACCCCAGGCCAATATTTAATTAAGCTGTGATCAGCTATACTGATATTCCATCAGTATAATCCAAGTGCATTAACACTGGGGGATAAATAAGTTATAGTGTGGTGCAGGATAGATGAAGATGAATAAACAGGAAATTGATTTATTTATGTGCCCTCTGGCCCAGAAAACTGTTGATTTATCTATTATAGTACTGCCCACATTGGGAAAACACTGTTTAATTATTAGCTATTAGCTGTTATTCAGCTCTACACCATGATAATATAAATAAATTAAAGGACCCTGACGTGTCAATGTCGCTTCTGGGGCACTCCAACGATTGGGCTTGAGACTTCTAACGGAAAGCCTTCATTATAATTATGAGACAGACGGGGTGTGGCATTATGGCAAATGTATGATTTTTGGGGCTTGATGGACTAAAGGTCAAAATATCTCAGCTTCTGCAGCACAGAGCCTGACCGTTTTTTTCAAATCTGTCTCTCACGAGTCCAACAACTTTATCCCATATTCGTCCACAGTAGATTATATATTTTTCTTTCCTAGCTGAGCTGAGCACAAATCCACTGAAATTTTTCCAATCGGTCAAAGTATGAGGCTACACAGAAGTCTTTGTTAAAGGGTCACTCCACCAATTTCACACGTTAAAGTGTGTTTCGTGTCTTGGGGAGTTCTACTGCGTGTGTGGAAAAAGTAGTATAAAGTGTTGTGTGGCTCCAGAGGAAGCTGCATGTAATATGACAAATCTCCTCCAGTGATGTCGCTCAGTGGCTAAGTTGCATTGTGGTTAATGTAGGCACCAGGTTTTGAAAAGCAGTCCACTGGTCTAGCAGTGTTCTGAAAAGTACCAAAAAATTCATACTTGAGTAAAAGTAAAGATATCGTGTCAAAATACTACTTTGGTAAGTCACCCATAAAACCAGTACTTGAGTAAAAGTCTTAAAGTATCTGATATTTAATGTACTTAAGTTTCAAAAGTACAAGTTAAAAGTCAATGATACATATATTAACACATATGTATACACTGTATATTATAGGTCGACTGATTATCAGATCTGATATTCAACATTTATCTGATTATTAGAAAAATCAGATACAGCATTTAATCTGCAAAGTAACTAGTAACTAAAGTTATCAAATAAATGTAGCGGAGTAAAAATACAATGGTTGCCTCCAAAATGTATTTGGGTGGAAGTATAAAGTACAAGTACCTCAAAATTGTACTTATGCACAGTACATGATGAAGTGTACTTTGTGTCATTCCATCACCGCTAACGTTGCACTCCTTCAACACTGTTGGACTCATTATGGAGAGTTTAAATACAAATGGTCAAAATCAATCCTACACATTCTTCTTCCTTTTAAAACCTGGTGCCTACATTACCCACAATGCAACTCAACCACTGAGTGACATGACTGGAGGCAATAAATCAGATTACATGCAGCTTCCTCTAGAGCCACAAAAGGCTTTATATTACTTTTTCACATACACAGTAGTAATCCTTAAGACCTGTCAACACACTTTAATGTGTAAAACTGGTGGAGTTCCCCTTTAAGATTCTGTCTTAACATTCAAACGGGTTTCTAAGAAAGTCTACTTTATCTTCCGACCAAAAATTATGATTTAGTCACGTGTAGCCACATGTCTTGACAGTTACCACAGCAAATTCTAAATATAGATGTTAGTCATGAATGGGATTGGAATTGAAAGTGCAGTACTAAATCGCTGGAGCACCCCGGGGCACATAAATGAATGACAAACCATTTGTGCAAATAGAAGAAGTGAAGAGAACAGCGGGAAACGACGAGACAAGTGTAATTCCGACTGACAGCGAAAAAAGGGATTTTTCTAAATTATACAGGAAGACTCAGGCTTCTATCTAGCTTAACATAATTGGAGTCTTCCCATCCTCTGCCGCGGCAGCACAACTATCTGCTCAGCTTGCTGGAGCACTTGCCCTCTCGGCTACATCCTTTTCCCCTGGACAGGTGGAATGGGACCGTGCGGGCCTGGCGGCTGCAGCACGTGTCCTGGTGATGCGGGTAGAAGCGGCGTGGAGGCGGCGAGCCAGAGAAGCTGGGGGGCGAGCGACTGCGGCCCAGGCAGCCCCCTCCCCCACCGCCACGGTGCTCATGGCGGGAGGGCGAGGAGCTGACGGAGCGCTGCAGGGAGGAGGAGCTGCGTGGGGATGCGCTGGAGCTGCGGTGGTGGTGCGGAGAGCTCGTTAGGCTGCAGATGCCCATCCTGGGGCCCTCGTGCTGGGCTGAGGAGCGGTGGTGAAGGGGGGAGCCTCGGGAACCGTGCATCAGCTGAGCAAGGCATGTGAGGAGGTCTGAGTCACTGGTGCTGCCAGCTCGAATGCGGTACCGCCTGAGCCTGAGTGGGCACAAAAAGGAGGGCAGGTCATGAATAACAGCCAAGGAACCAGGAAACAGCATGATGAATCAAATTTCTTGCTGAGTTAGATGAGAGGCATCATTCTCATAAGCGAAGCCATTTTTATGCTGTATTTTGTATTTATTAACTATGTGTAGATATTTTTTGTGCTGAAAAAAACCCTGTCCCTTATTTTCTTGTTTATGGACAGGCTCCAGTAGACATGTGACTAAGGGCCAACCAAATTTCTATTACTATATTTATCCTGCTATAGTATCTTTATTATGTACAATTTGAGTGACACATTTTTTTTTTCTATGTATGACGGTACGAATTGTTTAATGTTTTTATTGTAGGCCCACACCGCCATGAAGTTGTTATATATATTAGTATTGAGTGTTTTTTAGTCAGTGGCGTGACCCGATTGGTCCACATGGGTCAACCAGCCTCTCTAAGATGGGCTCTGCTTTTGTAGCTTGACGAATGTCTGTGCACCGAAACACTATTATTAAATCTTTCCTGAGTGAGGGGGACAGTTTGCAGGACTTTTTGTTTTGATCTGTTCAAAGAAAAATGTAAAAACAAGTTTTATTTTTAGCGGGGAGTTAAAAATAAAACTTGTTCCCCCTACTTTCAGTCATTATGCTAAGCTAAGCTCATCACCTGCTGGACTTGGAGTGGTATCAATCATCTCATCTCACTTCCACCTAGAAAGTAAATATACAACAATCCCCAAAAACGTCCCACAATTCCTTTAATCACAAAATCAATCAGCAAAGTGACCTCAGCAAAGGTGTACTTTATTTTTCTTATGGTGCCATTTCTTTTATGCTGTTTATCATAAATACTTTGAAAAACAATAAAGATTTGGCTATTTATCACGTTTTTGATCAATGAAAAGAAAATATGCAGCTCAGCTAGTTACCTGCCCTCCACTGTGTTACGGCAAGGTGGCTTTCCAGGGGGCGGGCGCGGCATGAATTGCGCAGCCAGCTGCTCAGCGGAAGAAGCTGGATGAACGGGACGAGGGATCCTGCTCTTGCGGGACAGAGGGCTGGAGGAGGAGGAGAGGGAAGGAGCGTCGTCTCCCTGGCGGTCAGAACGGGAGCCCATAAGAGAGTCCTCGTCCTGGGAGCGGTCGGAGGTGGAGGACAGTGGGTCCTTGGCGAGGACCATGGGGCCCCGCCTGTCGGAGAGGGATGGTGAGGCAGTGGGGGAGGGGACCGGGCCCTGGTGGTTAGCTTTCTTCTGCAGGAGTTTCTCCTTAGCAGATCCTGGAGGAGGGAGCTCCAGCAGGCTGGATGGCTCCAGGACTGGGATGCGACTATGCCTCCGGCTGGGGTCCTTACGGGGGACAGCAGGGGAGGAGGAGGCTGGGCTTCTGGGTTGATCTGGGGTCTGGTGCACTTCTCTGCTCTCCTCCCCCCGTATCTGAGGCTCTGTGGCACAGGGAATGTGGCCATAATCGTTCTCATGGTCTTTCAGCCTGGGGAATGCTCCATTATTTAAATCCCTTTGGCCGTTAACAGGAGAGGAGAGGTGTCCATTGGCAAACAAGGGGCTGCGTGGGGAGCGAGGAGAGGAAGGTGAACGCAGAGGAGGCGAGCGTGGAGAACGCGGGGAAGACACGCGGCTTGGCACAGGGCTTTGAGCTTTGGCGTTTCCATTGACCAGCATCTCAGCCAGGGGGTCTGTGGGGGTCCCTGGATGGGTGGGCACATGGTCCTGGGGGGAGCTGATGTCCGCTGTGTGCTCCTGGACCTGCTGAGCCTCAGCTTCAGCCTCACCGCGCCTCTCCAGCAGGAGGCACTGTGGGGCACTGTCTGATCCCGACTGGGAGGACAGCCCAGAGGGCCGGTGAGCTGTCAACTGGAGGGGAGGGGGAGGTGGAGACATGGGAGGGAAGAGAAAAGACAGACAGGTGTTATTTAAAAAATAAACCGCACAAAAAATGGGAATAATATTCTCATTGTCAAAGGCCTGTTGCTGATAGACTACAACATGTCGAGTTGTGCTGTAGTTCTGTAGCAAGAGCCTGATGCAGATGTGTGAAAAGGGAAGAATTGTATAATATGGGGTAATAAATGGTGATTAGTTTGGCAACAGCATGCAGTACCATAGCTACCATTATCAGACCGAAACACACAAAGTGCTATGGCAGTGTCAGTCAAGCTGTGAGTACTAAACCAGCAAGTAGGACAGGAAACGTTCACGCAACTTCGCAGGGGGCTTCAGCGAAGAGAGGGTGAGGAACAAATACAGGGAGAGAGAGAGAAAGAGAAAGATAGAGAGGACAAAGACGATCTGAAACAAAAGAGACCATGCAACCTGTAGTCATGACTCGACATTCCAAACACACATGCCACAATCAGACAAACACACACCCCTATTCAGATCACAAGAACACATGTCCAGACACAAGGACACATCTGACCCATGCTCTGTCTGGCCTGCACAATGCCCCACATGGTTTCTGGAGAGAGCTGCCTGACAACAACACAAAAAGCAAGCCGACTAAACAAAGAAGCCAAAAATAAGCAACTTAAACAAAAAAACAAAAAAAAGAAAGAAAGAAAAGGTTGACAGCTTGCGTGTTGAGGAAGCTGAATGGAGGTCTGTATTTTACGGGATAGTGATGGGCTCATCACCTGCTGGAGCTGGGCACGGGTGATGCGTATGACAGAGGGGAACTTGGTGTTGGCAGCGCCCGCCGGGATGGCCGGCAGTTTCCTACGACTGGGCGAACGGGTGCCGGGGGCAGGGTGTGATGGTAGTGGTAGGGAGGCGTGGCAGGAGGAGGAAGAGGAGGGGCGCTCCTGCTGCTGCTGGTCGACGGACTGGCTGCGCCTCATGCCCGGCGGCTGGCGTTGGTGCAGCGGGTCCGACAAGGTGGTCAGGAGAGTGAGAGGGCTGGGAGAACGCAGAGGGATGGGGCTGCATGTCCGGACCGCAACCTCCTCAGGCAGGGACGGAGGAGAGGTGGGGAGCTAAGAGACGGGAGGGAGAGAAGTGGGAGGTGAAGAGAGGAGGGGGAGTGAGATTGGTGAGGGAGTGAGACGGAAGTGAGGTGGAGCTACTGTGAGGTAGGACAAGCAGGTTGCACTGGTGGGGAGCCCGAGGGGAGAGCTGTCTTGAACAGGTAAAGCGACGGGGGGATTGTAAATATAAGGGACTGATCTTAGGCTAGGAAAAGAAGACAGAGGAGAGGAAGGTAGATTTTGGGAAGGCAGTCTACATTTTCAACTTGGAGGCAGTTGTTCTGGTTATAGGAGAGAGCGAGGGGACAGTTATTCCTCTTGTAGTGAAAAGAGTGCAAACTACTATGTTTAACACGTAGATTGAACAGGATGTTGGAGTTCGACTCGATGGGCTGGTTGAATGCAATGTAACGGCAAAGGAGCAAAAAAGTAGTTTAAACTGAGCAAACCAAAGCATATTTTGGAAATAAATCAATTAATTTGTGAAGTAAATAAAACCAACCAAACACATTGCAAATGTCTGAAAGTAAGATTAAATTATGCAGAATATTTAACGCAAATCAAAGTGCATTTCAAAGCCATAAGCTCTCTTTTCCCCATGCTGTGATCTGATAAAAAGCGCTGCAGCTGTGACACAAATATCTTTTTCTAACAAATAAACAGAAGCGAAGAAGCGAGAAAACACACAGCAGTAACATTTAGCTTCACACTACAGCAAGATGCAGCTGGTGGAACTCTGACTGATTAGCATTTAGGTTCTACGGCTAGAACTCAGTGCAGCTTTTTAACTTGGTAAAATGCTGACTACAGTCAGTATCATGTATGTCATGATGTGAGATGACCTTCAAGTGAAAGGGCTTACCTGAGTGAGGACTCCTTCAGCCAGAGCTTCAGCTGGGCTGGTCGGAGTGACGGGGGGCAGAGCCCCCACAGGGCCCACACTGAGCTCCAGCTTGTCCACTTTTGCACTTCCCTTGGAGGAAGCCGCACTTTCTTGCTTAGTTTTGCCAGAGCTCGGGCTTCGGCTGCCCTTTTCCCATCCAGGAGAGTGTCCCCCTGGTTGGAGCACCTCCGGCTCCTCATCCTCCTCCGAAGGGCTGGCGGTGGCCTTGGCTCCTGGAGAGCCACTGGGCCTCTCCACCATCACCCACTCCCTCGAGTCAATGTCCTGCCTCCCAGAGCTTAGATTGAGGGCCACAAAGCCCCCACTGCTGACTGCCCCCTCTCCCTGCTCCTGAGATCCAGAGGATGCTGGCTTAGGAGAGCCACCACCAGAGCGGAACTCCTCATCATAGTGCCAGATCCTGTCAGGACGCTCCCCGGCAGGCAGAGCTTGACCCTGAGTTACTTGGATGATCGCAGCCCCATCAGCCTCCATCTCCTGGTGCTGGGTGCCGAGCTGCTGCTTCGATAAGCTGAACAGACACAAGACAGATTAGCAAATTATCAACTCTCAACTCAATCTTCAGGGAAACTCAAGAAAAAAAGGTTGTTAAAGGTCCCATATTATAATATAATAATATAATATAATAATAATTAATAGTATATAATAATATAATAGTGAAAAAACAGAATAGATTCCCAGCACAAGCCAAGTTATTTAAAGAGAGGCAAAACATCACTCAAAAATGCTCCTAGTTTACAATCTGTGGTTTATCCGTCTGCAATGAGGGACCTTTTAATGTAGATCGATCAGAGTCTTGACAGACTTACTCGGGCTCCAGGGAGCGCTCTGGACTGGGCTTGGACTCTAAGCCGAGCCTCCTCTCCAGCTCAAAACTGTGAATGTTACGGAGCTTCCTCAGCAGAGGGCCGTCACGGTCTGAGGCCACAGGCTGAGCGTGCAGCTTGACAGAGGAGCCCACGTTCAGCCCAGCATAGTTGCCCTGCTGTCCTTGGTTACCCTGGTTGTTGCTGTGTTCCTCCTCCGGTCCCGCCTATGGAAACCAATCAGTTTTGTCAGTGACTCATTCAACTGTGGAATCATCTCTCTGCAAGCGCTCGACTATAATATAATATAATATAATATAATACCTTCCACACTGCTGTCCTGATGCGGTTACGGTTGCGGTCCAGCTCCTCCCAGACGTCAGCCTCCTGGTTGCGGTGCAGGTGGAGAGGAGAGCCTGGGAGGCGCTCTGGAGCGGGGTTGTTCTCCACATCGCTGAGCTGCTCGTCCTGCAGAACCTCGTCTGTGTTTTCCCTCTGCAGGTCGCCGGGGATCAGAGAGGCATTCGCCATACTGGGACAACAAAAGGTACAAACATTATTTCATTATTTCACGTTCGAGGTGGTAAAAGACAGTCAACTCTACTATTTATTTCAATCAACATACCCCAAGTGTACTGGAGTGAGGCGGGTGTGATGTTGCGGTGTTGTGGCAGTGGCGCTGATCGTCAAGGTGCCATCTGTGCCAGTCCGCTCCCAGTCGTAAGGGTCATTCTCCACGACGTTGTAGGTTTTCATGCTGTTGTCAAACACGGACATCAGCAGCTGTAACGACACAAAATATACAATTTACCTCTTTGTTCAGTGAGAGTTTGTTTCAAACACTTCTATGTAGTCGGAAAAGCCGTCTCTTTATTAAATCCAAACTGAACCCATGGGTCACCTGGTAGTCGGGCTTGGTGAAGTAGTCGAGGGTGGAGATGTGTTCCAAGAAGACACCAAACTCTGCCGGCAGTTGTTTGAGCATCAGACGGTGGTCGTAAGTCTCCTTCAGCTTCCCTACGTGTTCCTGGAAATGAACAAACCCACACACTTACAAACCTGTCACATCTCATCGCTTACAGCTGCCTGGATGAGGGAGGACAATAATTATCTATTGCTTACTTTGTCCTTGATCTTCCTCCATGGCAACTGACCGACCAGAAACTCCACCAGCATGTAGAAGAGAGACCACAGGTCATCGTGACGACCCATTTCCTGCAGAGTTGCACCAGGGTCGAGTTAATATTAATCAATAAAATTAGCACATGAATTAGAAGAAGTGCATGAATAGACACGTGCGGGGCAGCATGACAGATTACACAAGAGCTGTCGCACAGGGTAGACAGATACTGACCTTATTCTTGTGTGCATTGACAGATGCATAGCGGACTGTTCCCCTGAAGCCTGCCACTGGACGGGGCTGACAGACAAAGAAGGAAACAGCCATTAAATGTGTAGAAAATGTGTTTAAATCATGTTTGGTTGATTCTGGTGGCCTCTGAGGACAAAAGTAGTATGAGCTCTTGTTTTGTCCTCACAAACTCGCAAGGTTAATATCTGGCTCTTTAGTTCCTAATGCTCCACTACGTCCAAAAGCTAGTCCCTAATTTTGTCTGTCAGCCAGTTGGTGCTTGGCAGGAAGTGTACGCTGGGTTTATCAGAGCTTTTTTTGACTGAAAACAGCTACTTGCTGCTGTTGGAAACAAGATGGATGAGAGCAGCGAGGCTGAACCAAAACAGTAATGTTGTGGGCTGTAAAACCAAAACAATGAGCCGAAAAAGCTTAGAAAACACCTCTGTTTAACACTCTTTACACTGTGGAAAGTCATTTGATCCATTGGCGCCTTTAAGCTCAGTATATACACAGAGGAGGGCACTTACAGGTCGGACCTCCTGGCAAGAGTTGGTGAACTGGCGAGCTAAACCGAAGTCCAGCATGTAGCAGGTTCGACAGGTACTCGGGAAGCGGCCCATCGCGAAATTGGACTGGACCAGAAAAAAACAGGAGAAGGTTAAATTAACAATGAAATGAACTATGTGTGAATGCAATTACTATAATGCTTAATGTCTATTGAAATTATTGCAGCCCCTGGGGAATATAATGTGGTCCTATGGTGGAGTATAATTTAATACAGCAGCTCAGAAGACATTCTGCTACATTTTAGGCTTTCGGCCAGCGCTCATCGTGAGCCAACGTGCTGTGAGTGCAGCAGTCAATAAAACAAAACAAAATAATGAATCAGCAACAATGCTAGTAGCCAATAATATAAAGTGCAGGAGTCACAAACACTTCCCAGACAATAGAAATAAAAATATCCCAATTTAGCGGGACAATATGGAAAGAACGTTAATGATAATGAAAGTTAAGGTAATGAAATAAATGTCCTCTGCTGCACCCGGCGAGCCGTGACTCACCGGTTTGATGTCACGATGCAGGAAGCCGACAGAGTGGATGCTCTCTATGGCCTCCAGGATCTGGCGTCCCAGACGTAGGGTGGTGCTGATGCTGAAGGTTCCCCGGGTCATACTCCTCCTCAGGTCAGCCAGGTTACGACCCTGAGAGAGCACATAGTACGAGAACAGTTAACAAACTAACTAAAGCCGGATAAAATCCCCCTTCCAGAACACAGCAGGACCTCTGTCTGCTTCAACAAACATGTCATAAAAGACCAAAAATACTACATTTATCCATCTAGTTCTCTTAAGGATGCAACAAGGAGTAACTAGAAAGTGTTTTACTGACTGAAATGTCACTGACAGTATGTTTAGCGCACAAAGTCAAAGCCAAAAGCGAGGAAAAATATATGTTCAGCTGCACCGATCACCTATAATTAAACACATGGTGTGGTCAGGAGTCAGTGCACTACACGGAAATGTCGCATTCCTGTGGTTCTGGTTGTATAACTAAGAACCAGACTTCACTCAGAGCTCATCTATCATCAGCTTCAGATTCAGTAGATGTTTTCTGACCCGTACCCCTAAAAAAAATATGCTTACATCTCATCATAGACTGTGTGCTGGATGCAGTGATTTAAACTAATCTGATGTCTCTGTGGATCTCAGCAGGTATGCGAGCTCTGAGTGCTGTCTGAATCACTACATGGAGAGTATTGTGGCTATAAATATTTGGAGCCATGCTAGCAGCATGGGATGGCGATGTCAGCATGACCTCTGGTCAGTCTGCCGGTCTTGAATGGCTTGTTCTTTGCCACCAACAGTCTTCAATTTACTTCAGTTTTCTGATCTTCTTGGTTTGGATGAAGAGCTGATATGATCATCGTATGCGAGCGTTGTGTATTTGCAATTAATACAGACCAATACTGTGATCATTTATTAATTATATGATGATGAATTATGTATACTTAATAGTGAATGTATTTTCACCCTATGGTATATGCTGTTGGGTTGTACTGTACGTTTTGTTGTTGTGGTTGTTGTCTGTTTGAGTTTTACCTTTTGTTGTTTTCTTTATGTCTCTATTTGCATACTGGTGAAAGTGTAAATTGAAAAGAAAAAAACCTCCTGCATGTAGACTGACCTGCAGCTCCATCACCACGTAGTTAAAGCGGTCGTTGCGGCCGCATCCCACGAAGCGACACACGTGGTCTTTACCTGAGAAATGACGAAGGACAAGAGAGTTTTCCAATTACTTTTGAGGAGAAGCTGAGCTCACTCCACAGCCCCCTGACGTCAGCTGCATCATTTGATCATAAGATACTGCACGCCGCGTGAATCATGATGATGTGTGTGTCCATATTTCCCTGCCCTTGCTTATCCCGTCACCAGCTTCCCTGTATGACTACCCTGCCCTGCTGATTTATAGGCTATAGCACACGACACCCGGTCTGCACATGTGCATGAATGCCTTGTGTGCATGTGTGTGTGTGCTCTGGTCTCAAGGGACACTGCTGCAGTGGCGAGTTGACTGCAGCCACACCCCAAACCCTCCAGCGAAGAGTGAATGCAAACAGATACTAACCAAACCTCCATGTTAAAAACACTCATTTTTAGATGGTTTACTTTCACCAATTTCTAAAAAAAATAAACCAAACGATCCAATTAAAGGATCCGAAACATCAGCTTGGTATGAGTCTTATAAGGTCATGGGTTGCTGTTTACTCTACACAGCTGGGCTGGTCAGTGATGTTTGGAAGGGTGGGCCGTCTCAAATTACATGCTGGTTCCCTCAGGAAGCAACAGACCCATGATGCCCCGGGCCGCAGCCATTAGACAGCAAACATGATCCCAGCCCATTGATTTTCCTCTCAGAGGGGAGACAGAAAGAAGGCGCAGTGGTTGAAAGGCAGGAAGGAAGATGAAAGGGACAAGACACAGTTTAAAAAAAAGGAGGAGTGAAAGGAGTAAAACTATACAACCCCCGGCTGAGGGAGCTCTCTTGTGTTGCGTTGGGAGTGTCCCGGCACACAATCATATACTTCCTGTTGTACTGGTACTCTGTCGCTTCTGTTCCTGTCAACTGAAACGTTTACAGTAAAACTCCCACGATGAACGCGCACGGCGTGAGAAGCAGTGTGATTTATCTGCCGTTCCTGCAGAACGACGGCGTGTTTTGTAGCAGCGACTGAAGCAAACTGAGCCGAACCCCGGGCCAAATTGTGTTTCCAGATGAGTCAGATGATCTATATCTGCTCTCAAACTGAGAGATTATTGTAAGCAGCTATTGATGCACAAATGCCACCCATGTATTTTCGACATCCTACCACTTCCTGTGTTTTGTTTGTCCGTTTATTCTATCAAACCAGGAGAAATCATTGACAGAAAATGTTTAACTTCTATTAAGTGGTGAATGCTTAAGATAAACACCGTATCCTCTTTTGTGGCAGATCAATAGGTCATCGTTCCAAAGAGCAATCAATCAATTCCAGAAATGTAACTAAATCCACTGAATCCATTTCGACTCACCCTGGAGCTTCTTCAGCACGGCGACCTCCATCTTGAGCACCTGTTTGGGCTGCTGGGCCGACTCCACCTTCAGCGCCACATTGATCCGTGTCAGCAGGTCCACCGCCTCGTAGATCTCCCCGAATCCACCACCCCCAATCTTCTTCGTCTGGAGGGAGACGATGACACATTACATACAGAACTTCATATGAAAAAAGACTACTTTTACAGTCTGTATGCAATGTGCATGCACAGTGAGACACACATTGATGTGGGAGGATTATTAGAGGGACATTTTTTTGTACTTTTTTTTGTCAAGGTCAGTCAAATGATTATATTCATTATAGATTAAATTTGACAATTATTCTCTCAAGAAATGTCAGAAAATGCTTATCGCAATTTCGAGTCCAAAACCCCCAAAGTATTCAATATCCCATCAGAGAAGAGAAAGAAGAGATGAAAATCCTCACATTTACGAAACTGAGACTACCTAGTGCTTGACAATCAATAAATAAATGATCAAATACCACACAATATCAGCTCTATCTGACAGGAATAAATGTGGCAAAGGTATTAGATTTTCTCCATCTAAAGCAAATAGAAGTATGACAAGGAAAACAGTAGTTTACAGAGCCATGGTCAGGAGGAATTCATTCCCAGTGCATATTATTCAAAGGAATACCAAAGGTCAGTTCATACTCAGTGCCTTTAAATATTAATGTAACCATAATTAAGTTGTGTGTATAAATTATAAAAACGGTGCAGTATTTCAATACCCTACTTTCTTGGAATCAAATATGTGGAGGCGCAGGATGGACGACTATATAATTTAAGAAGGTCAATCACACCAGAGTTATATTTATAAAAAAATATATTATCTGAATTCTTGACTGATTGATAAGATTAACTGTTTTGTTTGTTTATTTGGCTGTCGTGTGTATAAGTGTGTATAACTGTATGTTGGGTGGAGATTAGCCAATGCTTATGCAAATGGAGATCCGCATAAAAGAAGAAGTTACTCTTCTTTATTTCCCTCTGTCAGTCTGCCCACAGCAGTTCTGCCTTTTAACTCTCAGTACTAGTAGAGCTTTAAGTTCCCACGTGTCCTTCACTGTCCTCCATGCACACACACACACGCAGCGCCGTGTGTCGCACTAAGAGCTCAATATGTGGGATTAGCTGCAGCATTCTTATGTAACTCTGCTCCTTAGAAGACAGGAAGTGGTGCCAGTTAGGAATAACAGCCTCACATGGCGCCCGGGCTGGCACAGCAGTGAGAGACACGGGCCCTCGGGGAACACTGCCGCTGCTGCCTATAGCACACTGCACTGCCACAAATAGCTACACAGGCTATTTTTAGATCTCTTATACTGCAGCAGCCCTACCTGGACGGAGAGACACGACCCCAAACTGTCCAAGCCACAGGTGAGATACTTTAGAGGAAGTGCAGAAGGACTCGGGCATTGTCTGATGAACAAAGAGTTGCTGTTTGTGGGGCAGAGGGTGAGCTGGAGACAGGCGGTGACGGAGCTGGAGCGGACAAACACGCGGCCTATTGTCGCTGGAGAACACGCCACTTACCACTTTCCATCGTTCCTTGACCAGGGAGAGCACGCTTAGGATGTCAGCTTGCTCCGCTCCCCCGCTCATCTCGTCTGTGGACCAGGGACGCTGCCCTCACTGCTTCCCCCCCTCGAACAGCAGCCTCACACTGGGCCGGGCATTTGGGCCTTGATGGAGAACCCTACAGAGGAAAAATCAAGGAAATCAGTTGAATTCTGGTTATTTAGGCTTAAACTTCAACATGTTCTGGAGTTCTGAACCAGAAGGTTTCACCAAATAAGGCCAGGTTGAACTTCGTGTGAATGTCTGAAGTCTCCCCCGTTGACAGACAAAGTTAAACCCCTGGCTTAATGGCTCGAGCTCTCTGATACTCGACCATCGATGCAGCTGCCACACCTGCTGCCAGCAGCTGTCTTTTCTAGACAAACTCGCCCCACCAACTCGCGGGCAACAGTCCTGCATCTTAAATTACAAAAAGGCTTCATCGGCGTATCACTTTCCTCAGACATTTATCTTCCGTGTATGACAGCAAAGGACCAAGACGGTACTGTAAGTCTTGTCAGATATAATGAGATCGTTAAAGCAGCCTCATTATGAATAAGAGTAATCAGCTTTGTTTGTGTACCATGATAGGTAATCTCATAAAGAAATATCACACACTGTAGCGTAAGTTTTGTATTAATACATTAATGTTTCATTAAAGTTGCATTACTTTGGTTCAGATTGCATTTTGGAGAAGAGTTTTACTTGTATTTTTTTGCCAAGGCTGCAGATATACACATCACAATAACAATGATTCATCACAATATGATTTTTTTTAAGTGGGGTGACTGTGATACCAGGTTTTTGTGCCACCCAAAGTCAAAATTCATACAAATACTGTCCTGGACCACATCCTTACATGTATCTGATGCTTCAAGATAAATTATTGCCACCATTTTCGCATAAATCTCGCCTTACAAAACGTTTGTAAGTTTGCTTACAAGGTAAAGGCTTTATTATTAAAGGTTCATAAATCAGCCTGACAAGCCTTTAACAAAAACAACACTTGGGCTGTGTTATTACATTTTAAAACAAGTCCTCATATACCTCAGTTGTTGAGCAGAATGCTGCGACGTTGTGTTGCTGCGAAGCTCCACAAATGTTTTGTGGACTACGAAAACGTCCCCTGACTTTCCATCAGCACTGGGGCTGAGAAGATTATGACATCATTTTCCTTTTGGGTGAACTAATCCTTTAATAAACGGTTACTACAATGATTTTGGTCCAAAAAGTGAATGAACTAGGGGCTCAAAGATAACTGTCCTGCTGGAGGAGCTTTGGCTACCTGGCAACCCAAAACCTTTTAATATACATACTTATATTAGAAAATCATTGATCAATGCATCAATACAAGACTTATTTATGAACATGTGCTACAAATACATTTACGACTATGTAACACACACTCAACAACAATCAAATGTAGTTTTCCCTTGATGAGCTGCGTCTCTGCTCCTGTATAATGCAACATCCATGTCATAGACAAGCATTCCTCAGGAGTGCACACGCTGGTAACTTCCTTTAGTCTGGCTTCAAACACTCAAAGCAAAACCCGACTTCGATTCATCATTCTGCACACGGCGCGCAGGCATCTACGGTTATGCAACGAGCCTTCAAAACACTATTTGGTTACAGGGCATGATCCCAACATCAAGGAGGCAATCAATCCCATCATGCTCCGGGACGAGGTTGGGAGATGGAGGAGGGCAAAGCGTGGTTAGACTAGATAACTGTGAAACGACAAGCGTGAAACGTGTCCCAGGGTTGAGGCTCGGGAATAAAGTTGGACTTGGTACATGATGACTGGACGAGACGTCTCCAGAATATAAATCAATTAATCAATTCTTAAGACATATTATCAATCTTGTAGACTTTTAACTTCTAGGTATTTAATTACTGTTTCTTACCGTTGCCATACTCTCTTCAGTGCATTGGATGATTATGCTACTATTTCCTATATACTGCTATTTACTTATTATGCGTTTGTTTGATTTTGCATATTACCACCATGACTACGAGCTTACTCTTCAATAACTACCTCGTATTTATACGATTTTATATTGTTATCTTTCTTTTTTTTTAAATATTATCTTTTTATATTGTTTCTTTCTTCTTAAAATCAGTCTGCCATGGTATTTTCATCGTGTTGTTATTTTGCACATTAGTACAATGACAACAAAGTATCTTGAATTTTATATATTCATACATTTATAAAGATATATATTATTTTCTTTATGAAATGCTTTGTCTCTTCAGAGAATGCACGATATGATGAATTAAGGTTTATGATAGTGAAGCTCCTGATATGATATGACTTTTATATTGCAAAGCTTGTAATTTCCTTTCGACTCTAATGAAGATTATGTGCTTAAAGGATAAGTTCACCCAGAAATGAAAATTCAGTCATTATTTACTCACCACAGTGCAGATGGAAGTCAGGTAAAGTTTTAGTGGTCCACAAAAACATTTCTGGAGCAAAATGTCGCTGCAGCGTTCTGCTAAACGACTGAAGTGGATGGGGACTCGTTTGAAAATATGAAAAACAACTGGGAGAAAAAATACATAAATCTCCACACAGCCTGTCCAGTGCAATTAAAGTCTCCAGAAGCCTCAACATCGAGAATTGATTAAACAAATCCTATTTACACCCTTTTTAAAGCTCAAATCTTCACTCTAGCGTTAGCAAACACCCCATCTGAAGTGGGTGCACAAGCTTGACTGCGTGTCAAAGGTTGAAATAACGTCTTTTCAAATAAATTTTTTTTTAATTTTAATCTCAGTGCTTCACAAGACTTGGATTGTTCATCCATTTTATGCTTTTTCTTCTGTTGTTTTTCACATTTTAAACATATTAAGTCCCCAGCTACCTCAGTTGTTAGGAGAACATTGCAGCACTGTTTTGCTGTGAAGCTCCAGAAATGTTTTGTGGACTACCAAACTTTCCATCAACATGGGGGTGAGAGGATAGCGACTGAATTTTCATTTTTAGGTGAATATGTCCTTTAAAACGGAATTATATTCAGAGTGGACAGCCATGCTAGTGGCAGACTTGCCAGCCCAGTGAGAGACGGACAGATAAATGGAGAAGAGAGAGAGCAAATTGTTCAAAGTTACCAGAACGCAGGAAACAAGGTCTCTGAAACTTTAAAAAGTGTACCTATTTTGGCTTGGCGAGAATGACTAGCTGCTCTGTTGGGCTATGTTTAGCAGAGAACGTTGACCACTGACACGGTTTAGCGTATCAAAATGCTATAATTTGGCAATCAGCACTAACCAGAAAGCACAGCTGCGGTTAACAGGAAAGTCATCCGTGTTTGCATGTATCTAGGATTCATGCTCTGGGAAAAACAGGAAGGAAGAGACATCAAAATGAAAGTCTCAACACCTCTCTTTAAAGCCACGTGGGCCGAAGCGGAACCAAACTTTTATAAACGCTCACTAGTTAACACATTATCTCGATGTCAGACACTGGAACCTGTGTTTTCCCCTGCAAATCTTCAGGCGAAGCAACTGGAACAACATCAGTGGAATCCTTGATATTATGCTAATTGATGACGAGGCAAAAAACACAGACTACGCCATCCGAACCACAGAAGAAACACGCTGTACAAAACCCTCTTTCCACCCCGCAGGGACGAGAGAAAGTCACCGTAAACACTGAACAAGTAACCTCTGCTGTGCGTGCTGTGTCAGAACGTCAAGGTCACCAGCGCATGTTCTCGTGTTTTCACTGTTTTTCTCCGTCACATCTGAGCCATCGTGCAGGAGGCATGCTTTCTTAGTGAGACGGCTGCTGTCTGCTGGGAACAAACACACACTTCTGCCAGAAAAGTGGAAGCTGTAGAGGAGAGGATTGGTGGTTCGCGAGGTCTCTGTGACCTAACCGTCCCTCTACTTTTAGGTCAAGAGTCAGCCATCGTGTATCTCTGTTTCATTCTTCAAAAACAAAGCAGAATCATCCACAGACTGCACGTAACAAACCTTAAACCAACCCCTCCAACACACATTGCATAAGGGCACACACACCTATGCACACGACAAGCCGCCTCACGCTGTGACTAATCTCACACCTCACAGAGAGGCATGTCTCTGCTCTTCCTCCTCCTCCTCCTCCTCCTCCTCGTCCTTCATCATCATACAAACCACCATCAATGAACAAACATCCCAGCGGGAGCAGACCTTGGACCGAAAAATTAAACCAATCTATGACAGCCGGCCACCGTCTCATCGTGAATCACGCTTCCTGACCCCTTCATCTCCATGGCGACCGTGGTGCAGTGCCATTTTCATCTGCTGACTGCAGCCTGTCGTCGCCTCTGCCCTTTCCGTCTGCTGGGAAGTTTCACGGCTGCATAAACGACAATTTCCTCCTGCGCCTCCGACTAAATCCTGGGGACGTTTGGTCAGAGGGGGGACCGAGTCTAGATCCAAAAACACCATCTGCATGCAAGAAACACATGGCACCACGCAGGATGAAATCAGTGCCTGGTACTGGCAACTTTGTGTGCAGGACGAGGCCCATGTGGAGGCCCTGTGCACTGCTCTGCCTCCTCTCAGGACACAGCATGGATGCAACTGATCCAATGTGAAGAAACTGTGAAGGATGAGCATGTGTTTATGTGGCTTAATGGCTCCACATGAAGCCTCTGCTATCAAGGATGCATTCACCTGGAGGGCCACAACAAGAGAAACACAAATACAAATACTGCAGTCATTTCCATCACACTCACAGCACAATAATAAAAAACACAGTATCCTCTCTGCTCCTTCTCCTGCAGAGAAAACTGTTGCTGGAGCTGTTGCGTGGCTTCTTCGGTTGCCACAGCAGATTTACTCAGGCGCGTCCACGCACCGTCCACACAGGCCACGCAAAACCCCTCATCACGCCTGGGCTCTACTGTAAAAGCTCTCGGGATAACAACAAAACTCACCGCATGCAAGCTGCGGGCGACAGCGAAATGGTGGCCGAGAGAGGCGTGAAAGGAAAAAAAAAAAAAAAAACCCGAAGCGGGAGGTCGCGTAGTGCAGCGCGGCCTCCTCCCCCCTCCTCCTCCCGGGATTGTGGATCCTTACCTCGGGTCTTCGCTGCCAATCCTTGATCCAAAGAGGAGCCGGGTGTGGTTACACGAAATCGTCTACGTACGGAGGCGGCGGGGTCGACATGGAGCGGAATCCCATAGCTGGAGAGCCGTCCATGGGAAGGGAGGTCGGAGGCTGTCGGTGTCGGCGGTGATGGCTGGAGGATAAATAAACGAGCGCGAGGTGAAATATGTCTGGATGTGGTCGTCCCTGTTCTCCTTCTGCCTGTCACCTCAGCATCTCTGGTCGGTCGCTGCGGATCCGTGACGTGACGACTCTCTGTGATGATCATCAGCCTTTACTGCGCGCGCGGCCCCGATCCGATAGCCCCTCGCAACAGCTCGGGCACGCGCAGCCGGGGCCCTTTAAAGCTCGCCCGCGCCGCGCGCGCCGCCCAGCACAATAACCCAATCAGTGCTTTTGAGTGTTTTAAGTCTAATAACGATATGTCGATTATTACAATAAACACACGACGAGAAGTTAAACCGCGACGTGGTTTAGATGTTGAATGAGGCCACATGCCATGAAACGTGAGCAGTGTTTGAGGATGCAGTCTAATTAGTTTGGAACGCGGCCATAGGAGGGAAAAAAACGTTTTTCGCAAAGACCACTGGGAGGCGGCATTCAGCCAAAGATGGTGTATGTAACTGATGGCATACACAGATGAAAGAAAAAACAGCAATGCTCCACTCAGCAGAGTGGACATTTTCTGTTCCCCAGTCTTAAAAACATGCAGCTACATGTAACCCATTTTGAACAGTCCTGAAAAATAATGTGGCACCAAAATAATGCATGCAAAAATATAGTCTAGGTGTTGACGTTGTTTTGATTTTAAAGGTGCGCTGTGTAGTTTTGGGGAAGATGAATTAATCAGAAGAGAAATACAGTATATATTTATTTTAATGCCTGAACAAAGTAAATGAACAAACTCTTTGTTTTCATGACTGAATAATCTGAATAAACAAACTGACCATAAAGGACAACACAATGTCATGCTGTTCTACTTTGTTTATATTTGGCGGACCCTGCCACCTGGGGATCTTACTTGCCTCTGATATTGTAATTAATCAAATTCTGAGTTTGAATTTCATAGCGCCACTTTAATGCAGTTCGAACATTTTAGATAGAATACAAAATAGCAGCACACACAATTTTTCCCATTACAGATACAATTTTTTCTTCAATTGGCAATTTTTCATCTGTAATCCCTGGAAACATGCCATATAAAAACCTTCCTAAGAAATCTAAGATGAATATTTATAAGCATGCAGATCAACAATATATGAATGTTGGTGGAAATATCACTGAACACATCATCATGCTACATTGTCAGGTATTAAAACAGCAATGCAGAGGCACACAACATGCAAAGCAATAAACTGAGAGCATTAATGTTAAAAGAAAACAGTCAAACATTATCATACATACATAAATTATCAGTACATATCTTATTATTAGTCAACTTGTATCTCTACAAACGTGGTAATGTGTTGTTTTTTGTTTATCATCATATAACATTACATATCCAGTATATTAAATAGTACTTACTATCATTGTGCAGTATATATCCAATACATATTATTACATACAGGGTTATATTATTTCCATACACCACATAGCTGAAAAAACTTGCTCTTCACACTCCTGTTTAGATACATGTTTGGCTTTATTTAATCCTCTGTTGTATCCTATTTTACTCGTTTTAAATCCTGTTTATATATCTTTTTATATTACCTTATTCCATGTCTATTACTTTAAGATTACAAAGCCCACTGAGGCAATGTGATTGTGATTTTGGGCTGTCAGAAAAAAACTGACATTCACTTGACTACTCTGAAGTACCTTGTTGTTGAAAAGTATAAAACATATAATAACTTGCCTTAGTTTAGTTTGGTAACATCACGCCCCAGGTCGGGGACTTCGTGTTATTCCCAGAAATTCTCGCGATGACAGGTGCGAGCACGATTGCGATCGATTGCGGTACCCGGAAAACAATGTCAGAGTGGGAGCTCTTTCTCCCAGCGCACTTCCTCTAACTGGTGGTGACGTTTCCCGATCTGACCGGTCAGTGTGCTGTGTTGGTAGCTGGTGGGTAGCTAGCTGCTAGCTAACCTGCCGAGCCGCCTCCTCCGCCTCTGAAGGCAGCCGAACTGAGCCGTGAATGAACCACCGCACGTCAATGCATCTCAAGTGGCCCCGATGGCAGCGACTGAACCGGTCTGAGTGAGAGCTCCTAGCCATGTAGCGACGTGTTTCACAGTATTTGTAGTTAATGTTAGTGTGATTCGTGCCCTTAGCTGTTTCCACCAGTAGCTAGCTTTTTTCTGTCCGGGACAGACGGCGGCAGCTAGCCCCCTCTCTCGCCACTACAGGAGGATGCTGAAGCTGTTCGGTGCGCTGGTTATCCTCGGACTGGCCCTGGCGTGCATCACCTCCTGGGTGCTGGACAGCTATGACACGGCTTGGCACCCTAAACGGAGCGTTCAGCACCCGACTGACGGCGATGGAGATCCCGCTAAGGGGACTTCTCCACCATTTCCCGGCAGCGAGTTGAGCAATATATTCTGGTTTATACAGGTGGGCTTTTTTTTTATTCCGTCTTGCTAAGCTACAGCAGTAGCATTGTTTGGTCGTGCAAAAGCCATTTAACCAGAAGCAGGATGATGAAATGTCAAATGCAGCTGTCTTTAATTCAAAGTCACACACTGGAGTTGAATGGGAGATCTATCTTTAGCTCTGCAGTGTTGTTGTAGGCAGCTGTAGCTGTGGTAGTTCACCCACTGAACTCTCTCTGTGTGAATGATTGACAGAAATGGGTCAGTGACCACAGAAGTGTGTCATTGTCAGGTAAAAAGAAAAAAGGGGTTCATCAGCTCAGTAAGTTGGGGTCAGATTTTGCACCTTTTCCAGCTGTCGTCCATCCATTTGTAATCTTCTTCTCTCTCCTGATTCTGACTCTTGTGTCTGATTTAAGGTGTCTGACATCCACATTAGCCGGTTTCATGACCCAAGACGCATTCCAGATTTTGAGAAGTTCTGCACCGACACGATCGAGGTGATCAAGCCGGCTCTCGTGCTTGCAACAGGTACAGCCAAATCCCCCTGTCGTTAACTAGCTGAACGAGTTTAAGATACTTTGACAGCCCTTGTATTGTGTTGAAACTGACTAGGTGTGGCCTTCATGTTAAAGGATAAGTTAACCCACAGATGAAAATTCAGTTGTTATCTACTCACGACATGCTGATGGAAAGTTGTGTGGAGTTTCGTGGTCCACAAGACATTTGTGGAGCGTCACAGCAAAGAGCCACAGGATCCTAAATTGATATTAAAGGCATCATTTACACCCTCGACACAAACTTGTGCCCCCATTTCAGATGTGGTGCTCACTAACGCTTTTAGTGTAGCAGCTAGACCATTTCGGCTTGGTGTAAACGACTTCTTTTCAGATCAGTTTGGGATTTCGGGGCATCCAGACACTTGGGTTACGTTCCACGAGTTGTAAGGAGCCATTAAATGTTATTTTCCCTGTTTTCAAATAAGTCTCCATCTGCTTCAGTTGTTTAGAAGATTGCTGCGATGCTTAAAAACCCCCAGAAAGGTTTTGTTGACTAAGAAATTTCCCCCAACTTTCCAATCGACATGCCAGAATTTTCATTTTTGGGCGAACTTATCCTTTAAACGCACTGCCGCCGTGTTGTTTCTCAGCTGCATCTTCTTCCGCTCCACAGGGGATCTGACCGACGCCAAAACAGAGAGTAAGGTGGGCTCCCTGCAGCATGAGGTGGAGTGGCAGGCCTACCACAACATCCTGAAGAGGTCGCGCGTGATGGAGCGCACTCGGTGGATAGACATCCGTGGAAATCACGGTAACTCGCTGGTTGAATGGAAACCTCCCAGAGTAGGGAGTATGCAATTAAGATTATCTGAGGAGCCCATTAACTGTGGCTCATTTCAGCATCGCACAGGAAGTCAGCCTGCCCCCTTTTCTTCGACACCGCTTTCCACTTTGTAATTGGATCGCGAGCTATTAGATGTGAAACAAGATATCTTTACTGTGGAACTGTCAGAGAAAGAAACCTAGTTATTGGCTCTGGAGTTTCTCTGGCAGCTTTTCTGCCGTTATTGATTGATAACGGCAGATCTGTAACGGCAGATTTTGTTCGATATCTTGCTGTAATGTGAGCAAATCTGATTCCTGGATTAAACATGTGTCACTCCACGGGGAATTTCTTCATCTCGTCCTGAGCAGTAAATCTTAAAGTTTGTCTTGTCAGTGATCTCGTTTGTAGTTCTGATAAATCTCACAATTATTTCATTTCTTCTCATAGATGCCTTCAATATTATGTCATTGGAAAGCACCAACAATTATTACCGGTCAGTATAAAATGGTCTACACTACACCTAAATGTCTGATTTACATACAGTCAGAATCTACTCCTGCATGTCTTTTATTAGCAAGCTGTGTGTGAAGTCGATCAGAGGGCATAGTAACTTCAGTGCCTCTGAAACATGAGAAGCTGCAGACCTACTTATTGACAATAATCCAAGCTGTCAGAGCTTCCTGAGGACCGAAATAGAAGCAGAATCTACACGAACTCACCGGCTCTCTTGTATTTCTGACACAAATTATGTTTTATGCCTCATTGCTGCTTCTGTTAATGCTGATTGATCTTTTATCTCCCTAATGTTGCGGTCGTCCTCAGCAAGACGGACTCTGTCTCCTTTGCGAGGCTAATTTATTCATTTAAAATGCATTAAATTATCTCAGGAGTCTATCAGGACTGGAGCTGCTGGCTCCATCCCAGACCGCACCGTCTTGCTGCTAACGTAGACCTTTTTCAATTTTTTTCTAGGAAATACTCAGCTAACCAGAAAGTCGGCTCTTTCCACTACGTTCACAAAACTCCCTTCGGCAACTACTCCTTTGTCTGTGCGGATGCCACGCTGACTCCGGGACCCAAGAGGCCGTACAATTTCTTTGGTATTCTCAACCAGGTACAGCAATCTACAAACATTCACTGGCTTTGTGACAAACGTCAGAAAGCAGAGACACTTTGAGAACGTAAAAAAGAAAAGTTTAGTTTGTTTAAAGATACAATATGTAAGTATGTCTAAAAACGACTACACCCATGCTATCATGTTCAAATCCAGAGAAATTCACAAGTTTCACGGCGTGTTTTATTCATTCGCCTGTCGCTGCTTCCAGGTTAGGGAAGATTGCAAACTAGACTAAACATAACATGAATAAAACATCATCTCATCTGTGAACATTCGCGCCTGAGTCACATCAGATTGATTTTCATTAGCAAGTGTGGTTGTTTAATGGTGCTGTCACCACCAGCGAAGTGAGTTCGCCGTGGGGTCATTTGTGTTTATTCATGAGTGTTTATCAGCCAGATAACTGTGAATTAGCTGTAAGATGAAGCACTTAAACGTTGTAGATACCGAAAGTAATGGAACATAAAGTTATAATAATGTGTTTCCTCCATATATAACAGACTCAAATGGACTTGCTGGACACGTTCAGAGATGAGAGTCTGAAGAGCAACCAGTCGATCTGGTTCGGCCACTACACCACATCCACCGTCGTCTCCCCTTCTCCAGGAATTCGGGACGTGATGAGGTAAGAAAAGCCGGGGTGTTAGAAGCCAAACCAGTTTTTCCAAGTCATTGTGTCAACATACTGGTTTTATACCCTTGGACTTCTTGTGTTTCAGATCTGCTGTTGCATATCTGTGCGGTCACCTGCACACACTGGGAGGCCTGATGCCCGTCCTCCACAGCCGACACCCCCAAGGCACCCTGGAGCTGGAGCTGGGCGACTGGATGGACAATCGCAGGTACGGAAAAAACAACAGGGTCGTAAAATATCATAATATTTTTTTCTTTTTACTCCTATTACTTGGTTTTTATCACCCCCAAAGAAACTCACGCAGCTGTTCGTTTAATCCTTTTTTGTTGAGTTTTAATCAGCACCGTCCGAGTGTTGAAAATACTTTATCTGTCTCACATCTGTCTATAGGTACAGGGTTCTGGCCTTCGACCACGACCTGCTGAGCTTCTCCGACCTGAGGTTCGAGCAGTGGCCTGCAGTGCTCATCACCAACCCCAAGGACGCGCAGTACCTTCATCCCGGAGTGGAGCCGCTGGGTCGGATACGCAGATCGACTCACATCAGGTTTGTGTTCTAGGCATCGCTACGCCCGTTTTCAGTTTCTCATGAATTAATGCTCTTATTTAAATGAAAGTAACGAGCATGTACTGTACGTGTATACCCTGTAATTGTTGTTCATTAATTGTCAAACATGCTTTCAAACTAACAGCAGCAGGTGGAAGATGGACTCGGTCCCCCCCTTTGTCTGCCCTCTAATTTTAAATACTAAAACATTAATTTTCTTGCTTCTCAACAGGATCTTGGCCTTCTCCGAGGCCCAAATCACAGCGGTGCACGTGAGCGTAGACGGGGAACCTCTGGGGAAAGGTCACTCTGCCGGAGGTCCTCTCTATGTTCTGCTGTGGGATCCAACTCTCTACCTCACTGGACTGCACACCATCAGAGTTAAAGTGGAGGTCAGTGCTCCGCTCATTTATCTTTCTGAGGCTTTTAATTATTTCATAGGTCTTGATTAAATTTCTTAACTTTGTTTGCTCGAGTTGAATTATGGTTCAGTCCTGCACTGTGGCTCAGACACAGTACTTACTATTGATTACTGGCAATGTGCATACTTTAATGTGCTCAGTCTGACTTGACAGTTTGCTTTTTTTCTGATCTTTTTGTGTGATTAAGGACTCGGCGGGCCGGTCGTCAGTGCGGGAGCAGCACTTTACTCTGGAGGACGACCTGACTCCCAGCTTCGGTTTCGTGCAGTCCTTCATCCTCCTCACGGACCACTACATCCTGGGCCGAGTGGCCTTCATATTCATGATGCTGCTGAATGTCGGTGTGCTGCTGGCCTTTAGGTTCCTGCGCGTTCCTGCTGGGAGAGGTGAGCTCAAAGAAAATGCATCATCATTATGTACAATAATTGTTCCATTTTTGTACAGTCATACATTTTTGCTTTGTCACCTACAGGTTTTTCCTCTCAAGTTTGTATGTCGCTCCAGCTGGTCAGTACAATGGACACCTTCTACTACTCTCTGCTGCTGTTCAACCTGTGCACAGCCTTAGGTGGGTCAGCTCCTCCTCTTGTTCCCTCTTTGTCTTGTGCTTCAGACAGAACCTGCATCTACTTTCAAAATTGTATTGCAACAGAAAGATCTGCAGTGTCTGTGGATTGAAGACTCAAATCTGCTACATAGTGTAGCTCTTACACATTAACAGTGAGATAAACAGAGGCAAAAATTAGATAGTTTTGTTAAAATGCCACTTTATAAGTCCGCCTCTCCTCCCTCAGGTCCGTGGTTCATAGGAGAGCTGATAGACGGCCATAGTGGCGCCTGCTTCGCCTTTGGGGTGTTCATCGATGGACACTTCCTGGAGGGCAGTCTCACTTATGTTGTCGGAGTCGTTCAAGTAAGAAAGTTTTATCCAACACATCTACATCTCATCCATAACTTATCTATTTCTATATCTGTATATCAGCAAGACTCTTTGCTTATTTAAAGCAGGGTTTCCAAGTGCTAACAAGGTGGAAGTATGTCAGTTTTGTGCTCTGAGCTTGTTCCTGCTGCCCCCTAATGGCCAAAACATAAGTTATTGCCAGTTTATTTACACTTTTAAATTAATATGTTCCACTGACCTATTAGTGTGTTTTTGGTTCTGCACGACATTTATACCTTATGCCAATGGTTGCCAATCCTATTGTTATTATAATAATCCCCATCCTTCTTCCTCTCTACCAGCTCCTGTTCTTCAACATGCCCCTCACCTCTTACCTTTGCTGGAGCCTCCACCACCGTTGCCGCGGCAACACCTTCCGATCCCAGTTCCTGCGGCCGGGCTGCCGCTGGCGGACTCTGGCGGTTCACCTCGTCATGCTGCTGCTGCTCACTTGGCAGGCGCACTCCTGCTACTTTCTCCTGGAGACCTACGGCCCCATGGCCTTTTTCCTGTCTCCTGTCCGCACATGGGCGCTAGGCCTCAGTCTGCTACTGGTCTACCGCGCCTGGACAGGCCCCGCCCCTCTCGTTCGCAACAGCAAGAGCGTCGCTCCCTCTTGACAGTAATTGCACTGTACCACCACGGTTCCCCTCGAGCCTGACTCACAGATATATTTTGCTGTCTCTTTCCACCCTGGAAACCTCAATCTTTCCCCAACACAGCAGCTCCCCCCTCCTTCCTTCCTTTTCTCCCCTCCTTCCAAAGCCACTTCACAGTACATCACACACTATCCTGTTTCTAGATAGTATTGTTTACTTAATATGCATGTTATTGTAAAGCACCGGTGAGCACATTTCTGGCCATATTCATAGCAATGTGTACAGTGTAAAAAAAAATACAAATACCTTGGATACATTGAGGGTGAAAAAGCCTGTTTATGCTTTGTGAGGACTGGTCCGACGTGTGCCGCAGTCGACAGTATATGAGCTGTATCCTGCTGTGGTTTAAAGCTGACTCATTTACTTGAGCTTTAGCACTTTTTGGAAGTGTTGCCTTGGCCGAATGCCACTTCACCACTGCCAAAGGATGAATAAGAAAGAGTTCACCTTTTATTCTTCCCTCTGAGAATCATTTTCCATTCACTAACGAAGGCTGGACGTGCCAAACCGATCCTCGTGTTTACCTTCTGACACACAAATCATGTGGGGACGAAAGGCATCATTTTGTATACTGTGAGCTTTTCCTAACTCCCCGTGGCTGACAGAGCGTGGTACATACAGTAAACTCTGGCGAAGACGACCTAGACGATCATACTTTCAAGTTTATTCTACACATAATTGCCGCAAATCGACGACAAATCAATCAAATACTTTAGTTTATCTCTGTACAAGTAGTTAATGACTGAAAGTGTTTTAAAGAAATGATTCCATTGCACACAACTGCCACTGTAAATCTCAATATTCGCATTGAATAGTCATATCAGAAACATGAATGCCAGTTCTTAGAAGAACACAAAAAAACAAGTCGGCCTGGCGCGACGTGCTCCTTCAAACGTGACTACAGGAAGCAGCTGTTTGTTTCTCAGGAATGTGAGCACTTGAACAATAGGCTGGTCCCAGTAGTATTTCAGGACAATGTTTTTATACTCCATAGTAGCTCAGCGAAACTCAAAAACCAAGTTAAACGGCTGAGATGTGTGGTGGCTGAAAAAACAAAATGAATGTGTTATAGATGTGGTGAAATGAAATGAGCCAGTACTATACTGTTTTTATTTTTTTTAATTATTTATTCCTTTTTGATTGTATTGAGTGATTTATTTTCCCCTCTTCATGTTATATATATATATATCTGCACTGGAAATGGGCATTCTTCACCTCCCTCATGGTCTCATAAAAGGAGAATTCCCTGTGTTTGAAGTTATTCTGACAGCTGCACTGATCAGGCTGTGAATTTCTCTTCTCTGGTCAAGGTGTTGAGGGCAGTTAACTGTGTCTGTTGCACTCTAATTGAATCCTTTCTCGTCAGTAGTCGCAGGTGCCGGATTCCACAAGAACAAACTGGGCTTTACGACAAAAAAAAAAAAAATAGGGCGAAGACGACATTTATCAAGTCTTTTAATAGAAGCAATGTTCCACCAACCATACCCAGCGTGAGTGCAGAATAATTGCACCATGCCGTGATCAGACATGCAGTTTAATATTACAACAGCTGCCAGACAGTGAGAAAATTAAATTACGTGCACTCTCGCTGAGAATGGTTTAATAACTTTTTCCTCTCTCTCTCTGCATAGACAAGTCTGAAAGCATCACCCAGTATATAGATATATTTAAAACTGAAGGACTCAGTATTGGACTCTGTACCTCGCAAAAGAGATGTAATCTGTCCACAAGGAGGCAGTATTTAACTGAATTGTGGGGTAATCAGAGATGACTGCCTTTCACATCCACCTCCAAATTATGCATGGGACAGTTTTTGTTTTTTTTTTTAACAGAAAAAGCACCGAAACCGTATTATGTTAAGCTATGAACCTGGTTGTGATTGTTCTGTACTGTACACTGATTTGACTGTACACAAGAAACACGGGCATCGACTCCACCGAAGAATAGAAGCGATGTACTGGTGTTCACTGAACTCGCTCTTCATCCCCTCCCGTGTTCGAACACTGAAGTATACGAATGAAAAGACGACGATTTTACACCTGCCACATATTTTTCTCGTGACAACTGAAATTAGAGCCGACCACTATTTTATTTTGTTAATGGTTTATAGTGCTGTGGAATAAAATGTTCATTACAGTAAATCATATACGTTGTGCTTGTCTTCACATTGGTGAAAAACGATGACGTGTGTGTAACACATAGGTTAATATCACGAGGTGGTACTGAAATGTTTTACACATTAATCACCTGCTGCATCAGTTTCCAGCAAGTATTAAAATTCAAACTTCATATTTGTCAGGAACACAATTTCAGAAAAACATGATTTTCCATTTATTGTTCATTACAGTAACCAGCTGGCATCAGCTAAGCAATCCATTATCGTACTTGAGTTCATTAAGTTAGTGTTAATGGCGGTGATAGAAAGGCGAGTGCAGGTTAATTTCCCAAGGCGTCTGGTGAGAGCAGTCACTTGTGGCAGCTACAGTGATTTCCTTCACTCCGATACCTTTATAATTTGCTTGCCAATGTTTCCCCCTTTCATCATAGAGCAAAAGGCATCTGCAAGAAAATGAAAGAATGATTCAACACCTGCCAGGATAATAAAAATAAAAATGATACAATAAAGAAGAATGCTTGAATTCAAAACCCCCATACCTCCCATGTTTTCAATGCCATTCACCACAGTTTCCAGCACCTGTGGAGTGCAAGCAAATTAAAGCTGAACAATGCAAGCAGAAAGATGGGGAAGAGACGTGCATTCTGCATTCAAAACAATGACACCACACAGTCAACCACACACTGTCATCATTTCCTCCTTACCTTGATTTGGCCTGATTTAACCCACTGGCTGAGCTCAAAGAGGGCAGCTTCTGCTTTGTTCATGTAGTGCAGCACCATAAATCGCTCCCGGGTGATGTTCTTGCTTCGCAGGGTTTCCTGTATCTCCTCGCTCAGGGGCGGAGGATACGGCACATCCTTGTTGTACTGCGAGATCTGCCCACACAGGATCACGTGGCTGCCGCTGTTCATCTGAAAGGTAACAAGAGGGTTGGAGGTCAACGTGTGCGAGATGTGAGAGGAGGAAGCGCTACAAGATCTGCAGCCGTTACTTCTGATTTAGTCAATTCTGGCAGCACAATTAGGAAAATAAAGGCCAGCGAATTCACACGTTTTCCAGCCAAATAAACAGCAAACGCTTTATTATGCTCTTCACACACAGACACAACTCAAGCAGTACCTGAGTGATTACGGTGTCGCTGATAACGCCTCCCACGTTATCAAAGTAAACATCTATCCCATCAGGGCAGCACTCCTTGAGCCTCGCAGGGACGTCCTCTCGGCGGTAGTTGATGGCCGCAGAGAAGCCCATGTCCTCTACTAAAGCTCTGCACTTCTCATCAGAACCACAAATCCCAACCACTCTCACACAACCATCCAGCCGGCCGATCTGGAAAAATAAAAGCAGGGTGAAATGATACGATCAGGATGTCATTGCTGAGTGCGGTTTCGGAAAAAATAACTGATAGTTTCCACCAACCATCTTGTTTTATCTTTCTTACATTTAAACCCAATAAAAAATCTGAAGTATTTTCGCTTCCTCCACAGATACTGGATACAAATATTCTTCGATATTTTTAATCTACATTGAACCCGATCCTGTTTTTATTGAACTGGGAACTTCAGACTGCACGTCTGTATTAAAAAAGAGCACAACAGCAACTTCATTTACTGTGGTTTAATGAAAGCTGACATTTTTTGTTGACATTCTGGAAGAAGAGCGAAGTTCCCGTTCTCAAACTGTGTCTCCATTAAATAATCAGTACCCTTCACCTCAAGAAAATGTGGTTCTCTCTGATGACTAGAGTCACATTTCATAAAGGTCTGGCTGCCCCTCGCCTGTTACCTCAGAAACAACCCATAATGGATGCTCTTTGTGTACTCTACTGGACACTTTTTCTGTTTTCTCTTTTGTTTTTATTATTTTCTATTACAGCCTATTATTTGTATGCGTGTTTTTATGCATGTTGGATATTTATTGTCTTCGCTTGCTTGGTTTTCCCTACATGAACATGCAGACTGTGTTCTCATGCCCTACATCTTGAAACTGTATTTTGATAAAACATACTTGACAATAAATTCAGAAATGTATTAACCCACACCAATTATCTACATGAAATCTCAGCATTGAGAACGTAACTGGTAGAAAATGCAGTACTTCACATAGCTACAGCCTTTATAGACCCAAATCTGAAATTGGCTGCATTTACCTGTCCAGCTATGGAGCCACAGGCCCCAGCTGCACCACTCACCACCATGGTCTGATTGGCCCCTTTGGTGATATTACCCTTCTCCCTCACTCCGAACAGTGCAGTGAGGCCTGTTATGCCGACTGCGCCCAAAAAGTGAGACAAGTGCCCATCAACCAGCTGTGACTCAACCTGCAACAGACAGAGGGAAATACCACAGCTGCATATAGTAACTGATGCAAGTATTCATGCATGCATCCTCTTGTCTGCAAGAGGATATATGACGCAATGTTGACACACAGCGATATACCACACCTTCTGTAAGACACATCCTTTCATAACAGCGTGGGTCTGCCAAGGCCAGTTGAAGCAAGTGACCACATCTCCCTCAGCACAAACACTGCTGCGGCTGGACTCCACCACGCCGACACCTCCTCCATCCACACACTCAGACAGCTGCCATGGAGTCAGGTAATCAGCACCGGTGTCTTCATTCATTCTGCATCGCTGTGGAGCAAAGACAGAGGGATACAAAGGAGTGATGGATATTTATGCTTGTGCCTGCATTAACCTTGTCTACAGGTGACACAGGTGGACTACAACTCTGATGCATATCATTTGTTTTGTTACAACTTTTTTATCTGAATATAAACAAGCAGACAAGATCACTTGACTGGCTGCATAAATACCATGTAGGGGTCGACTGAGAGGTAAAGTGTCCTAACGAGAACTTCCCCATCTTTCAGGTCAGGTGCTAAAGTCGTCTCCTCCAGACGGAAATTTGCAGGAACTGGCGCCCCGTTATTACCTTTAATGAGAATTAGTGGTACATGTTGGCCACACGGGTGCAGTAAATTTTGCAACATGAGACACAAGACAATAGGTCAATCTTTTGTGGGGAGAAATGACATGAAATGAAAAGCATTGCTACCTGGGCGTGAGTTGAGGACGACTCTCTTGACCTGCATCCTTGAAAAGTAGCGTGACGTTAGCTGAGTGGTACCAGATCTGGCAACAAACGTCAAGTTTGTATGTGTCACAGTCTCAAACTGTGTGAGTGATTTACATTAAGTAGCAACACGAGAAAAAATATCCCGCTGATTGCAAAAGCTACTGTTAACTAAACAACAGTGTGTTTACATTGCTGTAAGCTAGCAGAAAGTCAACACACCAATGTGAAAGTCTCATTTAGCCCAATGCGAGAGGCGTCCCTGTGGCGTACTTCCGCCTTCGCTTAAATCATTTTAGGAAGTAGCACCGGCCTATTTTTTTTATTTAACCGTTATGGCGCGTGCTTAATATAACATCTTTGGCATTAATATATAAGCTAACGTTAGCTTATGATATGACATTTTTAACTATCTAAATGCTAACGTGAAGTAGCCATGCGAAAGTGCGACATTATCCCCCCAATACTCCGGTGCAGTGGAGGTTACTATCTTGCCACACACAGTCAGCCTTTCCCTAGGCGCCGTGAAGGCAGCCATGGCAAATCTGAAACGGTACGCGTCCTCAATAATCTATTTTATTATTCCACTTCATCAATACTGCAGCTATTTTACACATTCAGCTGTGGATTCGGCTACATTTTCCACTACGAGCGGTGCCGCCGATGCAAACGGTCCGTTTCTCGCCAAAGATTAGAGTTGGAGACGCGTTCAGGTCCCATAGGTGGATTGCAATATCGATTGCTAGCTAAAAGTGTTTCAAAGTGAAGCCGGGGAGGTGACGCCTTGTGGAGGAATCTGAAAAAATAAAGTTTTATTTGTCAATCCAAGCTGTTACACTGGCTTACCGTCAACTTTCGCTGCAGCAGGCCACCGTTAAAAACAACAATAACAACAACAACAACAGGGAAATGAAGACTTAGAGGGACACACTTTACTGTAAGTACTGCAAGGCTATTAACGTATGCATGCCATGACTACTGATAGTTTAGTACGCTGTTGTTAGCCACATTAATGTGTCGTGATTATAGTTACATTCACCTGGCCTGACCCACCTGTAACCCCTTCACACACACACACACACACACACACACTCACAGCACACCCCACGTGTCAGAATCCCAGAAAGTACCAGAAGACGCCCGGTGTGTCATACATATTACATCACCTACAGCTAAAGTTTGTATATGTATCCCTCTGCTCACTCATAGATGCCAGCCACCTACATACACCTGATTGTTTTGCAACAAGATACTTGCATTACTCCCTGAGAAATTGGAAGAAATTGAAAAACGCCCTATCTCACTGTGTTAAAAAAAAGTGAGAAAAAAAATTCCTGGATCTTTCCCAGATCCGCACCAAAAGTTATTGGGCTCTATTTTGGGCTGAGACCCAGCCTACATCCAAGTTTTGTGGAAATCGGCTCAGTGGTTTTTGTGTAATCCTGCTGACAAACCAACCAACCAACCAACCACCCACCCACCGACCTGACGGGTGGAAACATAACCTCCAACTCCTTTTCAGTTAAATGTGTGGACTAAAAAGATGACATCTAATGAGGGCTGCATGATATGGTCAAAGAAATTAATCATGTTGCTATTAGTTTAGTAGACGGATATTTCGATAGCGATATGATTCACATTAGTGGGAATGGTCCTTTTTGCATCACAATTTCCATCATGACAATGTGAGATTTGTTGGGTCCGTACCACAACATGTTTTTAAACATCTGGAGAACAAGACTTAAAGACATCTCTGCAGCACTACAGTACTTACTATGCACATTTTGTGTTTTTATTTAGAAATATTGATATTTGGATAATGTTCAGCCTTATTGATGCTTCGTTTATATTTCGATTTACTGCGCAGTATAACTTCTATTCTAATAAATTACTGATGAATGATCCGTCATTGCCTAATTATTAATAGACTTCAAATCAACTGGTATCAGCCTAAAAAGAAACATTGGTAAAAACATTGTTTGACACAAGCACGCTCTTATAGTGACACCACAGCTCCCGGTGCACTGACAGCGTCATCAGAGGCGGGCATGTCGGTCTGACCAGACTTCTTGTCAACTGCATCTGTGAATGTTTTCAGGCTTTGCAGGTTATTTTAAGGGCCAGAGAGCAGAGAGAGAGAGAGAGAGAGAAGGCAGCCCTGTATAGTCTGGCAGGTACATGCCTGGTCATGTCCATTGACAGATACTGCAATATCTCCTGCATTATTTATTAACTGAGGGACAGACAGTTGGACTTCCTATTGCATAAACACCATCATTAATATTATCAGTGCTTTTTCTTTTCTGTTTTCTTTTTCTGCTGAACAACTAATCAATACATTTACTTAAAGTTTCAGCTCTAGAATGAATCGTCAATTAATGTGATTAATATGATTATTCAGTTTGTTGTCTTATTAATCAATAAGCCGATTGTTTCAGGACAGCTGTATACAGATGTGCGTTCACCTCAGGGGTAGTCAGGGTCACTTTTTATCTTGTTTTATGTGTTTGACATTACGCCACTGAGGCCACAGATTACCTTGCAACATTCGGGCCGGGTTAAGGATTCACTGGGTATTGTTTCATCCTGATATGAAACTCAATTGAACAACTGATGCAGATTTTTAACACAGCTAAGGACAGATAAACTATTCATTTTATCTTGAAAAGGGCCCTTTCATGTCAGACTAATTTGATTGACATCACAGGAAAAGCACAGGTGTGACAATTACTCTGTTGAGCATCTTTCACAGTACCTGCTCCCTGAACCTGGAACACCTGGAGGAAATGCAGCCATTATTATCAAAATATCTGCTGCTGTGCACTTTCATTATCTCGAGATAACAAAGATTGTTTTCTCATAACACAGATTCGACGACAAATTAATCCGTTATCAAGAGGAAACAGAGGGTTTTTCCCTCTTATCATTGTTGCCTAATTTCAAGATAAATTAACATGTTATTATGAGAAAACAAGCTGTCATGTCAAGATAACAAAATAGTCATCTTGCGATCTCGAGATAACGGCATTCAAAAAACAATCGCACCTACAGTTGTTACAGGCTTCCGTAATTTTCTGACATTTCACAGACCGAATAATAAATTGAGAGAATAAACAACAGAGTAGTTGCAGCACCAGTTTACTTAATGTGGCCCCCTCCCTACAAACACAGTTGCCGCAGAGGTGACTTGGACGACAAATCTCGTTCTCCAGATGTAAAAACAAATGTTTGTGTGATACAACCAACCCAGAAATGTCACATAATAATGACTTTAAGATTTTATTTGCAGTGAAAATGAAAATTATCCTTGTTGCTGATCATGAATCGGTTTCGATCTCAATGTCTATCAAAATGATTGCAGCATGACTCTTTTCATTGTGTAGCCCTATTTCAAGTTCAAGGTGTTTGTCACTCCGGTTGTGCAAGTACAATGTGACATTCTTTAACTGGGAGGCTCCACTCCGAAATAGTAAATAATTAGCTATGTAAAATGCATGAAGTAATAAAGATATAAAGCTAATACAATGTATAAAGGGGAATAGGTATAGCGGGACAGCAGTGCCGTGCCGATTTGAGTGCATGAAGTCATTAAAGGAAAAGTGGGACAAGCCAAAAACACGAAGATATCTTGAAATTCATGGATATTTTTTTTAAATATTCAACTTTACACTCACAGTTAAGCTGATATTATCATTTGTAATGAAAAAAATTGTATTATATTCAAAACACATGCAAAATATAAGTATTTTAACAAGTGGTCTCAGACTTTTGGACCCTACTGTGTCTATTCCGGGGAAGAAAATTTTGCCTAAGCAAACTAGGTGTTCACGTTATTTCACTTTTAAAGGTGCACTATGTAGTTTTGGGGGAGACATATTAATCAGAAGAGTAAGATCTTTTTTTTTTAATGCCTGAACGAAGTAAACAAACACACTCTTTGTTTCCATAACTAAATAACTTGAGTAAACAAACTGACCTTAAAGGACAACACAATTTCATACTGTTTTACTGTGTTTATATGTGGTGGACCCTGCCACCTTTCTAGCTTCAAACAGTGTTCTGGGGACCTTATTTTCCCCTGAGAGCAGCTTGTTTATTCAGTTATGGAAAAATAAATATTTCTGAGTTTGTGTTATCACCTCAGTGTTAAAAATCTGGGTTTGAGTTTCTTCTACAAAACTGCGTAGTGCCCCTTTAAGGATAGGGGACACAGAGGTACAGAGCAAAGACTTTGTGCAAAAGCAATAAGCAACAAAAGGGGTCGACATCAAGAATGTATAAAGCAATCAGTGGTAATGGGCTATAAAAAAAAGCTGAAGGTGGAGGAGCAATAAAGTCAGTAATCAGCAGATGTAATATAAACAATAATGTCTTCATGTATTTTCTCCCACACTCTGCGGGGCCTATCTGCAGCAGCTCCCATAAATAAGACCCTCCCTGCTGTGTCATATGCATCCACCACCAGCACCATTACACATGCATTTCAAGAAGAAATTCGTCAGAAATAAAAAAGAAGAATCAAAAAAAAAAAAAAAAAAAAAAAAAAAAGGAAGGAAGGAAGTGTGTGAACTGGAAAGAAAAGTGAATGTTAAACGGAGAGGAGCCGGGGTGTGCCCTTCCCCTCCGCTCCTTCCCCGCGGTCCTCCCATGTGTGTTGGAATTTCCCGCATAGACTGAGAGGGATCTTGCTCCGTAAATTACAGCGCCTTGCACGTCGGAGGAAGACCATGTATGGGCATGGAAGTAGGTGTGGCCAACGGAGCTGGTGGTGGCTGTGGCGGGGAGGAGGAGGAGGAGGAGGGGGGGTCACAAGACAAGCAGAGACACGGAGAGAGTCGATGCACAGCAAAAGGGCCGCATTGCCAGCGTGAGTTTTTTTTCCCTCTGTGTGTGTCTGTGTGTGCAATCCCTGTGCAATAATGTGCAACAGACAGCGGCGGCATTGCGCCCGCGTCTCTGCGCACTAGCGCTCCGTTTCCGACCGGGAAGGACTCTTGTTTACGCGCCGACGTCCACCCCCCCCCTACCTCCCTCCCCTCCCAGTCTCCTCTTGACTTCTCTCGCAGGGGGGGAGAGAGAAAAAAAAAGTCCCTGTGAGTGAGGTCAGCAGCGTTGCATGAGTCAACCTTGGGGATGAATGCAGTCATCATCGCAGGTCTGTATTGTGCGGGCCTGCTGGCCGCGCTAGAGCTGCGAGTGTGCGATCCTGCGGGCTGAGCTGCCGCCAGTAGCAGCTTTCATGAAAAACACAGTAAGTAACGGGACAGACAAGGGGGCTACAGGATCCGCTGGGTGTCGATGACTGTGGCGTTGTTGTTGTGGCCGACAGTGCATGTTTACTGTGGCCGCAGCTCGCTGACAAAGTTTTTGTTTACCTCGCCGAGGGAGAGGCGAGCCTGGGCGCGCACTGCCCCGCCGATCAGTCGCTCCGTTCGGTCGGATGTTTTCAATGTCTCAGCCCCGAGCAGACCGACTGCACAGAAACCGACATGTGACGTATTAACCCTGTTGACAAGTTGGATCGATCCGTGGCGATTGTTCACCAGCGGTGCCACCACACTTTGATCACACGGGGCTGCATTGTGGAGGGACGTGGATAATCCCGTTTCCTGCAACAAAGGGTTTACTCGTAAATAGCGCTGAGCTGGCTGGACACGGAAAGTGATGCGGAGGGAGCGAGTGAGAGGAGAGGAGAGGAGAGCAGGGAGGAGGACTCAGCATGTTTTGTTCGTCTTATATTTTCTAGTATTTGTCGTCCCTTGCACGCTGCAGGCCTCGCAGTGCGCGCTGGTGTGCGTGCAGCGCCACACGGGCAGATTTAAATAAAGAAACTGCGATGGATTAGGGCGGCTCATGGTGCTTGACATTTATTTTAAGCCAATTTAACGTGTTACTTTGTTTATTGGACTAAACCCCAGGCTTGTGTAAGGTTGCACTCGTGATGCGTCACGATGATCCCTCACCTCGGATGGTTTGTTTAATGCACAGAGACTGCTCACACAGCATGGTCGCCCAGTGATCAGCAAGCGAGTGTTGCAGGCTCACCCTGCAAAGGGAGAGTGTGTTTTATTTATGTGCACCTTTTCACAGAGGATGGCTCATAGGACTTGACAACATGGCTACAGGCATGTGTACCATCACATGGCCACATTGCGTGGTCATACAGTTTCCTCAGTGAGTGGTGCCCCTGAGCCAGTGCAGGATATGAACAGCTGCAGCTGTCTATTTTAAGAAGCTTGTGTTTTACTAGGCCACCAGAGTAAAGGGTGACAATTGTCAGTCACTTCCTAGGTTGTCAGAGACGGCCTTTGGCGAGTCTCTGATGCAGAGATTCTAGTTTTATTTTATGTAATCAGCTCGACAAATAGTTTTTTTGTAACGTGATTCCAGCAGCGGGCGAGTCGGCGTTTGTTGTACACTCATTGGAGAGTGGTTGGACCACCACAGCTAGATAAAGACAGGGAAGTTTGACTGACTGTATAATCTAGGAGAAAATCGCAAACAAAAGTGCGACCAAGTGCATAGAAGTCGCACTTTAATCCAAGACCAACAGGGATGGGCAAATACCAACATTTACCCCCCAGCCACCACTGCTACAAAACAGTTACAGAGGAGACACTGCAAGTGCATTGATTATGATGACTCTAACAGCGATGACGAGCATCAACGGTTTTCTGTTTAGATGCTTGACTGCTGACACGATTTTTATTTCATACAGATGGAGCAAGGATTGAGATTTTTAACAGAAACAGTCGGGATCTGTGTGCAATCTTGAAATTTGGCAGACGGCACCGTGTCAAAATCTGCTCCAAAACCTCGCTGTGATGGGATGATATTTTTTTTTGATAATCACCTAGAGTTTCCATGGCAATTTTCAAGTTCCTCTTCAAGCTATCATTGCCTGCAAAGGCCGTTTTGACTCTTTCCTCGCTCTCTTTTTTCCCTTTGCATAGCGCGTGTCATCATGACTCATGCTTGCTCACTTTCAGTTGCCCTTCCTTTTTGAGTCTGCAGCCACGGTTCAAAGGGCACGGGTTCCCTTTTTTCTTCTCTCCTGTGATGAATCACACAGTTGTAAAAAGAGTGGTTTCTGTCACGTTTCAAACTGCTGTCTTTTCTAGGTAGTTTGGCGCGAAAGAGAGCTTCCTTACTGTGACAGCAGTTGGGACACGAGGGGGTTTTGTTGTTAGCTATAAGTGAGCTACAGTGATGAACCGTTTACTGTGTGTGTATATCTCCTCCGGTGCTGATGTCATTGCCCATCATTAAACGCGGTGCAGTAATATCCTGTAATGACATTTCCAGGAACTATTGATTTGCTATCTGTATCAACTCAACCCTCCTCAGGTTCCTATATTTCATGCAGGTCTGGTATACGTGTTGGCCTGCATGCAGGACCTTATCCCCGTGTCATGTGAGCTTAGGGAATAATGACACAGTTTAGACCAACCCCTCCCCTCCTCTATTCTCACACCCGATACCTTTCAGTGGAGGTCTATTGTTGAAAAAGCAAACAGCAGGTTTTTACATGGCTGAGGCGGGGATGATAATGAGACCCCCCTGCGGGGACCCCTTTAGTCTGATGGCTCAATGCTTGACCTCTCTCTCATTTTCTCTATACAGGGTGTTGTCCATGAATGAGACAAACGCTCAGGCTTCTTCAGATCTGCTCACCCCAGGCTGGCGACCTCTGAGTGGGTCACGAAGAACTTCAGAGGAGAAGAGAAGATTATCTCGGTTGACTCTGCTTCGGCTCACGCTGATGTCAATGTAGTTTTACGACTTTATTATACTGTGGGTGCCCTTTTGAATTTTGGTATATTCAAGTGGAGCATTACTAGCTGGTTTGGTTGGAAAGATTAACCTGTCTCGGCTTATTCATGCCCGTCATGAGTGTACCTGCCCAGCAGAAACCCAGCGCCAAAAGAACAGGAAAACGCATCACGTTTTTCAACGAACAAAGCGTAGCAATGAAGGAGACTTCTCAGCACCCTGAGGGGTCCTACTATGTCCCAGGTGGCACTGCCTCTGATCCTGGACAAAGCGAGGCTGCAAGTACTGTGACCTCCAATCCAGAGGGTCCTCACATGTACCTCAACTCTGTCATATTCAGCCCAGATAAGGGTGACCAGAGTAGGGGACATTATCAACAGACTGTACCCATGAAGTGGGCCCACCAGGAGCCCAGTCAGCAGCAGCCATCTCTGTCCCAGCAGCAGAGAGCTGCAACATGGAATACCATGACAAACTGGGGACAAAACATTGCTAATTACATCGGTGGAGTTAATGTAACCGACTCAAGGACTCAGAATGCATTTGCAAAGCCGATGCATGAGACTTCTGGCTTACAGCCACATCAACAGCCCCCTAACAGAGCTGCAGACAAGCTGTCTAACCCTGCAGTTGAAGCGTACAGGGAAGTAGTGAAGGCTCGGGGACTGGATTGGGAGCAGCAGCAACAGTCCCAGGCCTTCCAGGAGACTTTGAAACCCGGGGCGCTGAACGCCCAGCAACACAGCACATCCCACCAAGGAGGAAGCTCAGTATTGCAGCCCTTCCAGTTGGCCTTTGGTCAACCCAAGCAGCACCTGCCAGCCTACTACCAGAGCTTTCAAGGCAACAGGACGACCCTACCTAACCCACCTATCTATTCGACACAAGCAAAACCCCAACACCAGTTGCAGCAGCTGCAGAAGCAAGAGCAAATACAACGCCAGCAGCAGCAGCAGCAGCAACAACATCACATAATTCAGCAGCAAATTCAGCAGCAGCAGCACCATCAACAAATGCAGCAACAACAAATCATTCAACATCAACAGCATGTACAGCAACAGCTACAGCAGCAGCAACAAATACAGCACGAGCAGCAGCAACAAAAGATACAGCAACAGCAACAACAGCAGCAGCAGCAACAGCTCCAAATTCAGCAGCAAATGCAACATCAGCAGTTGCAACAACAAAACCCTCATGTGCTTGACTATTACCCCGCTGCACAAAATGCACACCCTCACCCACATCCACAGCCGGTGGTGGTACACTCCCAGGAGTCATCTGCTCCAGCTCCCCCAAAGATCCAGGAGCCAATTATCCAGGACATCACCCCAGAACCCCAGCAGCCTTCAGATCCGCTACAGCCCCCTATCCTCCAGCCTGAACCCCTGTCCCAGTCACAGCCCCAGACACAACTCCAATCCCAGACACAGCTACGCAGATCACGACGGCTCTCCAAGGAAGGTGGAGCGCCATCCGACAACCCCTTTCTCTCTGTCTCTTCAGATCAAGTTGCCCCGGGGCCGCAGGGCTCCCAGAACGGGGCCCGTGACATCCAGGCAGCCCCGACAGGCGTCATCCAGAGCACACGCAGGAAACGCAGGGTGTCCCAGGAGGTCAACCTGGAGACCCTTGCTCAGAAGGCCTCGGAAATGGAGTCTCTGCCATCACATGTAAGTGCTAAGTTCAGTTTTAAGACTGTCAGTGTTCTCCCTTTGTCTTGCTTTCTGTTTCGTCTTTCTTTTCCACGCCATTTCTGTGTCTTTCTGTTTTCCTTGATCTTTTGTTCACTCATCTGTTCCTCAGCTGTTTCCTCTCAGGCAAAAGAACCACAAAATAGCCTTTTAACAGAAAAGAACTGAATGTTCTGAATCCAGATGATTGCATTGCAGTTTATATCTAAACTCGTCACTGCAAGCTGGAACCCTTAATTGCTAATATCTCGGCAAGAGCTAAAAATCTATTTTTCTGGTGTTATCCCAGGGTATAATTGCAGTGGGACTTAGGCTCCCTGAGCAAGAGCGGGAAGTGGAACAAACGGCCTAACACAACTGCCAGAAAAACTGTGCCAAAACCTGTGTTGTTTGTGATTAACGTGTTGCTGGAAGAGATGCTGAATGTAATCAACGCCCAGTGAAGTTTACACCACAGAACTGAGCTGCTCAGCTCTGCCTGGTGATAAAAATCTGGAGCTTAAACAAGACTTTGCATTGTCACAGGGTGTATATATCTATATATATATATATATATATATATATATATATGTATATATATATATATATACACATACACATACATATATATACACTACACAAACAACTTCATGTGTGACTTCTCAGATCTCACGGAGAGTCGGTTAACAAACATGAAGTACCCTGATTGTAAGATGTGAAGTCATGCACTTATCTATGTTTATGTGCTAAATGTCTTGATTGTGCAACAAGTTCTGTTGCCAAACAGCACTGAGTCAGTATGTCTGTAGTTCAGCATGGCTGCGCCCTGGATTCGCCTCACGGGTAGTTGATCATACAGACAGTGTGTTCGGTTGCATGCCTGCACACCTCCCCCCATCCCATCAGAGGAGAGAAACTCCAGCCTGGCCTCGCCTGCCCTCCCCCTCTCCCCTCCGTTTATACAGGGAGGGGTGCAGGGTTGCCCTGCATGCAGTGCTCAGCAGAATATCTCTCCACCTCTCTGGTGTAGGGGCTGGAGTTTTCCACCAGCAATAATGAACACAGATCCAGTGTAGCCACTGCTGCATGCCTCTCTGCCCATGCACATGCAGTTTGCAGTGACAGAAAGTGTCTGTCTTCAACTGGCCTGTGATGTGGTGGCCTTTGAAGTTGTTCTCGAGTTGAACGTTGCTCTAAAGCGCACTGGCCCACCCAGTATGGTTTCTCAAAGAAGAAATGTGAAGAATGCTTTTGCGGACTGTTTCTTTTGACATTTATACAAGGCCTGTCCCTTAAGTGCTGCACCTTACATTATCAATACGCAGACGTACAACATGGACGTTCGCTGAAACATCCAAGACAACTTCATTTGTTTGAGTTTTGACTCTGTCACTTAGAAATACACCCCAGGCTTGTTTAGTGCTGTATCGACCTACCTGTTAATGCTCCATTTGAGTATTGACATAATTTTCCCACTGTCTAGTGTGAGTTCAGTAACAAGGTGTTAGGGTTCCCCAATTACCCTATTGATTAGAATTCGGCAGCTTGCCCAGCTGAAGCAGACACCCAAGAACTTTTAGTTAAAGATTTATTGTGCTGTGGTATTCTGAGCTCCACTTAGGTTGTCAGAAGTTGTGATTCTTCGCAACAGTTGTTTCGTGCACTGTATCAGCTACCAAAGTAGGTTTTACTAGTTCATTTGAAAATGTATCACCTGAAAGTGACGGTGTGTGAGATGCAATGTGCGTGTTGCAACAAGGGCCTCTATAGCAAGCAACAGCATGATGAAACTGTCTTCGACTTTAACTTCAAACTTTTACTGTCTATAACTTTGCACATTCGCTGTGTGCAGGCAATACATTTGCGTATGCTCTTGATGTTTTATATGAAGGGAAAAATCAAACGGCATAGTAATACCTCATCCACCATCTTAATAGGATCCCCACAGGCCGTGGAGTCCCACTGACTCAGAGGGTCTGAATCCCAAGCGACCTCGAGACGACAGCCTCCTTCCGCTTGTCATCCCGGTGTCTGTTCCAGTGCGACGGCAGGATCCCTCCTCTCCTGACAGAGATGAAGCAGCCCTGGCCTCCAACTGGCCCCCCAGACCTTCAAACCCACAGGAGCTGGGCCGCGCCGACCACAAGCCCTCGGTCATTGTCACCCGGAGACGCTCACTCAGGAACTCCTTGTCGGAGAGCTCAGAGCAGGTGGGCACAAATTCATTCTTTATTTCTGTTTTTTGCACTGTTCAATAGGGGGAATATTTTTTGTTAAACAGAAGAGGCTGTAGGCTGGTGTTCCACTATCTTCCCCAGTCTGTTTCCAGTCTGTCTAAACTCAAGCTATTAAATCCTTCCATTTGTGCCACATCGCCCCGCCAACACACACTCCCTTCCCCCCATCCATGCTCCGTGTCTCCCCTGCCCCCATTTCAGTCGTCCACTCTTTTCTGCCTTTCCCTGTTTCATTTGGGGGGATTTGGTGAACTGGTTGCCCTGTCCCAGATCAGGCAGATTATCAGGGTTTAGCGCTGCCATACTGTACATTATGTACCATATAGTTTAAGGTTGGGGTGCCATGGTCGTTCTCTCGAGGATTTCTCAGGATAAATACACAAAAAGCCGACTGTATGTATAGGCTATCTGTTGAGTTTTGTGACGTATCACAGTGCACAAAGAGACTCCTGTGATAAATGCACCACTTAAAACCATTTTTTTAAATGTATTTTTTTTCTCACCAGAATGGAGGAACTGAGGGAGAAAAAGACGATGACGGCAAAAAGTCCAAGCGGCGCCCGCGGCCCGAGCCTCTTTTCATCCCACCGCCAAAACCTGGACTATTCATCGCCCCTCCCGTCTACTCCAGCATCACAAACTACCAGAGCCACCTACGTTCCCCCGTTCGGCTTGCCGACAACCCACTCACCATGCCCCCCTACACACCCCCGCCAATCCTCAGCCCTGTCCGTGAGGGCTCGGGCCTGTACTTCTCCACTTTCCTGTCTTCGGCTGCAGCCGCAGCCAGCGGGCAGGGTCTGCCTCCTCCTGCAACGCCCAAGTCCGCAACACGCAGCCTGTTGCGCTCCAGTAAGTAAATAAAAATCGTTAAACTTCCCCGATTTATATACAAGACATTTTAAAGGATAACAAATGAAAATTCAGTCAGTATGTACTCATCCCCTTGCCAATGGAAAGTCGAGTTTAGTTTCTTAGTCAAGAAAACATTTCTGGAGCTTCACAGCAAAACAACGTTACAACATTCTCCCAAACAACTGAAGAAGATGGGGACATGATTCAAACAAAAACAACAGCAACATAAAATGGCTCCATACAGCTCGTCCAGTGTAATCCAAGTCTCCAGAAGCCCTGAGATCCCAAACTGATTTAAAAAGACAATTTTTGCACCCTCGACACGTGGTTGAGCTCGTGCCCCCACTTCAGACGGGATGCGTGCCAACGCTTTTAGCTTAGCAGTTAAGGTGAAGTATTCATCTTTAAAAAGGGTGTAAATAACGTCTTCTCAAAACAATCTTTGGGTTCCCGGAGACTTGGATTACACCAGACAAGCTGTTTGTAGCCATTTTATGTTTTATTGTTGTTTTTGTTTACGTTTAAAAACCCCATCTACTTCAGTTGTTCAGGAGAATGCTGCAACGCTGTTTTGCTTCGAAGCTCCAGAAATGTTTTGTGGACCAGGAAACTTTACCCGACTTCTGCACAGGGGTGGGTAGATTATGACTACATTTTCATTTTTGGGTGAGGCATCTGGTAAGCATTTTTCATAAATAATGTAATATCGTACTGTGCACCATTTAAATAACTGCATTTTGTGCTGCTGCTCCTTTTAGACAGCTGCGACATCACGCCACCAGTTCTGTCTGCTATGAGCGAGGCCACTCCAGTCAGCATAGAGCCGTGAGTATTTCTGAGTACATCTCCAAATCACCATCTTCTTCCATTATGGAAAGGGTGGGTTTTGGGGTTTGTGTGCAATTTCCAGAGAAATTACACGGCTACTAGGAAGCATGCATTATGTGGAGTAGTAGTTCTGCAATCAATTATTCAAACCATAACACTGGGCTGAATCATGAAATGTCTTGAAAGAGAGCCTGGACTTCTTGAAATTCTACACCCGTCCTTTAAAGCGGCCACTGCTACCACTGGAATCTTTTGCCCTGTCATCTACAGCCTGCATTAGTGCCAGCATTCCCCTTCTGATGTAGCTCTGCAGGCTAATGTCTCTCTCAGTGAGAGTGCATCCTGTCATAACAATTCCATATCAACTCTCAAATGAAAGCCTTAAAGCTTAATGAAACCTAATGGCAGTAAGTGCTCTTAAACATACGTGCTTGTAGTTTTAGTTCTGTAAAAGTAATCTGGTTTCTGTTTAATATGCACATTATAATAGGGGTGGAAATTGGCAGTTTAAGAAGATATTATATGTGTTTTTTTGTTGATATAATCCATAAGATTTCAGTCCTGGTTGATTTGGGGACACCCGTGGTTTCCCTGGCAACAGTAAGTGCAGGTTAACATTGCAGCAAACGCTAGTTGAGCAGCTACTTTTGTCATAAATGCAACAGGAGAGCAACTGGTGTATCTGATTGCAGTGTAACCAAACAGAGTCGCATTGTTTTTAATAAGGAAGTCAGTCAACAATAACCGCAGCCACGATCTGATATCTGTTGCCTCGCTGGGGAGCTGGAAAAAAATGATCCAAAAATACTTTTTGCTAACTGAGCATGGTTAGCGCCAACCTCAATAAATGCAAAAAAAATACCGCTTCTCCTGTGGCCGCTTTCACATATTGAGCACTTTCAATGTGAAGCAGTTACAGTAGGATCTCCTGTTTGCATTAGCATCAATTAAAGCAACATAATGTAACTTTTGCCTTTTTTATAAAAAGAAAAAACTGCTTCTAAATCATATTGATGGTACAGTACAGTGTCTTGTAACAGGGTGAATGGTGTCTCCGCCCCCCTATCACTTGTTTCTGCACTATGTAGCTAAGATACACATCTTTCAGACGTAATGAGTTTTGTTTGTAGTAAGCACAGGTTGTTGCAGACCTTGGATTTGTATTTACGACAGTGGTGTCCCACTCAGAAACTGTGGTGGGGTGTTGCTTTAATACGGTGCCACAGTGAGGCTTACAAGCTGTCTTGTCTCCAGCGAATCCCCCATACTTGCATGCAAGCTGGATCCAGTGCAGGAATGGCGGACCTCGCCACTAATGATGAAAACCCCTTCAGAGAGAGATGATTACTGAATGTAAATACACCGAACCATGACCATAAAAAGTATCAAAAATTGGGTTTGATTACATGAAAATTTGTAGGATTGTAACTTTAAACTTCTCCTCAGGTGAACTCAATGAAGTATATCAACAGTGCACGTAAACAGCTCGGACCAACCTTCAGTGGAGCGTCGCCAACAGCTATGTTACTCCATAAATGTAAACACAGCCACTGATAGCTTGGATGTTTATGAAATTCAGAGCAACAAAGAAAGGGGAGTTTCGAGGACACCGAGAATCCATTTAGTTTAACCCTTAATCTACTAATCAAGGATTCTTTTGTGTAGTTGCATCAGCAGTGAGTTGCAGTTTATGGGAGTGTGTTGTGCAAGCAGCTCAGCGGTTAGTCAGGGACATGCCAGTGAACATTCCCATAAATCATGCTTTCAGAAGGGCCCGGTGTACTCCCAAACACGCCAGAGCCGTCGCAGTTGAACTTTCAGCAGCCCACCTTCGCTGGGGGAGGCTGCCAGAATACACACACACACTCAGCTGGAAATACTGCAGGCCCACTGAAAATGCAGGGGAGGGAGGGGGCACGCTTGAACAGGATTGTCTGTTAATACAACGCAGCATGATTTTCACAACTCCAGCACAGATGTATCTGGTTTCAGTTGACATGTGAGCTCACAGAGATGCATTTGTTTGGATTATGCGTCTTTCTTCCCACTTGACCTTTGTCCCACATCAGAATGAGGATGCATTTACTTTCGGTTCGGTGAATTAAAGAAGTGCACTCATTTTCCAAATCCAAATTTTGAAAGAGATTTGCATTTTGTTCATCATGCTGAGAGCACAAGAGAGCTGTGTAACAAGCTCGAATTCAAAACAGTGCAAGAATTGCAGTGCTCAGCGCCCGAGTGCCTCAACAATCTCTCCCGTGACTATTTAAAGATCATGGCTGGAAGAAATGCCAAGAAATCAGAATACGATCTCAGAAATAAAACAAGACCTTTACTCTTGAAAGAAATCTGATACTGATACATAATGTCTTGACTGGAATATTTGACAGTGATTAAAAACCTCAAAGCCGTAAAAGCACTTTTAAGAAAGATCCAGTTCAAAGCCTTGTCCCTCAACACTGATGTCCTGTTCCCCAGACGGATAAATATTGGGTCGCGGTACCAGGCGGAGGTGCCAGAACTGAGGCAGCGATCAGCTGTTGAGCTGGATCACCATCGAGCGGAGCTGGTCTGGGTTCCACTGACTGAACTGGAAGAAAAACCTGACTTCCAGGGCAAAGGTAAGGAAAGCAGCATATTTCACTGTTGTTGCATCACCTGAACCCGAAAGCATAAACACCGGCAGACAGGTTGTTTGTGCCGGAGCAGGATTTTTGTTTTCGTGATTCATTTTCTTGAGTTCGTGACTACAGTCTGTCTTTTCCTTGTTTTGTGAAATACAGAAGTAACTTTCTGTTATCACTTTCAATAGAGCCTGTTCAATAATTCACCGCCGAGCTGTTGCAATTAAGGATTCCTCAAGCAGCAAATCATTTCCTAATTCTCCCTTTATTACATTTTGATACCTTTTCAGTGAGACCTCGAAGCATTTTTATCTCTTCACATACCTCCGTGTGTTACAATCTGATATGGTATCAGCGTCCACAGTTACACATTTTAAACTGCTGCATGACGTGCATGGTTGTGGATCAAGGATCAACACGAGCTTAACACCAGCACTCTCAGATAAATAGGCTTCCCATTTATTGTCGTCCAAAGCAAATACATTTCATTGGAGGCCATCATCGGAGATGTGTATGGAAGCCCATTTCTGCCATGTGGTGAATGTGGAGGAATCGCATTATAGCAAATGGGCTTCCATAGACTCGGATTCATAGACTTGGATCTGGTCCTGCATAATAAAAACAAGCTAACAAACAATGCAATAAAACCAAACACACAGGACTGTTAAATACTTCAATTATCTTCTAATTACGGGGGTTTTGACGTCCTCGCAGCAGTACAAGCTTAAGAAAATATTGTCACAGCTGCACGCGAAATAACAATTAAGTGCAGTTGTAGTTTTTCCTGTGTTGCTCACGATCGCTGTCTCTGTGTCTCTCAGTGGAAGACCTCATGCACCTGGCCTGCTCCAGTGTGTTCTGTGGAGGAGGCACCAACCAGGAGTTAGCCCACCATTGTTTGCACGAGTGCAAAGGCGACATAATGGTGAGTGAAACAAAACGATCCACGCTGACTGACGAGGCAGGGATTTCCGTGATTCATGGAAAGCTGTGCTCTGCACCGTGTAACCCACCCATGCACACCGACCCGTTTTCCCCTTGAAGATAAAACATTCCTATTAAAGTATCTAAAAGTTTTCTGCCAAAGATAGACGTTTTTTTTTTAGCATGAAAGAAATCAGTGTTTCCTCTGTGTTCTCCTCACTGGTTTGAAGTGGGCAGGGTGTTGCAACAGTTGAATCAGAATCTGATGACTGGGGGGGCGTTATTCAGTTACTGTCAATCAAATCTGTTCCAATCACACCCGCGCACTACTGATTATGCAGATTATATCACGTTTTAAGTAGTAAATGTTACTATATTATACAGTGTTTTATATAGTCATAGAGAAATACTTTGAAGGTACGTGATTGAAGGAACAAAATTTTTTTTTTTTTTTTTATTTAAAAAAAGCACTAGCATTCTAGCATTCAAAGGAAAATGTTAAGTCTCATGCACAGTGACGCATATTTTTCCCATTTTCTGTTGCTGCACAGAAGCAGATTGCAGCATCATACATCACCATACATTACATACATTGCCAAGCAGATAGTAATACTAAAAGACAACACTTACCTCAGCCTGCTGCCATCTGGCAAAAGATGCAGAAGTATGTTGCCATACCACCAGACTACGGAGCCCTCTGTTCCTCAAGTCACTCCACAAAATAGTTGATTTTGTTTTTTCTCCTAGAAAGTACACAAAGGAGCTTAAACTAAATTCTGTTTTGCAACCAGTTTTTAAAAGGACAAATTAACCTTGTATAAATATAACTTAATAATCTTTATTGTCCACACGTGGTGATTTGCCTGTGGCTTCATAGGTTCGTTAGAAACACTTTCAGTGTAAATGATGTTTATTGAAGTCGGAGAGACTTCTTGTAAATGTTCTTGGTTGCTGCAGCGGCTCCTTAAAGTCTGCTCGAGGGCAGATTTATGATTTTTTCTTTTAAAACTGGGACAGACTGGATCAGATATGATTCTTTGGGCTTTTCATTTCACCAGAGTTATATATATTAACATCCCAGTTGTTTTTGCTCTAATAATAATTTTACTGGCTATGTTTGTAGTTCTGGACAGTCATCATTCATGTGCACTTAATTAGCTGGGATATTCAGAGCTTTTTGCACTTCTTGTCATATAAAGAGGACTGGTTTCTTTCTTTCTCTTTTGCTGTTGAAACCTTAATGTCTTGGTCTTGTAAACCCTTAAACTCGCTCTAACAGGGTTATTATGTACGTGCAAATGCTTGACAGAGACTCCAGATGTTATTGTTGTGACAGAAGAAAAAGCAGCAGTGCATTGTTGTATCCAACCAGGACAAAAACATGTCATGGTGTAGCTTTGTATCACTGACAGTATGCCAGGCGTAGCAGGTAGGAGCGTAAAAATGTGATTACTGACCAGCAGCACGTAAACGCCAGGGTTAAAGTAATCAGGTTGTTGCAGTGCACGGACACGTGTCCTCTGACTTCCTGCCTTAACTTGATATCTTCCACTAACCTGGTTTCTGGCGTGCATGTACATGCAATGATCGAATGCCTCCTTCTGAGCCCTCAATGATTACTGAAAGGAAGTGACTGATCTGTCGTCTTTCAGCATGCGATGTACTGAAACTCTGTGGTGGCCTAAGATGAGTGAGATAGTGAAACGGTTTGGTTATTTAGCCGGAGTGATGCCACTGTGTTGAGCAGGAGGGCTGCACATGCTGCCAGTGAGGTGATAACGGCCGTTGACGGACTGATAGAAAATAGAACAGCAACTAATGTGTAGCATATATTGTCATTGTTGTTTTTTAACATACTTCATCGCCGTTCTTAAAAGCAGCGACCAGACAGAACGTCATAGTCATAAATAGCCCGAGAAAGGTCAGAAAAGGTCATAAATGTCCAGAAGTGTCACATGGAAATCTGATTGGTCAGACAACTGCTCCACCTATACTGCAGCAATAATACATCCTGTGTCTCATACGTTTTGCATCACTGTCAGACCACTAATCGCGTCAGAGCTCATCGTCGGGGCTGCTTTAGATTGCAGTGCAGAAATCTAAGGATGTCCCAAAAAAAGGAACAATGTCCTCCGGGCTGGTTGTGATAATGAGGTCAAGCAACGGTCACTGTTAAGCCACGGTCACACTTTGTGACTTTCAGTCTTCGGATCGCTGTTTTTTGTTCACTGTACAACTTTCTCTTCTGCTCGCACACTACATGGCCGATCAGCGACAGGGGGTCACTCATTACAGGACGAGGCAGGCGAGAGAGACGACATGGGAAGGACGGGTCCAAACATGAGATGAACAAAAGAACGTGTGAGAGAATGGATAAGGATGCGAAAATGTATAACGGCCTGCTCATATTGTAGTTCAGCAATGACGACACGCTTACAAATACTAAAAAAGGTTGTTTGTATATCAGTGTATTCTTATATAAACTATGTTATGTTGCACGCATGATGAGACTCGGTTCAGGAAGCTACTGCAGAGGCGAGTAGGAGAGAGGGAGAAAGGAGAGGAAGGTCAATGGCTGTAGCTGTTTCTTTCTCGCCTGCTAGATATGCAGCGGATGTCTGCGACGCATTGATGAGCTCTTGGATCATCGCGCCTTTAAACGGTTCCCATATGGCGATTTCTTCCCTCTGATTTGGTTGGTTGGTTTGTTAGCAGGACTTCACAAAAACTACTGAACAGATGTCCACGAAACTTGGATGAAGGATGGTTCTCAGCCCAGAACAGACTTGATTAACGCTTGGTGCGGATCAGGGTAACAGGACAGATCCAGGAATTTTTTCTTATTTTCTTTGTGAGATAGTTTTTTGTTTTTGTGGACATTTTTGTTAATTTCAGGGAATAATGCATGAATCTTGATGAAAAAAATCTGGCATACTCAGGTGGCTGGTGTCTGTGAGGGAGGAAAATCTGATGCAGATTCAGATCTAGCAATTTAAATATCTTTTATTTAAAATGCAATTAGGCTTGATTGAATTAAAGGGCACTGTTTGGCCTTGGCGGAGGTACGCGCTCTACTAAGTGCCATTCTAGTTGCTAATGAAGTCAGATTTTCTGATTAATATGGGAATAATATTAATAATTAGGGCTGAAATGAAAAATTATTTCCACAATCTGCTAGTAATTTTCGTGATTAATCGTTGGGCTGAAAACATGAAATAAGTGAAAAATACCTGGTACATCGGAAACGGAAGCAACAGTCCAAACTTTAGATGGTTGTTAGAGGTGTAGATGCCGATAAATCTTCTCTTGATCGATTCATTGACTGATCATTGCATCCTCAATAATAATGATACACTTCAATTCATACAGCGCTTCTCTTAGCACAGTGCTTTACAAGTGAAAAGCAACTGGCGATATTAAAAGCAAATCTGACTTGTAAGAATAAATTATAGTGCATCTAATTGCAGATGAAGGAGTCATTACTCAATCTTTACAACGTACATTACAGGGATTTAAACGTCCTGATGCAGAGTAATGGTAGTACTGGCGGAGATTTCAGGCCCCAGCGACCAGCACTGGTCCAACGTTGTCAAGGAAACTACGAGGGGAGGGGGTGTGCATGTGTGCGCGTGTGTTTGTGCGTGTGTCAAAGCGCCCACTCTCTGCAGCAGTCCGGCTCAAACTGCCGTCCTTCAACAGTCAGACGGTTTCTTCTCAAAGAGCACAACATTGATTCTTATTTTGACAGAAGCAATAACAGCACAATCATGATATAATGCACTCAGGTACTGGATACAAGCAGCACAAATGAGACCGATGGTTATTTGACTGTTACCTGGTTACCTGTCAGCAACGCTGTGCTGTATAAAGTCTTTTAACAATCAGCCGTTGCAGCTTAACGTCTCCGTTTGTTTACTCTTCAATAATGTTCTCATGTTGTTTGTTCCTCAGGCTGCACTGTCACTTCTGATGCTGAGGAATCCAATTTTCCCCAAGTCTCATCATCTGGCAAACTACCACTACTCAGGTCAGTCATCATAACAACTCTTATTATTATTTTGCCCACCATAATAAGTGGATGTGATTTAACTAAGGGCTGGATAGATTAGTTGATTAAGCCATTGACAGAAAGTGGATACTGATGGATCATTTCTGTCATCCTTTAAGCGAAAAATGCCAAACATTCCCAAGTTCTAGCCTCTCATCTGTGAGGACTTGCAGTAGGGATCGAAGGTTTTTTTTTTTTTACCGATGTTACTCATTGTAGTAATCAAAGATAATCTAAGACGCAGACAGCGGATAATACATGGTATTACATTACTGTATAATCTTCATTGCTAAGGGTGTCACGTGACTTTCGATTAAAAAATGTTATCAGCGCTGACGTCTATGCTTTTGTTAGGCGTTGACTTTTATGCTCTGACAACTGTCATTTGCATTTTTTATGAGGTGCACTTGAATGCACCACCATTGTCCATACTGTATTTTATTTAATTGATTTGATTAGATAGATTTTTTTTAAGATTCTTGCAAGTGCGGCACTATTATGTTAAGGTGGTCGAGGGGCCGAGAAAGAAGGAACCCTCTGATGATGGTTAAAAAAAAAACATCCCGATAATTGGACAGGCTGATAATCATGTGTTATGTGATATTAAATTTGTCATTTTGGGTTGAGTGGAGAGAAAAAAAGCTACTGAAGATATCAACTTGGCATTTTTCACTATTTCTTGACATTTAAGGACCAAACAGTTCACTGGTTAATGGGAAAAAAACAGCAGGCAGGTCAATACATAATGAAAATAATCATCAGCTGCAGCCTTAGACCTCAATCTGGAGTCATTTTGAGAATTTTCCTGATGTCGATCAGTTCCTCGTCTGATGAATTCCACACAGCTGGCACTTGCGCGCTCATAATTAGTCGAAAAATCTTGATTTCAGCCAAGATGAAATCTCAGCCCGCAGCCTCGCCTCAAAGCGATGGCAGCTGCAGCAGTGAGAGTGTCAGGGTGGTGGTGGTGGGGGTAGTGGGTGACTGTGGAGGATTGTCAGGGTCAACGCGATGAGGGAGGGAGGGAGGGGAGAAGGGAGGAGTGGGGGGTTACAGCGTGTGGTTAATCCCGGGCAGAAGACAGGAGAGTCATTGTTTATCGAGTGATTTCAGTGTGCGTGTGTGTGTGTGTGTGTGTGTGTGTGTGGTTGTAAGGGTGGGGGTGGGATAGAAGTTGTCTGGATCCCTGCACATTCAGAATATAGACTAGGAGCAGATACTTAAGTGTTTTTAAACTCTCCATTAACATGCTGCATCTTTCTCCTTGTAAATGTCTCTCTCCCTCTCTTCCTCCCCCTCCTCCTTCAGGATCAGACAACTGGACCGCAGCAGAGAGACGCCAGTTCAACAAAGGCATCACTGCATACAAGAAGGACTTCTTCATGGTGCAGAAACAGGTACGCTGTGGGCTCAAACGTAAGAATAGAAAAATAAAAAAGTAGCTGTGGGAGTGCCGATTCGATTTCCTCTTCCAATAGTTCACAAATCCTCCCATAACAAGTATTTTCCCTGACTGTAGGAAAGGGAAATACAGTCACTCTGGAGCAATGTTTCCCTCTTGTTTAATTATTTGCAGTGTTGCAGTCCATTATTGCTTCTCCACAAGACTGCAAAACTATTACATTCTCTTGTCTAAATCACAGTTTCAAGCTTCTCAGTGTTCACTGACCGTACCACCATACTGACGGCTTTTAAAATTGGATTTATAAATATTCTTTAGACCTTTTCTTTTCTCTCAAAACAAATAATTTTATTGTATTATCTAAAGAAGGGTGTTTATTCATCTGAAAAATATACTGAATGAAAAAAGGAAATGCATAAAACGGCGGCAGATCATTTGAGCTCGCCCTGTCTGAGGCTGTACTTAGCAGCTGCGAAGCGCCCTGTAAAATGACCTTATGTGTCGAATAACGTGCAGTGACATTTAAGAAATAAATAAATGGAAACGAAAAGAAAAGACACTCCGTTAACGGGAAATGTGTGTGTGGTTCACAGGTGATCACCAAGTCAGTGGCGCAGTGTGTGGAGTTTTATTACACCCACAAGAAGCATGTCAAGATTGGCCGTAACGGTACGCTGCTCTACGGCGAGGCGGAGCCCCTTGACAGCAAGACCGCCGAGGAGGAGATGGACCACAAGGTGAGTTACATGCTTTAATATGGGTCTTTGTTGGTGATGTATAGACAAAGAGGCTGTTCAGACCTGGTTATAACATTCGTCCTGAGTGATCCGATCACAAGTGGACAGCTCTCGAGCTAAGCATTGAACAAGTCACAGCAATATCACCAGACTCCCTTAACAAACTGCGTGATTTTGAGAGTTGTTCATCGAGGAGAAACATCACAAACTTTGTGAAACAGCCGAGTTGAATTCTTGAAGGCACATATGCCTTTTTGTACATTCGGCGTGAAATGCAAAACATTACGATGTTTCTTTCCTTATAAAAAGTGTCAGTTTGTCACAGCATTGCTGTGCTTGCCTGGCTACTTCTGTGTCCAAAGTGTGTCTTACTTTCCAGCAGCTGTTTGAACACTATTTACACCAAATCTATTAAAGAAGACAACATTTTATTGGTGGTAAACATGTCAGATTTTACAAGTACAGTAAGTAGTTACCAATAAAGGTGACTTCTTCGATGCCTGTGGCGAAAGTCTCCAGACTCCCTCAAAAAAACCCTCCCTCAAGAAACTTTATAAACTCTGTCTAAAAAAAATTCCTAACTATTTGGGCCTTCTTGTTAATTCCGCAAATGTCATACATGAGGATATTTCTTTATTTGTGTCAAAACATTGCGCCTGCCGTCCAGCTGTGATCGGTCACCCAGGAACGATGTTGACACCAGGTGTGACACATGCACCTGATGTCTCTAGATAACGTGGTTAGAAATCAACAGAATGAGCGACTGTTCAACCGCAGGGTGTTATGATTAAATATGAATGAGCCGAGTTTTATTTAGATGTGAAACTGCAGCGTGTCAGTTCAGAAAATAACACGGCTCAGAATATCTTCATTGACCACCTCAGTCTTCAAATGAACTGTGTGAGTCCCCGTCCTAGTGTAGATGCAGTTTGAAGGCTATCACATATTGTGTAACACAAACACAAATTAGCATCGAGCTGTAAATTTCTCCCCTGGAGACTCTTTTACACTTACACTCGTGTTCCTCGGGCCAGCAGGGCTCTCACAGGTTGGAGCCACAGAGGGAGGAGGACAGCCGGAAGTGGGAAGGGTCAGCTGACAGGAAACAGGAAGTCGGCCCCACCAGGGTGTCACACAAACTGCAGTCAACTGAGAACGTGAGTGTGAAATTGATAATCACCTCTGCGTGGGAAAGGAAGCCTCAGCTGAATGAAAAGACAGAATCAGTAGATAAGGGAGTGAATGGAAGAACAGTTGTTTTATGTTTCCTAGGTTATTGTATTTGCCGGAATATAAGATGACTCCCTCTTTTCCGATATCTGTGTTTGAGGAAAAGTCCCTAAGATAAAAAAAAGTTGAAGCCTTTGTTTTTTTCATAATCAGTCAAAGAGAAACATAATGGACGCAAAATAATGTGATCCGTCAAGAAGTGCGTTTACATAGCGCTTTTTTGACATGCACAGATTGTTTATGCCGGCTGTCAGGCGTCTAATCTGACGGAAATATAACAGAAGAAGAAGAAAGAGATACATGATTCGTTTATTCTTTCCGTCTGTTAATACAGTTTTCAAGATTGACACAGTTCATTGTGTCCAGGGAACAATATTTACGTTTCTGGTTTGGTTGATTCTCGCCTCATTCATCTTTTCAAACACTTGTTTGACCGACTCATTTTGACCATCACGGCATTCAACAATCCAAAAATCTTTTTAAATCTCCAGTTGCATTTGAACCAGACCAGTTCTGTTTTGATCCCACTTTGTTTCTGGCCCTTCTGGAAGCAGCGTCACCTAATGTCAGCCCCACATGATGAGAACATACCCAGAAACAATAATATTAATAATAATGATATATTTCCTCCCTCTCTGCATCAAAAAACGTCACAGAGGCCTCCAAACATAATTTCTAGAAAAAAATATTGTCTCATGAATGGGGTCATTATGGCATCGTTAATAAAATAAAAAAGGCAACCATGTGAAATCATGAAAAACCACACTAAAGTAGGTCAGTACTCCAGAATGATTGATGGCTGAAAGACATTATAATTGCTCTTTGTTGTATGTGTTAATTAATGCCGTGGTGGTTATATTGTGATTAGCGAGCAGAGTGTCACTTCTCATTTGTGCAAAAAAGCGCAATTTCTCGAAGCCATGAAAGCACTTTAACTATAGGAGTTATCAGCTTTTCTTTCTTTATTTATTGGATTGTTTGCACATTAGAAACAGCTGTTTTGGGTGATATGGTATGTAAAAGAAACACAGTCACATGCACATATACAGACACACTTAACACCTACACATACATTGATTTACAATAGAGAAAACCAGGAGAAGCAGAAGCTAAAAGCCGCTACAGATATCTCGAGATTAACAGGATTACAGTAAATAAAACTGGATTATTTTGGAACAAGTCTCCACATGTTCCAGGTTGGAAACCTCAGTTGGCCTCATCAGATTTGACACATTTGTCCTTTTGAACTCTTCTGACTTGTCCTGGTGGACCATTGTTGGATTTGGTGCCCCCTGCTGGATGTTTGAGTGGAGAAAAACTTGGCCGATGTCCACCTCTTTGGATTGTGTAACCCCATTATGTCTGTCAACAAACAATGACTCGACAAGAAACCTTTATTCTCATTATTCACATTACTTTTCACCATTCAGCGCACACGATAATGTTTTCATTCAAGCTCCAGACTGTGCATAGTTTTGTTTTCTTTAACTGGCACATGATTGCATGCCATTGTAACACTACGCTACATGAAAGATGCCCATAAAGCAGCTTCGAGCTCATTATTTATGTCCTAATTGCTCGCAGTAACCGTGTTAAACATCTTTGGAGCTTTCATGTTCACCACACCTCTCGCTTTTATCCTGTGTGTGCAGCCGGGGACCGTTCTGATCATGAAAGGCCAGGAGGACGCAGGGAAGGACCAGCCGCTGTCCCGGGTCATCCACCCCCCTCATCCACCCCCTCCCAGCTCCAAGTCGAGCTATGACGGCAACGCGCGCAGGACCAGCCCTTCAACAGGCAACAAAGGCACAGCTGGTCAGGAGGGAGAGTTCCCCTGCAAGAAATGTGGCAGGTCAGTGATCAGAAATATCACACTAGCCGCTGCTGTTGTGTTGGAGACGTTGGCACGGCTCTGTTTACTCATGCAAACAGCAGCAGCAGCAGTTACATAAGAGGCCGCAGACTGAACTAGCAAGAGACCAAATACAGAATCTCTGCAGGAAATATTGCTACTGCTACTGCCCATTTGGAAGAAGTTTTAGTAAATAGAGGCAAGTGTCTGATAGTGTTTGAAAGAACCAAACCGTCCCGTCATGCTTCGGTTAAATAACAGTACGTCCTCTGGCAACACCAGGCCTGTTATTGCCAACTGTGTCCTAGCAACTGAAACACGGAGTGGATACGGCACACGGAGCCTCTCAGCTCTACCCAGCGACTTGACAAGAGCTTTACTCACCTTTTACTCTGCTCAAAGTGTGCTCATGATAGATTAGCCACCACTACAGAGGCTGATAATGGTGTTACAGGAAATCCAACCAGGCTTATCAGTCATTTACCGACACTGAAAGACTTTAAAAATTGCACAATTTGGGAAAGGTCTCAGTCGCAGTGCAGATGGCTGCACATTTCTTGGAGCTATAGACCCACATGCTGTGATATTCATTGTTCCAATATCCCTCGTCATTACCCAGCCGCAATTGCAATGCAAACAAGAAGACAAGCGGTTAAAAGAGAGTAAAGACTATGATAAAAGTACTGAATTCATAAACTGTGTCAGCACTCAGATAATGAGCACTTCCTCCTCATTTATTTTTGTGCCTTCTATCCATCTTTTGTCATGCTAAATTAGTCCGCCGGTTAACTCTTCGTGCGTTCAAAAAGACCTCACCGGCTACCGAAAACGGATTTCTCCACGCATCTTCCAGGAAAACAGAGCTGAATCAGGTTATTTTCAGCTTGAGGACAGCAAACTCTCAAAGAAAGGAGGGGGACTAGAGCACACTGATAAATGTGCAGTGGAAAAAAGCTGATTATCTCCGGTAACGACTTCCCCAAGTGGGTAAATTGATTACATAAAGTCGTCAATGAAGTTTTTGCTGCCGCCCAGCCCGGCTCACCAAACTCTCCCTTTATGACGTGCACCTCTTTAGCGACACGTAAACGCAATTTCACACTCGGACTCGTGTCTTGTTAAGCTTCCAAGTAACGAGGTATCTCCTCCAACATGGTGCGAGTATTAATTTATTTCTGTCACAGCAGCACGAGGATAAATGTGCAGAAAAATAGATTAATTTCTCGTCCTCCTTTCGTAAGTGCGCCGTCATAATAAAAGGCTTCACTCAGTTGTCATCTCCGCAGCGCAAAGAAAATAAAGCAGTTTCATAAACACACTGTTGACAGGCCAGTTGTAATTTAAAGTCTTTTTCCCATTGTAGTGCAGGACAGACGACACGGGGCTCCAATAATAATGAGAACAGCCGTGTCGCTCCTCATATTTTTCATTTTCACCAATGCCAACTTCATGGAATAAGTCAATCTCCCATAAAATGCTTCAGATGCAGCTTATTAACAAACAAGAATGATGTAAGAGTCACAATTTAACGCTGTGTCATTTTATGCTCGATGTAAAAGAGGCATGATGAGAGTCAAAAGGCAAAGTCAACAGTGGCCATGATTAATTATTCATTTCCAACAGTTTTAAGATGCATCATTGATGAGCGCTTTTCATCCTTGATGTTGCTATTAATGTGATTTATCGTCTGATGTGCACACATTTTTTTGCAATGATCTCTCAAATGTGGTTATCAAACGCCCTGTGTTTAGTCAGTAAAGTTAGCTGTGATTTAATAATTATAAATTACCCCAAGCATCTTTTTCTGCAACATAATCTCTTAAAAAAGCGTGTTTGTATTGATGCATATTGGAAAACATATGCTCCGATATCGTTTCATCTGGTCAAGCTCTATTAACACTAAGTTCTTCCTCTTCCTGTAGGATTTTCTACAAGGTTAAGAGCCGCAGCGCCCACATGAAGAGCCACGCAGAGCAGGAGAAGAAGGCCGCAGCGCTGCGCCTGAAGGAGGCCGAGGAACGAGCGGCGGCAAAAGCCGCAGCCGAGGCCGCCGCCCTCCTCGCTGCGCGGCAGCAGAACGGGACGCGGCAGACGGGCGGGGACAGCACCAACGACGACTCGTCCGACGGGGAGGACGATGACGACGAGGACTGGCAGTAAGAGGAAGGCGGCACACACTGACTGCACCGCGCGGCGTGGCTCGCTCTCTGGGATCGGAGGAGGAAAGTTGATTGAATAAAAAAAAAACGAGGAATCCCTCCTGTGAACTTTTCTGTACATTTTGTGGAACAAGAAGACTTCCGTTGCTCGGCACATTCAGGGACAGATTTACTCCCGTGTATGTGTTTGTGAATGTGTGGACTGACTGGACTGAGTGAGTGTGTGTGTGTGTGCGTGCGTGCTTTCCAAAACTCACCAACGGCCCTTTACTCTGCTTGAAAAGCTTTTCAAGAGTTACCTCTCATGGTCACAGGGCTCGGTCAAATCAAAGCCATGTCTCCTCTCTCGGCGCTGTCCCGCTCTCCACGCCAGGCCCCCTTCCTCAGCACTTCTCCCCGCGTCCTCTGTCAGAGGCGGACCTCCTTTCTTTTTTTTCTTTTTTTTTCTCGCTCGATGAGCCACGGCACGTGCTCGCTCAAGCTGCGTTCCCGACCGGCTGAAGTTTTGGCGACGCGAACACTGAAATCTGACAGCTTGGGGGAGCGCGGCGAGGTGAACGAACAGAGGGATGTGCTGTTAGCTTCTCTGCTGATGGATGGACGGACGGACGGATGGATGGATGGATGGATGGCATGTGCAAACTGTTGCCTTTGTTTCGCCGCTCTTCTGCACTCAAGGCTGCCAAAAGCTTTCTCAGACGCATGTTGTGCACCAAATGGGTTCCCTCCCTCTCTGTGTGAGCATTGTTCATTTGGGCTTTAGTTCTGTGAATCCCTCTTCAGCCCTCGTCACTTTTTATAGCTCCCAGTTTGTTCCTCACTGTTGATGCCTTGGATGTTTTGATGCTTTTTATCTTGAAATGACAATCAATTTCACACTGTTGTTGTTTTTTTTTTTTCCCTTTCTTTTTATAAATATATATATACAGGTAAACGTTACTTTTTCTGCCTGTGTAGCTATATATGGTTATCGTTGTTGTTTTTGTGAATATTCTTGTTATTGATTATTATTAATATTATTATTATTATATCCTGGTTTTGGCTGCAGTTTAATTGAGCGCTTTTTCCATACTTGTCCATAGCTTCTTCATTTGTTTTTTTTTTTATTTAAACAAAAACAAAAATAGTGCTACTTGCTGCCTGTTTATAACTGTGAGATTTTTTTTTTTAAAATTTTTTTTGGGAAGCCAGAAATGAAGAAAAGGCAGAAACGTATGTGCAATAGAACAAGTTGACCCTCCCCTGTTTACCAGAGCGTCGGAGCCCTCCCTCCCCCTCCTCTCCGTGTCATGCTCCTGACTGACTGCTCTGGATGCCTCTCTGTCAACCCTGTAACTGATAGGAGGTACTGACTTTGACTGTTGAAACCGCAGCTCTCTGTAGATACACATAACAAACCGGGAAAGACAACAAACAGCACAAATTCTGGAAACGGACATCAACGTTTATGACACGCTTGCTACCCTGAAATTTCAGCCAGAGTTCACTCTTTCCATTGTCCAACACAGTAAATAATTTGCTGATGCATACTGGCATGACGGGAAGACAGCTTCTTTACTGTAAACCAAACTTCAGTGCCAACATTAAAAGTATTTCCTTTTTTCTTTTGAAATATATGCTCCTCTACTTAGACAATTCGACCAGAGCTTCCTTTTTACACATTTCCTCATTAAATTAATTATTTCCTCTCGTCAATAAACAGGCCATTCCTTTCCGCAAACCGTACCTAACTCAAATTTAGCAGGTTTTTACAGGGGTTCCTGAATTACTTTATTATTTATACTTTCACCCCTGTTTACATCCTCGTTCTCTCGGTAACGGTGAATAATTTGCTGACACAAACGGCTATTAAGAGAAGAGGAAGCGTTCTTTACTGTAAACCAAACTCGACCCACATTTTGCAGGTTTCAACAGGCGATTCTGCACGCCGAAATTAGACATTCATTTACTTTTTCTTCTGTTTACATTTCACACCTCCCACGGATTGTTGTTGATTATATATTTTTTTTGCAGGAAATTGATGACTAACGGGCTTTAAGAGAAGCAGACGCATTCCTTCCTGTAAAACGTACTTGACCCAGATTTTGGAGGTTTTAACAGGAGATTTTGAATGCTGACGCAAGACTCTTCAGAAGGAGATCTATAACAAATGCTTCCTGCCGAGACATTTCATTACTTTTACACACAAACATAAATGTATCAGTAAATTATTAACTGCCAATAAACAGGCTGTAAGTTCTGTAAACCAGACTGAATTCAAATTTTGCATGTTTTTACAGGAGCTTCTAAATTCTCTTATCACACTTATATTTCACATTAAAGTTCCTGTTTCTTGAAATTGAAACCTGTCCTCAGATTCTCCCTTTGCCAGCATGTAAAAGTGTCTCAAACTGTGTTTAGATCGCCGTGACACTGACTCGCTCAGCTGATACCGTTACTAGGTGGGTCAGCAGTAAATGAAGGGCAGCATAACGCAGCTTACATATGCATCGGGGGAACTGTTCAATAATGTGACCAAAACATTTGCAAATACAGTAAATCTTGGGTTACTGTTGGACAAAATTGAAGGTGGTTAGGAAAGAGCTGCGTTTGTTAATTTGCTTCACCCCGACACGTGTATCTATGGTTGACTTGTTTCTGTTTACCTTGTTGCTGATAGCAGGCACTGATTTGGACTATGGAAACAGCATGTTTTGATCCGTCTATCTCTACATATCTCAATGTTAAGCCCTTCGGCCGGGAGCCAGCTTCTGTTGCCACAGCAACAAATGGGTTAAAGGGTTATTTTCCTTTAAAGGACAAACCACAGTGGGGAGTTGGGGGAGCGGGGAGAAAACGGCTCCAATTACCAGTTACTCCACAAGTTAATCCTGGGTCTATGCACAGACTGTTTGTGTGTGTGTGAGAGTGTGTGCGCGTGTGTGTGGAAATACTGTTAAAAGTGTGTGTGAGAGTGCTTTGAGGTCAAATGTTAAACTGTACCGCCAGTCAATGAGAAAAAAAAACAAGTTTTTGCAGACTGTTCACATGTTTGGTATGTTAATTTATATTTTATTTGGGCTTGTCTTGAGGTTCTCACGGAGGGTAAATTTATTGTCCACGAAAAAGGTTTTCAAGCTGTTTTCAAAAGAAGAATTAGCGATGAAATCGAGGCCACGACACACAAACACACAGCTGTAAACTCTCCTCATTTCATCCAGTTGGTTAAGGGAAATTTTAAAGGGGACAAAAAGGTTTATTTAGCTAAAGATTAGAAGATATATATGAATGAAATTCTATGTTTGCATACTTTCTATGCTATTTTCATATGGGGTTCACACTAATGTTGAAAACGGAAAGGAATCTCAAGTGCTTTTTACTACAGTGTAACTTATTTGTTCAATTTGATTTTTACCACCTGTGTTTTTAGTAATGATTTATGAAGCACTGTATATTAAAGTTTTAAAATATTCATGAAGCTCTTGAGTGTGTCCGTTTGATTTCTGCCTCGTTATCGACCGCACAGGGAAGACATCAATGAAAATCCAAAGTGATGGTGGCGGTGTTGTTGATGGTCCCATTTTGGAGAAGAACGTACACAAGGGGGCAGCGTTGTTTCAGAAGTGTGATGCACCAGATTACCTACACGGAGCAGAAGAGGGCGCTGTTGTATCGGCAGCCGAGAGCTGAGCTGTGTCTCATGACTATTACAACATCATATTCAGCCTATTTGGCCAAAAACTCATCTCATCTTGGTTCTCATACAGTGGATTAATGGATAAAAGGTGTGGTGTCAACACTCTTTGTTACTGTACTATTGATCCCTAAAGACGCAAGTCTATTTGCATCCTTAGCTTTATGCATCTACAGTGGTTTACTGTTTCTTGTGACCAGGGGTGTCATCCAAGCTAACATTTTGGGGGGGGGGCTGTTAGATTAGGGGTCGGGAGGATCCTGCAGAAAAGAAAGCAAAGAAAAGAATGATGCAGTTTTATTTGACATAGGCTATATATCAAAAACATTAGGGGGGATTATTTTAAGACCTCGCTAAATCAGTTCTAGTAGCTCTCCCACTTTATATGAGGGTGAATACAGTATATTTATCGAGAGATCTTCATGTGAGTTATTTGTGTTGGTCTGGTTATTGAAAATGAGACTTTTGTAGGTAACCACAATCATGGGGAAAGGGGTGTGCGACTTTTTGAAGAATAATCGAGGGCATTATAACAAGAATACGCTTCACAGATAATGTAAAATGAAATTTAACTATATGTTATGATGGTAATAAAATACAACATAAAAATAAAAAAACAATCCAGATACCAAAAATGTTAGGGTTTATTTAGACCTGTCACCATATCTTCTACTCCCTGGTGTGTTTTTACATCCTTGATGAACAAAAAAAACAAAAAACTGTGTTAGTAGTGCGGAAAATGTCAAATTAAAACTGCCATGTCTGTGTGTATATGACTGTGACGGCGTAGGATGGTTAACTGTAGGATCTGACACTAGAGATAAAACGATGGGGGGGTGGGGGGGACTGCCAACTCCCACCAGCACCAGGCCGAGCAGCAGGGCAATCTGGGAAAGGCAAACAAGAACAGCATGCGGCTCAGTGTGTCCAAACTGTGGGAGGAGGAGGAGGAGGAGGAGGAGGAGGAGGAGGAAGACAAATTGTAGGGAAGGGAGGAGAGGAATCCTGAGTGTAGCAATACAACTTTATCTGAGTATCTTACAGCTGGGCAAAATTAGAGATCAGAGCTTTAAAGTCTTAGAGGATTTCAATGGGAAACAGTGAATCACACATTTGCACGACAGCTGCTTCGCATCCATCTCTCAGTGTCGTTTGAGTTTGAAAGATTGCTCTCAACCTTTACGCTCAAAACCACACTTTCTGAGAAGTTCCTCCAACTTCACCATAACTTATATTTGCGCTGGTATTGCAGAGCATCCATCACGTGGACGGAGACAGAGACCACAGCTTATTTATCGCAGTCCTCGTACAATCAAGCTGTCTCCAGATCCCTCGAGGCTCAGACAGCGTGAAGGGAGAAACCCCTGCAGACGTGGCCAGGTGTGTGAGAACAGGAGTGTGTGTAGGAGTTACGCAGAGAGATAACGAATGTGGGGACTTTTCTTTCATGCCCTGACCCTCTTTTACATGTGCAGAAACACTCATAACCTCCAGCATTATACTCAACCTCCATGATACTGCACATGCCTGGCCATCGCAGCTGAGCTCGACAGGAGGTGTGATATGAGGAGCCTGAGGCAAAGATCCTGCTAAATCCTGGAGGTACCTGCCACAAAGGAGTCTATGAAATGCGAGAAAATATTAAACAAATACTCCAAAGTGACATCCTAGGTTTTTTTTTGTTTTATCCTGCTTACAGTCAAAACACTGAAAGCCATTTCATTCTGCTGCTAGGTCTCTATCAGAACAATACAAAAGTCCTTTTGCTGAGTGTTTTGTGGGGTTGGTATAGCCGCTGCTCAGCTGATTAGAGCCGGCCAGGAGGGTCAGGTGTAGAGCCAGACCTTCTGGAGGAATAAACAGCCGGAGTAACGTCTGATCAGAAGCTGTTGACGAACAGGAGGAGCGCTCTGAGATAACTTTTTAACATTTGGGATTAAAAAAGTGGATTTATATTCACTCACTGCAGCAGCGATCCACGGAGGTGACCTCCGTTGTCAGGTGTGTTTGGATACAAAAACACCTGACAGTACCAACAGAAAAAACATACAATGGCTCCATATAGCTCGTCTGGATCACAAATGTATTTGAAAAGATGTTATCTACACCCTCGATGTATGGCCAAGCTTCTGCTGTGAAGCTCCAGAAATGTCTTGTGGACTATGAAACTTCACCTGACCTTCCATCGGCGTGAGGGTGAATGGATAATGACTGAATTTTCATTTTTGTGAACTTATCCTTTAAGTCTTTGTCAAGATATCGAGGTAAAGAATTTACAGCCACGCTAGCTGCTTTTTGAGGCTGTATTAAATGCTAACACGGTCATAATGATTAATTTAGATCAAAACCGTTGTCTGTTAGAATTCTGCTGATCCACCGATCCTTTTCGCGCTGGTTCCAATTCATAAATAACGTCATGACACAGGGAGTGTTAAGTTTTCACAGCAGTCTAAACCAATGTTGGTGTCCAAGATTTAATTGCTCTCTAATAGGGGGACTCTTGTTACTGAAGCTAATTGGAGGAGATGAGTGTTTGCCAAACTCTTACCCTTTGGCTTAAAAAGAGGAAAAAAACATGATTGATGTGTTTCATACATCCAGGCCCAGGCTCGGAGGCCTGCCCGCCTCATTATCTACCCCAGGGTAGAGGCTTCCTCCTGGGCTTGGAGGCGCTGATCAATCCCCTCTCTGTGTGTGTTTAGGGGGAGCTGGCTGCCAGACAAATGCTTATGGCAGGAGCTCCTCTTTTCTGCACACACACACACACACACACACACACACACACTGGATCCTTATTAGCAATTACAACGCCAGAGGGCCTATTTATACACATCTGCTGAGACGGGGGTGCAGCAATGGAAACAGACACATCCAGCAGCACTAATCAACTGCAGCCCAGTCCTGGTAAATGAGAGGGAGGGAGGGAGGATGGAAGGAGGTACAGGGAGAGGGGATTGATGGTGGACGGTGGAAGGGGAAAAATGAAGGAATCAAGGAGGGAAAGAGGAAAGGGGACAGCAGGAGGGAGTGTCTGGGCCAGGCATGCATATTCAATTAGAGAAATGAAGACCAGATTCTGCTTAGTAACCACCATGACACTCATCTTTCCAATGCCTGGCTGGTCACCCACGAATGAAACTCTGCTGGAGCCTCTGGATTGATATGTTCAGCCAGACTCCAACAGGTCGCTGGGGGATCGTCACAGGAGCCGAAGGCGCTCCCTGAGTTACCATTTCTCAAGACAAGAGGTCGAGGAGGACACGTTTCTGAATTTCACGCACTGGATTTGGATGGATGGTGGAATATGTTAGAGTGGAGTAAAACACGAAGAGTTCTGTCTCAAATATTAACCTCTTTGTTAAATTAAAAATACTGGTACAGTGTATGAATCACAAACCGGATCTTTAAAGGAATAGTTCAAGATTTCTGGGATTAATTCTTGTTCCCTTTCTTGAGAAGATCTGTGCCATTCCTGTGTGTGTACGGTACATGCTTAGGTACCATCAGCCGCTGGTTAGCTTAGCTTAGCATGAAGAGTGGAAATAGGGGAAAACTGTTATCCTGGCTCTGTCTGAACTGAAAAATGTTTCCCCTTGTTTCCAGTCTTTATGTTACGCTAAGCTTAGCTTGAAATTAGCCTTACAGTGTATTTACTGCACATTTATGAGAGTGGTTCCCTACTTTTATGGCTTGTGTCCCCTTAAAACAAAACTCTGTCTACTTCCAGGCATCCCGTCATATGTCTATGATTCGTGAGAGTGAATTATCTCATTGCGAAATGTTAAATCTAAATAATTTTTAAAGGTTTAAAAGACGAAATCTATCAAGTATAGGAATTATTGGAGAAAAGTCTGTTTTTGTTTCTCTCCTATCCCACTCATCATCTTGTGACTGCCTACGTTTATACTGAGACCCCTTTAGACCCCCAGATTGGGAATCAATGATTTAAGAAGCATTAAAGAGGGATCAACTGTCTTTAGTTTTTTCCAATGAATTAAACAATAAGAACGTCTGTTTCAGCCGCCTTTGCGGTAGTAAGCATGAAAGTAATCGTGTATTTTGATTAAACACCTCAACAACCTTGTAGAAAACCCTTAACACTAATGGAAAACAGTGAAGGAAACGACATTGACATATGTTAAATGATTTTTTGAGTCATTTTAAAGATGGTCTTTTAAGAGAGTCAGAAAAGTAAATGGTTGATTTCCTGTTCACAAGTTTCTGTCACGCTCTGAAATCACATTAACAGGTTCTGGTAGTGGAAACTCACCCACGTGTCCCCGACGGGTGAACGTATAGATTATTTTTCACAAATAAACTTTCAGATTTTAAGTGGTCTACTTTAAAGAGATCAATTTTGTATGAGAGACAGATGTTGGCAGGGGCATGAGTGCGCTCATTGGTCCATATTAAAAAATACTGGCAGGCCTGATTTTATGACTTTGGTTTGGTCTCACACATCTGATAGAGTTTAAAGTCTTCACAGTTATGCTCAAGGATATGAAGCATTCTCTCTTTTCTCCAGGACTGTTGTGTACTTTAATTTATTGTCTGTTAGTCATAAAAGCAGGAAGTCCAGACACGCTGTGGTAATCTTCCTGAGAGAGGTCTTACAGGGCTTGTACATCCTCTTTTACTGGGGAAGAATACACACAATTATTTATAACTAACAATAGAAACAAACATAGGTAAATGACTTGTTGCTTCTTAATTTTTCATCCTCTTGTTTTACTATATGTTAACTCTGACATGCAGATTTGAACCTGTATTTGTTCTGCTTTTAGTATCCCTGGTTTATTTGAGTGTGCATGGCTGTTTACCATACTTTTCTTATTTTACCACTAGGAGTCACCAAAGTCTGAAAAGTTTCAAATTCTACAATGAGCTTTTAAAAAGAAGGACGAATTGTTGATACTTTATTGTAAATTTGGATAAATTATACTTCTTGAAATGCAGCAAAATGTACTTAAAGTACTCATTATGCAGAGTAAAGTATATCATACAATTTGATAGAAATTACTTATAGATTATTGTACAAATCTCCTCAGTGTTGCAGCTGGTAAATTACCATCCAATAACATCCCAATAACCATCATTAATTAAACTTTAATTAACAGTTATTTCACTGTTCCCAAACAATGACATGATTAAAAAACATTTATCAAGCAGTTTATATACACCTGTCTTAACTTTATAATGGCCGTGCAAATAATGTTTATATATAAACTACACAGTATTTATCAGTCATTTACAGAGTATTGCAAACATCAGTTGCAACTTAACAGTGAACAATTGCTTAATAAATGATTTATAAAGCTTTTTATTGCTTGTGAACAATGAAATTAAATATAAATTTACCACTTATAACCTCATTTACCTTAAAATTGTACATTCGTACACTCCTTACTCTCTTTACATCCAGTGCCACGGCTAAAATAAGTCTTTAATTCATTGTGTCTTCTTTCTCGTTTGTAGATGTGCATTTTTTTTTTTACACTGCCTCTCACGTCGACTCCCTTACTGTCCACCAGACTGTTTCAATTAAACTATTTCTTAAGCTGACCTGAGGAAGCACAGCACGTTCTGCATGTGTGCATGAGTTACAATGGATGTGAGGCACTTCCAGCCCTTAATTAGCTCAGGAGTCTAATTTTACAGCTTCATCACTGAGAGTCTGCTGACACAGCAGGTCTTCACTTCCCGCTCAGAAAAAAATAACCGGCAATACTTCACTTTAAGTGCAGTGTAAGTCAACGTAAGTGCTTTATGAATGTCCCTGCATGATGCCTTCGTTATAATCATGTCAGGAAATTATCCTCAGTTTAATACATTAGGCCTCATCATGGAGCCAGAAGCAAATTCAGCACATGTGCTTCTTTAAAACCTTAAACTGTGAATTTGGCTAGGGTTTCACACAAACATCCGGATCGCGTCACGAAACGTTGCTATTCACTGTGCGGAAAGCCGAGTGAGATGGAGGTATTTGCATTCTCAAAAAGAAGGTGATTATTATCGAGGAGGAATGTAAACACACGCCACCAGACCGTTTAAAAACAGGGACACACTACGCTCCTCTACCTTTGATGCTGAGATGAGTCAGACAGGGAGCATGTTGGTATTTTATTCAAATATATTTTCCTTTGTATTTTAATCGAATCGAATGGAACTTTCAATTCTTAAACGGGCCACAAAATAACAAATAAATGTCCAAAAGATCATAGTAATGACTGAAAAGGTGCAGGCTGAAGAAATAGCTTACGATGCCAACCCCTCTCACAACACGACATTTAATAAAATGTACAAACAGGCCACATTTGTGCTTCATTACTCAACATCCTCCGCATGTTTTCACCCGTTGCCTCGGTGTCTGTGGAGGTTTTTCCTGTGACACTGAGCGTCTTTGTTGCAGAGAGAAGGGTGACAGCCAGACGGACGGGCACGCTGGCTGCCTGTTGGGTCTTGTTTGTGTCTGTTGCCACAGCAACTGTCAGGCTGCGATGGTCGAGGCATGGTGGAGATGGTGGCTCCTGCGTGATTCATGGACAGTGAGGGTGGCCGCGCAGAGCAAATGTTTGGCAATGGAGTCCAAAAGAACCAAAGAGGAAGCATCTGGTGGATCTGCAAAGACTCAGGCGGGCCCTCAGCCACTCCAAGCCACCCACAATGCACCAGCATGAGCAGGACTGATGTTTTAGCGGCATTTCCACTGCAGGAACCTTTGGAGGAACTCAATATATTTCCACTGCAGGGACCAGGACCTAAATTAAGTTCTGGCAATATTAGTTTACTTCTGAAAAAGTCCCTGCTCAGAAGGGTACTTTCCAAAAATACAGGATTGTTTGGGTGCGGTTCGTTGTTTATGATGCCAGGGCCTGTATGTTTTGATGTGCAGTGCCATTAACCCCCCTAACCTCAAACTTAACCCTAACCCCAAACCCAAATTCCCCACCACACACTTAAAATAGGCATTCATTTTGATTTCAATCTCAAATTCAAGGCCATCGTGTACGTTAACAAGATGTCAGACGATTATGTAACAGGACTAAGAGCCTCAGGGAACCGCCCATGCATTGATGATGTTTTGCAAATTAGTGTCAGGCTTACTCTGCAGATCTTTTGGTGAAAATCGTTTGATTTTTATTGTCCTCTAAGTTGAAATTGAGCTGTTTCCAATAACCAACACATAGCTCCAACTAAAGGGTGTGAAAATCAAAACAAAGAGTGACACAAATTTAAAAAGTGTTTAATCAGAAAGTCCACCTCAATAACAGGAATGAATCACCTTCAGACAACAGAGATCAAAAACAGAGGATAAAAACACACGCATACAAAATGTTTCCACCGAATCAGAACGCAGTTTGTTTGCTGGTTTTTATTGGGACTTGTGAGCCTGCTGAGCTTCTTCGATCTTGTTTCCAGGCAACATTTTTACTGCTGGGCCCGAGCCTGCAGACGAAGCAGAGGAAACAAACATCAGGCAGTGCGAAGTGAAAGGGTGGATTTGCTTAGAGTCGAGGTCGTTGCTAGTCTTAACAAAGAGCATGGAAATGGATGAGATGAGCAAATGTATGCAAATGATTTGGTGGATGAATGACGAACGTGCGCTCCTTACCTGTCAAGTTACTCTTTGTTCTCTAATTATATTTGTGGCTCTCGGCTCCACCACGTCCAAATCCTGCGAGGAAAGAGACAGAAAGCGTTGATGAAAATTGTGAAAAGATTTCATGGTTTCAACATGGAAGGCTTTTACTTTGGAAATCTGAGAGAGAATATTCACCACTTCCTTCACTTGAGATTAGAGTTAAAACAAAATGATGCAACGTCTGGTTTATTGAGTGTGTGACCCTGTCAGGTAAAAGTGTTTGCTTTGTTGGGACCTTTTACTGCCTCAACACAATCAGATACAAGCACCTTTTTTTACAAAGGGCGTTCCGAGCCAAGAGTCTTATTAACAAAGGTGAGTGAACCTTTGCTGTCATGGCTGCCAGGGGCCAATCAAGCTTGTTCATTGTGTAAAAGGGGGTTATTCGAGGAGAACACGCTCACCTCCTGGTCCAAACATTGCAGCGTAGCAGGGCTTGTGACAGTATGGCTTGCCTTCATGCTGTAAGAGGCAGAGTTGTATTAGCATGGGTGTATTGAAAATATCAAAACATTTAGAAACACATAAAGGCACTAAATTATATACAAATGAGTGTAGTCTTTTGGAGGCAGTACATCAACCACACATTAACATTTTGCGTTGACGTTGAGCGATACCGTAGGAGTTGCTGTCAAATGCAGTGGTGTTATAGATATGCCTCCTGCACACAGAGCGCAGTAAACTCACTATCCGTGCGACCAGGGGATGAACCGCACTTAACCCTGATAATGCTTCATTATTAACAACAAATCCATGTTGAAGCCTGGTCACCGTTTCCGGCCCTCAGCGTGCTGTGTGCATATCTTAATCATCGCAACATGATACTCTCGGCTACGAAGAGACCAATCACTGACACACAGATTTCAACAATCGAAGCTGCAAACCTGGTATTGGCAAATAAACTAAGTGGGCCACCGTCAAGAACGATCAGCTCTGATCAATTCTGAAGCCTATTTAGTCATGTTGATGATGACGGATCAATGCTCATGAGATGTGTTGAAACTGTAGAAATAAACCACTAAACTTCTTTATCAGACTACATCAGTATGTTTCACCTGCAGCCTCAGCATTTTAATGCCTTCCTCGTCATCTGTGATGTGAAAGCATCAGATTTTCCCACAGTCAGAGAAATTAGAAGTGTGTCCTGCTCACAGTTCAGTTATAAAGTCCGATCGCACCACGCAGCCTCTCAAATATGATTTAAAACAACAAGCTAGCTCTCCCATCATGTAAAAGTGTACTTGACTGTTAGTTTGTGGGTTGCAGTAGCCAGCAGAGCGCTATCACCGTAGGAGGTGCTATGAAACAGAATGTTTTTTGGTTTTTTTTATAACGCAAGTTGCTTATAAGTGTTAAAAAAGTAAAGACTAAGTACTGTAAAATCAGTAAGCTTTCAGATTTGATGAAGTGCAATCAAAACCAAAATCCTTTGCACATGATTAAAGATTAGAGGATGTTATTGTCTGTATTGTTGGCGATGTATTTAAAGTGTCTCACCTCTGCATGTGACCCTGATGACAGCGTCTTTTTGCACTTCTCACACTTCAGACAGGGCCTGTGCCAGTCCTTTCCCAGTGACGTCACCTTCTCAGCTGCAAAACACACCAAAAGGCAGAATTATTAACCACAGTGTTGAACTTCCACCACAATGAGAGCTACTGTAGTCTCCAGAGGAGATGGGAGTAACACAGGATATCACATGGGTCAGGTCTGCGGTCCAGTTTAATTACTGTCAGACCAAAGTATGAGCTCATAGTCCTGTGAATTTTTGGAGGGATATCAGTTTTAGACCAACAGCATCACGTCTTTGCACATAGCTTTGAGAACATTGTTTGGGTGTGGTGTTTGAGGGAAAATGAGGACAGTTTGTCCCTGAGGAATCCGTCCTCCTCCTGCCTCATAAACTCTGATAAAGACCGTCTTTATCTGCAGGGCTGATCTGCACAAACACCCATCAGGAGGACCGTAAAAGTGGGGAGGAACTGAACCCAGCAGCCTCGAGTTTCAGATCATTAATGGAGGAGATGGACAAGAGTTTGGACGACTTCTGAGATCTCAAGATCCTCGCTCAGATAATGTGTACGGTAAGGGAGGGCAAGCACAGAAAATGCTTAATACCGAGAAGTGTTATCAAGAACTGAGTCCGTTTCTACCTCATGTTTGCTGTTAACTGAGGAGCACAAAACTTACAAAAATGAACCTCTGCCAGATCTTCTAGATACATAAAAGGAAGTTGTTAGCTATTCTGGTGTCAGGTTAAGCCTCTGGCATCCGAACATTCCCACAATATTAGCATTTGACATAGTTCCCGCTAAAAATAACCTGATGTGGCATGAGATTATGCAACAGGCAGCGGAAATGGAGAATGAGGTGGACCTCTCAGGCCAGCGGCATGAAAACAGTCCAGCCAAATGTGTGGGGGCTTGGAATGAAGTCTGACCCGAAATAATTACTGTACTTAACTTCAAATGTGCTCTTGCCTGTCCAACCAGTAACGGAGGGAGTCTCTGAGTCCAAATTGATCAGTTGCGATGGCGCCCATGAATGTTGATTTACCCTTCATTGTATACAGATCTGATAAGGCATACTTTTGTGCACGGGCTATTTACTCTACCTGATGATATGACATGAAATGGGGTGTGACAGACTGCAGAATAATGCGATCTGCTCTCTGCATCAACTCACGCAGACTGGAGCATTGTGATCTCTGTCCAAAGTACGCAAACAGACACAAATCTGAATGGAAAAACACACCATGAGGGAGGCTGTTCAAGTATTCACTTCATTCCATCCCAAAAAAGATTCATGGGGAGGTTGTATAACACTTTGTCAAGCTTAAAAAAAAGGCCAAGAATGCAGTCTGAAGGATTTAGAAATGGGCGAATGACCTTAAACACAGTAATACCCTTTAACGGGATGAAGATTGGGGATTGCCCATTGTTTCCGAAACCGCAAGACGGAAAGCCCACTTGTACGATTGCCTCTTATCCCAAAAAACAAACACCCGCTGCTCCGAAGGCTAGTTGTTCTGAAAATACGCACCCCCTGGAGTTTTTGACCTTGGTATATATCCAAGTAAGTATTACAAGAATAGTTATGGGAATACATTGTCTTGCTGGCCAAGAGTTAGATGAAAAGATCGATTCCCCTCTCTGTCCAATAAATATAAGGCTACAGCTAGCAGCGTTAGCTCAGCTTAACAAAAAGACTGGAAACAAGGGGAAACAGCTAGCCTGGCTCCCTCAAGGCGATCAAGATCTCCTTTCCACCTCACTAACATTAAACTTGGCGGAAAGCTGTCACTTTTGAAGGTAACAAAATGTGCCTACAAGGACCTCTAAACCTCACTAATTAACATGCTATGTCTAATTTCCTACAACACCTCAGCTTCTTTGCTTCCAAGGCATATTTGAATCAGTTTCAAGCAAAAGCAGCGTATTAAAATGTTTTGTCTTCGGATCTTTTCTGCAGCCGAAACTGGACCGAGTTCAGTAAGGCAGCAGTAGCCTGATTGTTTCCATCTGAGAGCTTCGAAAACATCAAGACAGATGAGACAGCAAAAGAAAGTGGGGGACGGGGGTGTGGGGCAGTGAGGTGTGATGTTGGCGAGACATGGAGCGAGTTTATGATGGAGCGAGAAGGGTTTGGAGGGAAATTAGTGCAGACAGTTTAGGGCAGAGCCTCTTCCCATATTTGACCTCCCATATATTTTAGCAAAGACCTTTTTCTGTCTTCTAGCACGGAAAATGAAAAGATTGGTTGGCTTGTTCTGACCGAAACAAATTGGTTTGCTTGTTTTGGCCAGAAGCGGGAAAGTTTATCCACGAAGAGGAAGAATGGGAAGCTCGTCTCCCCGGCTGCACGGTCAATTCATCAGACTGACAGTCAAAAGACTTGGCTTTGCATTTCTGTGTTTGGCCTCGGCGCGTCTCTCCGGAGCAGATTTACTCTGTTGCACTACCGAGCTGCAGACAATGTGGTAAATGGATTAAGGCTAGGATAAAATGGAGCTGTCCCGTTCCTCCCCGGATGCGGTAATTGCTCCGTGCTTTGATGGTGTCCTCATGAGACGGACCAACAAGATCGCTCTGGAAGGATGGAGCCGTATTTCACGACAGAAGGAACACCATCGAGTCGTTATTCATACGGCTCATCCATCATTTAACTCCAAAGTAACCTGATAACGAGGAAGCTTACAGAGTGCAGTGACAGTTTGAAGCATTCATCTGCAAAACTGTAAACGTATACTGGAGGCAGACATGAAAAATAAACAACTCAGAGGGTGGAATTACTGCTGAAGAGAGTATGCAAGTAAACAAACAGTGATGAGTCTCCAGTGATGGAGAGTAAGAGCATTAAGTCAAGTAATTTACGAGAATACTTCACCAGAGGTTGGTATTTTACATCCAAAACTTCAGTTTCTAAAATGTAATGCATTTTAGATTAAAAGTACTGCGATAACAGGACCCAAAAGTACATAAAACAGTTAAGATTTGCTTCACCTCAAACAACTACAACATTTAAGACGTGCTTAAATGTTAATGCATCAAAATATTCAATGCTGGATGAAGCAATTCCATACGACTGCAAAAGCTGCAGCACTACAATGCAAAAGATACCGCAAAGTCTTCCCCTCGTGCTTGTACGTGTGACTAACTGTCGCTACAGTTTCAAAAGTGAACCGTCACTGTCAGTGTCATAGTATTTTTGAATCATTGTTCTCAGTGGTGGGAAGTTATCAAGTACATTTACTCAAGCACAATACTTAAACTTGAGTATTTCCATTTTCCACTGCTTTCTTCTTCTCTAAAAAATATTGTTCTTTCAAGCAAAAAACAAATACGATGTATCACTAACCCAAAGTGCATAAAGAAGTTAAAATTAGCTCCACTTCAGCCAACTACAACAAGAACGTAGTGCTTGCATGATAATGCATTCATGATATTTAGTGCTGGAAGAAGCCTTCAGATCATTTACCTGAATAAAAGTAGCAGCTCCATAATAAAAACATTATCCATTATAAGTACAAAGCCAAGTCAAGTGCCCCGTCTGCAGAATGGCCCGTCAGTGTCATAGTATTGCATTTTTGGACCGTTATTCTCAGTGGTGCAAAGTAATCAGGTACATTTACTCTTAAAGTATTTTAAATTTCTATAAGAAATACTGTACTTTTTTACTCCACATAATGAAAGTTTCTTCATCACTTTGAAAATTGTCACTTTCACTTGAAGCCTATATTTTGCCTGTAATATCACACACGTGCGTTCTTTATTGATTAATCACCCAAAAAGTACATAAAGTTGTTAGCAATGAGCTCCACATCGACCAGCAGCATGCAGTACTTGTTGCATGTTATTGCATCAGTAATGATCCAATAATATAACAGAGGAAGGAGCCATTCTGCACAATGACTACTTAAAAGTAAAATGTATATCTTTGCATGGTGGTACTGAGACTTGTATGCAAGTAAATGATCTGAAAACTTCTTCCAACACTTAAATAATCTCCAAAAATAAATGAATAAATACCAAAACACAGCCATCAACAGGTTATTTAGTAACTGAATCGCATTTTATATAGATTAAAATCGCATGCTTGCATCATGTGCTCGCAGCTTGTTGCTTAAACTCAGTTTCCTGTTTCCTCATTTGTGCAGAAAAGAAAAAAAAAACAAACCCTGCTACTTTACACTAAGCAGGAAATGTATAGACTCAGAAACCAAAAACAAATCTTACCGAAGTAAACTTCCTTCTGGCAATTTGGGCACTTCGGCATCTTGTTGCAGCTGTGTGTGTTGGTGTGTGTGTTGCTGTGTCGCAGAGAGGTATCCTGAGGACAAGTGTGAGTGCAGCTCTACAGACCGGCCCACCTGTTAGCTCTGACTGACCACGCCTCGCTGTGAAGTGCAGATGTGCGCTCCCTCCTGTATTTATAGCACCGAGGAAATAGTTCAACTGAAACTTTTCTGTTTTTTTCCCTCTGACAGTGGGAGAGGCTTGTGCTGAGTCTGCCTGTGCAGAAAACATCACACTGGGCTCTGACATGGGAGACTTAGGCTTAGGGCTCAGTTATAAGGAGCTGCTTGTATTTGTTTTAAGGTTAATGTGATTTTAAAGGCCTCCCTCCTCTCAAAAATGTGTTGTCATTAACTTGCTTCAGAAGTGTCCAAATATGTTTTATAAATGCCACCCTCACCTAAAAATGTGTTTTGTTTATTTTTTATTAATTTTGATTTTCATTTTGGGCTTCACTGTGCAGAGTGATGTATGTGCAGAGTTTCACATTCATGTGCTTCGGAGGGAAAGTGTCTTGACTTGAGTTTGAAAGCCCGTTTTTGGTCCAACACGCAAATTACACAAGCGTGATGAGGAATATTAAAGGAGACCTGTTATGCTCATTTTCATTTTTAGCTCCTGTCTCTTCAAGAGCCCCCCTCCCAAATGCCTAGTCTGCTCTGATTGGTCAGCTCACACACGCCTGAGCAAGCACAACGTATGACAAAAAATTCTTACGTGCCAGACTAGCCATGAGGCATAAAAACGTAGCGTGATGTCACAAAGTCACAGAATTAAAGTTGGGAATGCTGACGAGGTGTTTCAGGACCAGTGTTTTCTGTGGGAGAGAGGAGCTTCTGTTGTTGTTGACTTCAATTTCTTTACTTTTTACATGCATAAGAACATATAGAAAACACTGAAGGAAAGGAAAAAACGAAAACAGGTCTCCTGTAAAAATGACCAGCGCACATACACAGAGAATGACCTTGTCAGTAAAGTAGATGATGCACACTCATACCAAACCATATCAGACAAATTATTATGCAAACCAAAGTAGCCTAATTTAATATATTTGATGACATGTTCATGTTAAATGTAAGAACGCTGTACAAAAACATACAAAAATTGTTATTTACAAGTCATGTTTAATCCAGGCGACTTTACACATTCAGGTAATTACTCGGTTGCAGTTCATTCTCTAGTTTACCACTAATTAATCTTCACAATTCCTGCAGAATGCCTCCGTGAAATAAACACTAAATGCTCTGCACAAAAGCTTTTCTTCTGTTCTTCTATTCAGGGCTCGGTTTCTTTGTCAGCAACTTCATTTTCCACCGTCACTGCTGCAGAGCTGTGTGAACAATTACGATCCAGCGCACTGTTATACATGATCACGGGGTCACAAGAGGTCATCGGTTTGAGGTTGTCTCTCAGAAATATACTGATGTAATGCAGATTATAGAGGGGTGTTTAGCGTGCGTCGTTCTAACGCTTGCACATGAAGATCTCGAAGGGTTTGACCTTGAATCTTAAAGCTGAATACGCAAATGTGATATGAAAATTACAGCGCTCCCATGTGAGTCACCCATCGCTGATTACAGAACACAAGATCAAAATACCCATTAACTAAAAACCACAGATACAAATAACACAACAAGAAACATAATAAGTTGACAAGATGCCGTTTTCTGATCCTTAATTATTTACCTCCAGTGGGTGCATGGCGTGAGTAAATGGACCTCCCTGCCGCTCTGCCATAATCTTCTTGACATGCGACTCCACCAAACTATTCACTGATGAATGAACTAACCCACCTGATGATCCAAGTCGACAGAGCTGTATAATTATTGTAGGCCTTGTAGGGGTGCTTGTGGATAAATGGTTGAAGGAGGCAGGTTGGTAATGAGCTAAAATCTAAACACATTTGTAACAATTTCCCTTTTTTATTAATAGCAATAAATATCTCATTCACACATCTCTTTGACTGGGACTCTGTTGCGACACTGAGCTCATTGATTTCTCGGTGTAATCATTACAAGACAAGCAGATCATGCCCAACTCCAGGGACTTTTGACCTGATCAGTAGGATTGAAAAGCCGTCGCTTCTTTATGATCTGTGTCTCTGTAAAGCCCGTGTTTTGTGCTTATGGGCTTTTGATATCCTGTTATTCTTTACTTTTATGTGGTGTCTACTCATGCTGCAGATACACACACACACATGCACCTGCAGCGTGTTTGGGTTTGTTTTCTACCACAGTTGAATGATTTCTAAAAGATAGCAAACCCCCGAGGAGCGCTTTAATGAAATCCCCATGGCAACCAAACAAAACGCTGATGTTGTCAGACTGTCTGATCAGCGCAGGCCTTTGCTTCTTCTTTTAGATCTCTATTGGGGCTTTGTGAGGTCGACTTACTGAAGTAACCATCATGACATTTTCATTTTTCTAGTCTTGATTAATCTTTGACTGAGGTTGGATTGAGGGTTATTCCGTGTACTGAAAACTAGACATCATTTCCAGATCTGGTTTGCAGTAACAGATTTACCTCCAGGTTTAGCTGATACGGAGAAATCTCCAAAGTCCTCGAGATGAGGCCTTGTAATTTTCCTCGTGGGATGGTCTCCATTAAGTCAGAGATGCTCTACCCTCTGCAGATTAATCAGAGAGTTAATCTGTCAGCCACCCAGGTAGCCGACGGTCACGCCTCAGCGGCACACACTCTGTTCGCGGGTCTCGTGGTCCAACCAGCGAGGTTGGCCCCCCGATGTGTCTCTGTTACTGCCTTGTAATTACATCTCACAGTGATCATCCCTCCTCTCTCAAATTAGACAAGATTAATATGGAGGTTTTGCGTTCTCCACGACTGATCAAGCACAGAAACTGCTACCACATGAGGACATTAATGTGCACAGTCGACAGTGGAGATGGCACGTCACCGCACACTTTCTGAACCTTACAGGCAGCACAGGCGCAAGAATAAGATGTCGGCGGTTCACATTTTTACGTGTCATACGTAGGCTACCTTATTTACATCTCTACAATATGCCTGATATCATGTTCACGTTAC
>NC_140202.1:19388326-19412553 GCF_965226575.1 Pagrus pagrus | reverse complement strand
TTCAGTTTGAATCCCAAAGTTACTTTGTCATGTAATGCAGAAGGTAATGCCTCAAACCTTTTCCCATAAAGTGCACAGACATCATGGACATAGAAACTGTTGAATGACAACCGTAGTGAAGTATTCATTCAGTCACCTCAGTTCACTGGGTTCTATTTACATATTAACTGACCTTGCTGCTCTTTACTATCACGGGTCCACGCCGTAACATTCAGTGCCTTCAGCTAGTCTGGAGTAGGTTCAAAAATGCTTGCCTGGTTACCTATTTTAACCTTTGTTTGACCAGGGGGTGAACTCTCATTGACAGCAAATATCTCTTTTTCAAGGATGTCCTGGCCAAGACAGGCACAGCACAGTTACAGCTGCAGACATAAAACAAACAAATAACAGATTAGAACAAAAACCAATTTCAGGATCATGAAATATCAAGAAACATTCACCAACGTTCAGAACATTTACAGCAAGATGTAATTTACAGTCACTCTAAATGCATCAAGTGAAACCAGCTCTCGAAGATTCAGGTAATTCTGCAGGTGATTTTAAGCAGAGGGCGCAGCAGATGAAAAGACTGTAACAGCCCGTATTTGTTCAAAGGATGTAGATGCATAGTACAATGGAATAAGACAAAGAATAAATAAATAGATGATAAAAAAGCAAAACCATAAAACCTGACCATACAAAGAGAAATGGTGATAAATAAAGAACCTTTCAAATCTATATTTAAGGCGGCATTAATCACATTTTTCACTTGTTCTTATTTTGAGATAATAAATCATTATTTTAAGAAAGTTTCTCAATATTTTGCAATATTAACTCATAATTATGACAAAATAAGTGATTTCTTTCAGAAAATGTCTCATTATTTTGCCATTCTGAGTCATAATTTTGAGTTATTAAGTCACAATTTTGAGAAGGTTTCTAACTATAATATCTTAAAGGATCTTTTTTTTGTTCATCACATTGGTGGGAATAAGCTTCCATAGTAAGCTCTGATGCTGCTGTAGTAAGTTGAATGAGGCAGCCAGTGTTTCATTTTGACCTCTGTCTGTCTGTCTGAGCTGCCTGATTTGCCAACTGTGACCTCTGACCTCTGGCAGGGGCCACATGTAGTTCACTGGGTCAGTAATCTGTTGCATAATTCTTCCAGCGACAGTTGTGTGTGCTGTTTGTGTGTGTGAGCATATTCCCTCTGTTTGCGCTCGTGTGTTTGTTTGCCGAAACCCGCACGCTCCGAAAGCTTTTTGTAGTTCTGAACTGAGTCAGAATATTAATAATGCCTGAGCTGTGGATTTGTTTGTTTTCATTCATCGTGTCAAACAGATTTACTCGAGTGCTGCTCTTTGTGTGCGTGCAACTGTTCAGCATTTACAGTTAATTTGTTTTCAGTTACTACAGTGATGAAGTCATTCAGAGTTCTGCGGCCTGCGAGGAATGCTTAAAAACCAACTTTGGCTTGATGTTGCTCCGTTTTACGATACAGTCCGACTTCCCCTGAAGTTTATTTTGCAGATCTGTTCCACATAATTTGCATTGCATTCATTACTCAGACATTTTATAAGTCTCGGGGTCACATTAAAGCTCGTTTTACATTGTGTTTTCCGCTTCAATCTGCGAGAACAAGGTTAGATCTGACCTCTTAGCCTCGAGCACAGGGTCTTTGTGTTTGCTAAATATCGCCTGCTGAAAGGCAGATGCCTCCTGAGGCGATGCTGTCGCCTGCCTTAAATGCAAACTGCTGTACCTACGTCTGCAGCAGATGAAAGCATCAGCGCTGCTCTCATCAGTGTTGACAGTCTGATCTCACAAGACATGCTCCACTTTCTGCTCCCAGTGACCTAGTAATGGGATTGTCTGAGAAAGTGTGTTTTTATGGCTATTTTTAGGCAGGAGCAGAGACACTATCACATTTCTTCAAAGTGTTGAGTCGGAAAAGAATCTTTTCTAGGTCTTCCAAGACAGGCGCAGCTTTTTTTAGGCAAAGGAAGGTGTAATAACCGAATGTCTGCGGCTGTAACTTTAGATAGGTCACCTCTGTTTCTGCTTAGAATGAAATAGCTCGACTGGGCGTTCCAAACCGGACCGAGTGGAGAACTTCTTCGTTGTCACACGGCCAACATTCCTGACATGTTTCCGTGCTGCTGTAATGATAAAAGCACGGCTACAGGAAGCTCACCAGTGTACCTGATGAACTCTAATGTAATCCCTTCCTCGCTAGCATGTTAATGGCTGTGCGGCAGATTTACTGGCACGGCTTTGAAGTTTACAACTCTAGTTTAACAGAGCTGAAAGGGAAATGCCATAATTCACTGACTAATAAGTGCAGAAGTTGCGCTACGTGTTTGATTCTGTCCAGATTGAGCTGAAGAAGGCTTAAGGGATGAAATTAGGCTTATCTAATGTGAAATGGATGAATGCTTTAATTCACATTTTCTTTCAAATAGCCCATTCAGGCTAAAGGGAGCTTATCCTCACTCTGATAATGCCAGCTGCTTTACTTTGTTCGAACACGCTGGATGATTTGTTGTAACTCCTGAAAGGTTTTGTTTATTGCTCAGCCACCTACAGTATATTCAGTGATATGTCACACACCTTCAAAACATCCTCTCAAACAGCTACAGCAATAATCATCTCTAAAGCTGACAGATTGAGAGGATGTTAACATTTCCTCCTCTTCCCTTGCCCGCAGGTCGAGAGCTGCGGCTCTCTCAAAGGCAGTGTGGGTGTGGGCAACAGCTACACAGGGGTGGGTAGGCCGTCCATGGCACAGGTCCACAATGGAGACGTGGGCGGGCACAGAGACAGGACGTCCGATGCCTGCTTCCCCAAACAGGAGAAGAGGGAAGTAGAGAACGGGATCCCCAGAGGCCCTTCCTCCTGCCGGGCAGAGGACAGCTCCCAGGGTCAGAGCCGGAGCCCGTCCCAGGAGAACGGATTCCTGCCCAGCCGGGAAGAGCAGGACTCTGAGAAAGACAAGGACAACAGCCTGACGACACCGCGCAAGAAACGAGGGAGACGGAAACTGGAGCGCCCAACGAAATGTGAGTTTTTTCTGCCTCTGCTTCTCCGGCTGGGCTGTGTTTTGATCCAAACTCTGCAGGAAAATCATGTGACTAGTACTAGATGTTGAGTAATGAACTGTAAATGGATGTCAGACACACAGAGCATGGCACTGACACTGCCAGGATTTGTAACACTGAGGCTGAAAGTGTTGCAGTCTCACTGCTGAACAGTGCTGTGAAGGAAAGACACGAGTAGATGTTGGAGCTGCAGTGTAAATCAGACACAGTAATACTGTTAATACTGTTATTATACAGAATCTTATGCATGTTGTGTTTCACTTCTTTTGAATATCTCAGTGTGGTTTACAAAATGCTTTCAATATGCACAACCAGTTGACATTTGAATGTGCCAGGTGCACAGTGTGACCAAAATAACATGTCAGACAGCTGCAATGAAAAAGACAATTGATTTATAGATTACCTTTGAAATGAAGTAGCAAGAAAGGACAGTTGCAGTTCCTTTATGATGCAATACCACTAACCGATATTGACCCGCTTGTTTTGGCCAATAACAATCAGATAATGAAAACAGATGGAATACTGAATATTATAATCTAGATAACAAAACAAAACCAAAAAACACAAGCGAGCATAAGTTCATGAGCAAATCTCTAAATATAAACAATTGTGCTGCCATCACTTATTGCACTAGAGCCAAAACTAAGACCAACGGAGATGGAAGCAGACAAATATTAAAAATGATCCCCTGCCACCACTGCTACAAAACAATTACAAGGGAAACATTGAGCTGGAGTAAAAACATGCCAAAAACGGTGAAATTACTTGTTCTAAACTATTTTTCCTAAAATAATAATGATATCTTTAATAAGCTACTTAAATGCAAACTGTACACCTCTTATAAAAAGCTACTGAAAATTAATCAATTTTTAAATGAGTTTTGGCCCTACAGAGGTGAATCCACTCCAGCCACAGTGCAGCAGTGGATAACCTTAGAGTATAAAGATGATATAAATCAGGGGGGCATTGTTGGCAGAGAGTGGTGCTGACAGTTTTTAGTCCAAGATGGAGATTAACATTTTCACTTAGCCGCTCCCCCACTCTGCTTTTTAGTCCTATCTCTCTCTCTCTGTCAGCCACGTGTCTCTCTTGCTCCTCTCTCGACCACAGAGACACCGGCTTTGACCTTGATGAGGAGTGCAGTAAATAAAGCCCGGGGAGGAGCGACTCGTCTCCTGGCAACGAGCCTCTGTTGGGAGCTGGCAGGTCTCTGTTGTGGCCGCCTCCCTGTCGGGGGCCCTGCCAGGTGGATGGCGTCGTGCCCAGAACTCTTTACAAACTGAGTCTGCACTCTGTATTCACCTGATCGGTGCTTCTAGGATCGGTTACTTCACTTCAAAGCAGAAATCTGGGAGAACCCTGTTTGCTCTTCGAACCAGGTGTTCAGCGCCGCTGCCTGATCTGGGTTTGGGTCCAGTGCTGCTCAGATTTAGTATGATACAGCAGTGAACACAGAGGGCACGACAAATATCTAAATTTCACATATTTACCTTGATGATTAAAATACATTTTCAAAGATGTTCACACCATTAGGCTCCCTAAACAGAGATAAGTCTGCTTTATGTGATCTGCATGAAGATCATTTAAATAAACCAAAGTTTTAAAGCGTTCACACTCATGATGTTGCAAAGCACGTTATTCGAAATGAGGATGGAGAATTAGAGCAGGATGAAGCGGGACAAACGACTGAATATTTTAGTTTTCAGGGGACAGAAACGTTGTTAAAGGGGTAGACAACTAATTTTAACACATGAGGATCATTTCTCTTAGTAGAGGGAGTCTTAGTCGGCCCTGCATGTCAACAGTTTGGGTTTACCGCACAGGCAGCGAGGGTCCAACACAGGGATGCTGTAGAGTTGCATGATGGTAGGAGCTGGCATTTTTAGAGTCATTCTTGACCTCTGTTTCTTTAAATTTCACCGATCTTTCTTTTTTAAATCTCTTTTGAGTCCTCCAACTTTATGAAAGTTAAATTGCTAGTAAGAGACACACATCAGCTATCTATTGCCTTATTATAGCAGTAACCCTTGTAGTATACCCTACAAGTAATGGCCATTCATCTGGTCCTTAATACATCTGAGCTATAAATACAATGTAGTAGGGTAACCGCGATATACCAGTTTTAAAGTGTATTGCAAATCGAGGGTTATTATACCATGTACATTTGATAAAAATTAATATAAAGTTGACCATGTAACCTCCATTGTCCTCCATTTTGAACGACCTTTTTTTTATATAAGCCTGGTGTAGTCGAAACATGTAAGGAGTTACAGATGTGCGCTCCTGATACGTACTGTACATGTGACAAGTTGTCATAGAGTGAAGAGTCAAACATGGGATGAGGTAGGTTTGACCAAAACCAGGTTTCTAAAGTCTTTCACATGTCGAAGGGGCCCTCAGTGAGCGTCAATGGGCCGTTGTCAACCACAAAACCCATTAGCTGTGGGCTTAGCTCTGATCTAGCCTCTTCCTCTCACATATAGACTCACTTGCACTCACACTCGAGCAGAAAAAAAAAAGCGAAACATTCCCTCTTACTCACTCTCACAGATACACTCACCAAAGTCATTGTTATACAGTAGGTAAATGGAGTGACTGACAGGTTGACCACATGTTTACTGACTCTGGAAATTGCAGTAGCAGCACCCACAATAAACACTCATTTCATCATTATCTGAACTGAACTGACATCTCCAAACACAGTGACGTAACATTAACGCTGAACACTTCGCCCAGTCCAAAGACTTACAGGAAGTAAAATGTATTTTCAAATATTCTACAGAAGCAACAAACAGCAGACTGCTTTGAATCAACAGAAAGAGGAACTAAGTAGACAGCACAAGCCGCAAAGACAAAGAAAAGACGTGCAGAAATTCAGTGTTAAGATCTGTGTGGGGTCCGCAGGCCCCTCAAGACCATGAGCAGATGTTAGTGACATGTTTTTTCTCTCTCTCGAGGCTGCGGGCAGGCATCCGCAGTCACGTTGTAACGTGTGAACGTTGTGCAGGACGGATAGTTTGTTGTTTGAAAGCCACACACATGCACACACACACACACACACACACACACACACACACACAATTTCTGCTTGGCATCAGTTTGTGAGTAATATTTCATGTTTGAAAAAACATTTATAGGAGTCGTTTCAATCAGGACATCAAAATAGTGAGTTAGTGAGCTGGCTTGATGCAAAGGATTGTGGGAGCGGGCGACTGGGGAGCAGAAAGCAGCAGGAATAGGCATGTGCAGTCTTTAAATAAAGGGCCACACACACTTTAAATCCAGATCCAGATTACGTCAGCAAGAAGTGCCTACAGTACTGCCTAGAGTCTAATTGCTGAGTGATTTTGTGGAAATTTAAAAACCATCACTCACTGGACACCAAATCTATGACTAAAACAGACATGCGGGGAGATATTAAACCCCAAGTTTGAATAGAGGGAGGGGTTGGTGTATTCATCTTAGAAAGAAGAGTGCTTGGTGTGGGGCAGTGTGGTGGATCGATAGTCAGCTAAACAGGGTTTCTGTCATCCATCTGGAGGGCACAGGAAGGATTTGAGCTCCGGCTGGAGTGGAACTGAGCTCCAGCAACACGAGAGCTGGAACCCACTCAAACTGGCAAGGTATACTCTCTGAGGGCAACGTTAGCCAGCTCCCCTCACAAACCCAATGACCTTGGCAGTCCACGCCGCCTCACCGATTTGTTATATAGTCACTTATTCGCGATGAGGACGAGGAGACCAGACCAGAGCAGAGAGGGATGGAAAAAATAAAAAAAGAGCGGGGGGGGGGGCTCAGCTACACATGGAACCAACTTGAAGAGGCTGCTAAGAGAGCGGACTATTGTTTGGACAGGTCTGTAGGGTACTTCACTGACAAGCTAGAGTTGGCTGCGCAGAAAACACGCCATCAAAAGTTGTCCGTAGCCTCTCAGGGCTCAAGTGTTATGATAGTGTTTGGGCTTCGAGTCAGCAGATAGTCATGTTTACTCAGGCGATGCCATCATGCTAATTTAGGGCACAGCTGCTTGAATCATGTACTCTGCCGGTGTCATATGCCGGGGCACTTTTAGAAACACTCACTTATCTTGAAATCAAGCACAATAACAGAGGCGTTAGTGCAAGGTTCTGCCATGAAGCTGCTTTGCGCTTCCTGATCTATTTTTCTGGGGGTGAAAAACATTTCATGAATCATGAATCCTGACTGCTGTGCTAGTGTTTCAGTTGGGTGGCGTCCATGCTCCCTGGCTCACCCCTCACTGCTCTGCTGAACACAGGAAAACAATGCTCTTTAAGAATGAATAACATGCCCTTGTTGTTGTGGTCCTCCACATCTTAAATCATGGTAGCCAAGTTACTGGGAAATCCCAACTGGAGCTTTTATTGTGTTCAAGACTCTTTTTTTATTAGGCTGCGGTTTCACTGCACGTCCGCCAAATATTTTCGCTGCTATTTTTGATGATCTTTACCCTCCTGCTGCAGCTCTCGCTTTTGGTTTTGCAACTTCCTCTGCATTTATGGGCATTTTCTTTCCTGTGGAAAATGTCTTTCTTAGTTTTAAATTCCTACAATATATCAATGTTGGAAGGGGTATTTTGATGAAGTAGCAATACTGCAGTTTAAAAATACTCCATTGGAGGTAAAAATCCGTCATGAAAATTTTTTTTAGAGTATCAGCTGGAGGATATGTGCCACAAGTGAAAGACTGGATTTGCAAAACTATATGTATATATATATATATATATATATATATATATATGTATATATTTTTTACCGCCATTTTTCTGTTCAAAGCAGAAGACAAATACCAGCTTCTGCATCTGTCCACCTTCCAGTTGCACATAACACAACTGCCTCAGGAAGAGACTCATGTCTGATGCTGTTGAGGCTTTGGAGATTAGCAGGGAGATTATATACAACCCCAGAGCCACAGTCAAGTGAAGCAGTATGTTGTTGTCAGCGGCGTAGGAGGGGCCACGCTAATAGCAACCAGCTGTGTGTCTCAAAAAGGGGGAATATAAGGTCAGAAGTGTGACATATGCCAAAGTAAACCTGGCCAGTCTCCACACTCATCATAACCTCGCAGCCACTCCAAACCCTCTGGGTCGTATCAAACCCTCATAACGCACCTGAGCGCACAAGCTCCCATAAGCCCAGACGATTTAGGAGTTTCCCCGAGCCACTATCTCTCAGCACTCTTATTAATTTGACTTTAATTTGATCAAACACACAGTTAATGGGATGATGTGGAGGGCGCGCGTAACGATTTGGGTTAATAAATGTGTCATATGCTTTATTGATGCCAGTGAGGCCAGTTAAGTTTAACACAGATACGAGGATAACCAATGTGGTCAATTTCCACTGTGCTATGAATGATTCAGACCATCTATTGTGTCGCTGTCTTCCCTCTAGATGTGGAGCACAAGGAGGAGGATGGGGGTGATGCAGTCAAGACCGAGGTAAGATTTCTGCTCTCTCTAGTCTTTGTTCTCAGGCTGATGTAACTCTTATGATGTCTTTCACACTGCCAGGGCTGTAGCAGCTTTTTTTGGGTGAATTACCTTTCCTGTCACACACACCGCGAATCTTCTGCTTGCCAGCATGACATATGGTCGCGGTGAAGCTTGAATAGAAGCAAAAGTGCTTTTTTTGACATGAAAAAGGACAGTTTTTGTCGCAGAAATACTGAATATGAACAGGATACTCCACCTGATGCCATCATACTGGTATGTTATAAAAAACCATCCAGTGTTTTTAGAGCAATCTTCTTCTTACTTAGTTGTAACTCTTGATTGTGGGTTGTGTTTACATGTTGTTTTGTAGCTGGGTAGGAATTGTTCAGCCTTTTGAGAAATACATTTGTTTTCTTGTTGACAGTTCGATGAGGGAGTTTATAGGTAAATATGAAGCTAAAGCAGCCAGTTAGCTTAGCTTAGCATTGAGACTGGCTCTGACCAGTAACTTGCTGGCGTCACACTTAAAGGATAACTACCGTTTTTTACAACCTGGACCTTATTTCTAGCATAAAATACGATGATTTACTCACCCAGATAACTTTGGTGTCATTTGGCGTCGTTCGGACGAAATTAGATCCAGTGGAGCGCCGCGTATATCCATATAATGCGAGTGATCCGGGCACCGAAGCGCAGCCTCTATGAGCATTATCTGCCGCGAAACTAGTTCATTTCACCAATATTTTGTTATGATACGCTCGTGCTATTCCCCTCTGAGTCCGGGCTCGTCTATTGTCAACATCCAGGGTCTGTAGGTTGACCTACTACCTCTGACCTGGAAGATGTCGTCTCTGAGCTGCGCGCGCACCCGCAACAGCCCGGCTTGTTTACCTGTAGCTGCTACTGCTAGTTTGACCCCGGATGTTGATAACAGACGAGCCTGGACTCAGAGGGGAATAGCACTAGCGTATCATGACAAAATATTGGTGAAATGAGCTAGTTTCGTGGCAGATAATGCGTTATATAGAGGCTGTGTTTCAGTGCCCCGTCACTCGCATTATATGGATATAGCGGCACTACACTTGGTTCTAATTTCGTCCGAACGACTTCAAATGACACCAAAGTTATCTGGGTGAGTAAATGATCATATTTTATGCTAGAAATAAGGTCCAGGTTGTAAAAAACAGTAGTTCCCCTTTAATGTTATCATTTGTGAGCTTTCGAGAGATGAACCGGTCCACTTTTTGAGGTCCGATCCAATCCTGATACCCTATACTAATATCAGAGCTCTGTTTTTCGTGAATATTATTATTAATATTATCAACCCAATCATCAGAATAAATGTTGGCAATGCTCTTATCTGTAAACCACAAATATGTTGCAACTTTACATTTCTTTAGGTTACACTTCCTATTTTATGTTGCGACAACATTGTGCTTATGCTCTGGTTAGGTTTAAACACACACTTGGTTAGGGTTGAGAAAAGATTTTGGCATGTACTACCTGTTTTGGTCGCCACAAACTCGGCTTAAAATTTTATCAAAGTCTCCTTAAAAATATCCAGTGGTGTCATGCTTACAGATGTTGAAACACTGTGGTCGCTGGCCATCACATCCACCACCATCACATCCACGGCCTGATTTGAAAATCTGGTCATGAACATGTAATGTGAATGTGATAGGACACGTTATGTGGGATTGTCAATACAGTAAGTGACCTATGACACATACATATGCGAACATATCAGTGGTTTACGGAAACTTTAACTGCCAATGTTTTATCCTGGTGACTGGGCTTTATTATCTTTATTATTATCACTGTTGTTGGTTCTATGTTTAAGTTACCTGAGGCTGTAGTAAACCACAAGCACTGAAAAATATACAAAAATGTATTACATTTGAATTAAATGTTAAAAATGTAATTTGCTCTGGAAGCTCATTTAATGTTTCGAAACAGTTGAATAAAGCAAGTGCACAACAGTGCATTATCAACTACTAGTAAGTAGATTACTATACATATGTTGCAATCAAAGATTGACAATCAATAAATCACACATGAAATCTGGATCAGTGCATGGATCTGTGACGTCAATAGCAAAAGTGAATTACGTCAGTATCAGCAACCCATATCAGTATTGGATCGGATCAGTTCCCACTCTACTGGTAGGTGGATTTTGTTACCTTTGGAGAGAGCCAGGCTAGCTGTTTCCCCCTGTTTCCAGTCGTTATGCTAAGCTAAGCTAACTGGCTGCTAGCTGAAGCTTAATAATAAACGGACAGAAATGAGAGTGGTATCGATCTTCTCATCTGAAAAAGATATCAAAGTATTCCTTCAAGTTTATTTCTGTGTATCGTTAAACTTTTTTAACACCTTCTCTCTTAAAAGCTTAAGTAAACTCTATCTGCACCATCGCTCGACTAGAGGCTTTGCATAGTCGTCTTTCCTCAAGGCTTTTTCTTCTTCAAGGTCCAGAAAAGCTGAGTAGTTCTCCTGCCTTTGGGCTTGTGAAAGAAATGGTACCTAATGGTGTATAGATTTGAAATATCAAATACACTTGGGAGCTTCTTGTATCAGTTGGTGCTGGTGACCGTGAGACTGTTGCCAGGGAGTTGTGATTAGACACTGTGGCATCAATGGTTGCTGCCTGACCAATCACAAACTGATAGCACCATACGGCACACCAACACGTGAGTCATCATTTTAGAAATTAGACAACCCATCACCTCAACTGCAGATTACTCACTAGAGTCTGTGTTAGTGACGGATTGGATGCAAAGATTTACTACAAATCTGAATGCCTCATTATGAGAAGAACTAAAAGTAAGAATCAAAAACTAGTAGCTAACTTTTTTTTGTTTTAACACCTTAAACAGGGAGGTCGAGGCAGGCTGCGAGGGGGAGTTGGTTGGGAGATCAGCCTTCGTCAGAGGCCCGTGCCCAGAATAACCTTCCAGGCTGGTGACCCTTATTACATTAGCAAGCGGACCAGAGAGGAGTGGCTGGCCAAGTGGAAGATGGAGGTGAGTACCCCAGCCACCGTAGATGACAGGGTGAGTGACAGGTGTGGACCAAAGCTGCCATGCAGGGTCAAAGACAGGGCTTGTGGTGTGTTCACGGCCAAGTGTATTTGATGGGTCATTTGATATCTCATGAAGGTACCATTTATTTCAGTGGATTTTCAGCGCCACTGGCTCGGTCAGCTCCTGCATTTCCTGACTTTGTTCTCGTCTATTGCATTAGCAGAGGAGGAATCACATGCAGCTGTGTTGATCACATCTGTTTGATGCCTTGACATGATTCATGTTTCCTGGATGACAACGTTGCTGTAAATTTAGAATAGCATCATTCTGACTGCCTTTGGTGTCTCGGCGCTGTGGTGAAGTCAGGCTACATTAAAGGGTCAGTTCAACTAAATCACCAAAAAACATATTTTTCCTCTTATGCCTAATGGTAGCCAGCCATACAGATGGTCTCTTTTAGGGCTGGGCATGTGGTAAATGGACTATTTTGTCTTTTCTACTCTTGCCGAAATATCAAAGCACTGTACAACTCAACTCAGCATTCACCTACACACACACACACACACACACTGACACTCTGATGGAAGAGCCGCCGGGAGCAGTTTGGGGTTCAGTATCTTGCCTAAGGACACCTCAATATGTAGACTGCAGGGGCTGGGGAATGGGGATCGAACCATAGACACTGGTGGATGATTGCTCTACCTCTTGAGTTACAGCCATGCTTGAAATGGCCTTGAAAAAATATTCTAACATTTTAGGCTACATCGCAAAACACAATTTATAATAATAACTATATTTTATTTATATAGCAGGCTTCAAAACATAATTACAAAGTTACACGATACATTTATATGTCAAAATAAAAACAGCTTAAAGTAGAATTAGTGAATCATGTTGGGCAGGCTAATAGGGAACCAGTAAGTTGGAAATGTATTTTTGGCCTAAACCCTGCAGGGCTTTAAAAGGAAGCGATATAATCTGAAGATCAGTGGAGGATGGGAGTAATGTGGTCTCTAGTTGTGATGTAATAAAAGCATGAATGTTGTTTATGTTATTATGTTATACGACATATAGTCACATATCACGAAAATGATATAATATCAATATATTGCCCAGTCCTAGCCTTTTTCCAGAAACAATGTCCTTGTTGATCTGGATAATCCACAGACTTTGTGGGTGTTCACACTGAGAACAGTCCTATGTTTAAAAAGGAAACACAAAGGGCCTCGTTGACAGGCGTTAGACGGTGAAATCTTGATGAGATCCCTGACTTTGAAGGCTTATCAGATGCCGAAACTCTGCACAGCGGTTTATAATCTGATGAGGAAGGACTTCACTGCTCTGAAAAGTTATCAGTGTGACAGTCATTTTATGGTACGCCATTTTTTAAGCTGACATGATGCAAAGTCCTTAAAGCGTTTAGAGAAATGGACATTTAAACATCTACTGTTCTGTGACAACTGAGCAATCATCCATGGACTCATTATGTGATTCGGAAACCTTCATTATTAAATTGTACACCTTGTAAACTGCTTTGCCAACAACCTGGTATTTTTTTTACTTCATTCGGAGTGATCACACTGCGGTGACTTATCCAAGCTCGGATTTCCTTTTGGATCACTAATAAAAGCTGCTAACACAACACAAATATGAAGTTCCCCCACACTGATCATCACTTAGTCATGTTAAGTATGACTCCTGGTTGTAATGTGGTGTAGTGAAACTTCATCTGTTACATAATGAGGAGTCTCCGTAGTATCAACATGGGGTCTTCCATTTCTTCTGCCTCCCCGCCCCCCTCGGCTCTCCCCCGGAGAAGGCTCAGCCATAAAAATGTCTCCAGGGAGGAAATATTGCCAAATTAGCAGGACATGCCGGGGTCCCACTCGTGAAATGCCGTAAAATACGAGGCAAGCAGGCAGTTCACGTCTTCCAAACAGAGGTGGATTTTCTTAAACAAGTCGCTCTACAAGGGAGAGATTTAAGGGGATTTGCAAGATGCAAATTTTGAGTGTGTGTGTTTTTTTCCCCCTTTTCTCATCTGGCGTATTGCAAGCTTTGATCTAATTTGCACAAAGACTGATTTGTTCAGGCATCAAAGCTCTTTCCTGAGGAGTAATATGAGGCATAGCTAGCCTGTTTGTGGTTCTGCTCTTGACACAGAGCCTTTAGCTGTTGCATGTTTCTGCAGCAGGAAGGACACGGTGGCTGAAAGGGTTACTGCCGTCTTGCACTTTCTCCAGGATCTCTCTCTCTCTCTCTTTTTTTTTCATGTGCCTTGTGTTACAGTGGACTTCTCCGTCTCTCCCTCTCCGTTTCCCTCCCCCATTCTTCTCCTGACCCCTCCCCCAGCTATGGAAATGAACTCTGTGCTATGGATATGAGGGTGAAGATGAGGTTTGCAGCAAATTTCCAGCCCTGCTTGCAAGACAGCCTCTTGGCTCGCTGCCAACATTTTGCAAGTCCTCTCTAGCCAACCAGAATTCCTGTCGGCAATCACCTGACCCTGAATTCCCAGACAAAGAAATGTTCATGCTTTCTTTTTTTAAGCGATCTCTTCTACCCTGAGAGTGGGGGTGAAAAAAAACTCAAGCCCCACACTGGATTATGAGGGTTGCGCGCTGGTGTGTATGGGTATGTGCACTGCATTGTTTGTTTGATAACACAGGGGGATAGTGTGCATGTTTGATTAGCCTGCTTACAGCGAGTGGAATATGCTGACTTCAGGTATTTCCACGAGAGTTGTCGTGAACCATCTGCTCTGCACGGCTTAAAGGGAAACCGTCTCTTTAAAAGAGGAAGAGTGAGCAGGCTTTAGCCGTGTTTGGGAAAAAAGTTGCTTGCATGAAAAAAGTTTTCCCGTGGGGTGAATATGCGCTGAAAGTATTTCCTGTTTCAAAGCTGCGCCTAGAAATGTCAGAGGAGCATGTTTCTGTTTTAGGTCAGATGTGTTTACCTTAAAAAATGTTGCTGTGTGTTTTGAGGCACCATGATTTCACCTTACATAACGTTCAACTGGGAAAGGGGTGAAGTTGTTGCCTAGGCCTCAAATCCTTTTGCTTCCTATCATTGTGCACTTTGTTCTGTTTGACTCTGGACATAGATTTACTGTAAGCAGAGCAATTTGATTACCTGAAAAAGATTTTTTAAGGGGGGCTTTGGAGTGAGCCGAGCAGCCTCCTCGGGGGAGCTTCTTTAACAACTCCACTTGTGGATTCATGGGCAATTCTGTTTATGTATTCATGGCTGACTCTGTAATATTCCTAATTATCTCTTAAAAGGACGCAATACAATGAGAACCAGATGGCCTATTTTGATGTGACCCCCCAAGGCCACTCATGAAATACACAGCCTTTGTAGGGACCTGTGCTAAAATCTGGCTAATGAATGCAGTAGCCACATTGCTGCACAGCAGAACCTGCCACTTGTGCATTTCCACACTGTATTTCCTCTTTAAATGATCAGCTTTTGCATGCATCTTGAGTTAACTACACCTGCCTTGACTGTAGGAAGTTTAGATAATTTGGTATATAAGCGAAGGTCTTTGCACTGAAGACATATCTCACTGTATTATCCATCAAACAATTGCACAAAACAGTCCCCGCTGTGTCTCTCCTGCCTGTTGCGCATGAGAGACTACTGCATTCAAAGGTCAAACTCTTTTGTGTTGCTTCAAAGGCTCGCTGTCACGTTGCGTGAGGAAGTAATGTTCAGTGACAGTTTATTTCATCTAACTTTTACCTTTAATCAGAGTGTGCAGAGCGCTTGTTTGTTTTGATTCGATGGCACCTGAACTGCTGCTTTAACGGTTTTTGTTTTTTTTCTAACATCACATTTGTTCGATGCTCGTCGGTGTACTACATGTGAGTTGTCAGAGCTTGTGTGCAATTGTGGTTCGTCTCAGCGGCTGCACTTTTGACTCTTTTGACAAATTTCCTCATAAACTTAACAACCTTCATAACAGCCACTTGTTGTCTTATAAATAAACGCCGTAAACGTGACCTTTTTGTTAACAAGCGCAGCCCAGATTAGATGCTAGCGTATCATCTGCGCACCCCAGGGACCAATATCTCTTCTCTTTTTTCTGCTTCCCAGTGCACTCTGTCACCCCTTGAGCCCTCAGGGTATCATGCTGCACAGACCTCTAAGTCAGATTATCCCTTATTGTGCACCCAACATGTCTCTACACCCTGCCAGAGGCCTGTGGAGCTTCTGTTTTCACTCTCTCCATAACAAAATCCACGGTTACTGTGAGTACAGTAACTTAGGTTTCCTTTGTATTCATGTATGACATTTTTCCGAGGGGGGAAAAAAAAAAAGTGTTTTCGCTGTGAGGTTGTTTAAACACATTTGCTCTGCTGTGTTTATACATCTACAGTATGCCTGCTGTCATTTTTTGGTATTTGTCTTCAGGGCGGCGTGACAGCGGATATAAGTGGTGGTATTTCTGAGCTGTCAGTGACGGGCAGGCGTGCGTAAATGATAAAGACCGCATTGTGTCTCTGCTACCTCCTTTCCTATTTTCCCCTTTAGACTCGGAGAGCCTGTCTTGCTGGTGGAGCTGCACACACACTGTGAGGCCCCCAAAAGGGGGGCATTTACAACTGGGAAGAAGTCCAGAGACAAATATCTGGTTCTTATAGCCACTGTACTTTCTCTCCTCCCCCCACTGGCATTTTCAGCGTCACTTTCTCATTGGCTGGGAGGAGAAGGAACCCTGGAGGCAGACTGACCCTAAACACACCAAAATGAGCGCAGTAATAGCAGCTCGGCCGCTTTATTGCCATTTATATTCTCTCCCAGTATACCTGTGATTACTGGTCAGCACTGATGAAGCAGTTCACCCACACACACACACACACACGCACACACAGCTCTGCAGCCTGCACCGGCTCTCCTCACATGCGATTATTTCCCTCCATACTCATAACGCATTTAGCAGTTTAATTGACATTTGTTGTTTTTTGCAGTTTACCATCTGGAACCACACATCCAAGCAGGCTGTCGAGCACTAACTCCAACGTGCTTGTGCTGGAGCCAAGAGGTCTAACACATATGGCCAAAGGCTTTGAACCATCTATCCAGCACTACAGTACAGATATTTATAAACCGCAGCAGAGCCTCTTGATTGAAGAGCACATGTTTCTACTCTTCTGCACTGAAACCCCTCCCCGTGCCGTCTAGGCACCACCTCCCCTTAAAGGCGCTATTGTTTACGAGTCACACTGGGAGAGAGGACGGAGGATTGTGCTATACACTCTCTCTCTCGCTGAGCCTCTCTCCTTCTGGCCTTTTTTCTCCTCTTCCCACACACCCAGTCCACCTCTGGACATTTACAGTGTGTGTGTGTGAGACCTGAGAACTTGAGAAAGACTTGAGGAAAGTAAGCACAGCTGTGCAGCGCTGCTCTCACGTGGAGCCTATAGTATGACCAGCACGTGTTTACATACGGGACTGCAGATATATATTCTGTACGTGTGTGCGTGTTTTTGAAGGAAAAGAGCGAGAGGAGATGAAGAAAGTTAACATGTGTGTGCATGCCGAGTCCTACCGTGTGTGTGTGTTTGAGAGAGAGACATCAGAACGAGTGCAGCTGTTGGGGATTTACTGTGAGAGGCTTAAGTCCCGGCTGCGTCTCGTCCTCTCTGATCGACCTAGCGGTTCAGTGTCAGGTACCATAAACCCAGTGAACTCTCCGCTGCAGCTACGGACACTAGAGAGTTACTGTATACCATGCCGTTGATGAATGGGCCTTACAGTCGGAGATAAAGCCGTGTTTACAAAGGCTGTCAGGCCCTCCCACAATCTACATTCTGCACGAACACAGCAGACTAACACGATGTGCACAACTTGGTGTGCAGCTGAATGGCTACAAATGCTATCAGCCTGTGTTTGTACTGTTTTTAGCTGTAAGGCAATTTTATTGAGAGGTCTGCCTGGTCACGGTTCAGGCAGAATACATGATTAATATGTTAAATGATTTCAGTTTTATCTACTTAAAGCTGCATTAATGAATATCATTAAATTAGCGGCTCAGATGATTGTGTGTCACGTGAAGGGTGTTGCTCATAGTGACAAACGCACAGAGGATTATCAGTCCGCCCCAGCTTTATGGTGCATTTTAGTGTCTTTCAGCTCATTGTTTTGGTTTTGGTAGATTGTGAGTATCCATGAGTTGCCTCGGGAGGTCACTTGAGAAATAAACATTTCAGTAGAATCAGCGTAAATAACAAAGTATTTATAATTGATGCACCAGCGGTCGTTTCGAAGCTTTATAAGCAATATTAATAGTGTTAGTAGTATTCTAACCACTAACCTGGATCTTCATTAATGAGCGCTGTATGTTATTAGCGTCAGAATTGGCAACCATAATTCGCACAAGGTATCACGAGGGCTAGAAATTAGGTGGATAAGCCTGCCACAGGCCGCTATTTCAGACTGCGTTCTCCTCCCTTTCACTATCTGCATGTTGTTGTTTCAAAATCCCCAATCTCTACAGAAAAAGACAACAACAATCTTCTAGCTAGCAATCTACACACTGAAAATGGCAAGTTACCCCTAACCCTAACGTGGTCACTACTGGGACAAGTTAAACAAGCTAGCAGTGGTTACCTTTTCTTTTGCAGGGATTCAGTCATTTCAATGTCAGGACTCTCCCTCCCCACATGCAAAGCAACAAGATTATTTTGGGGCTTTTTAGCCTTCATTTGACAAGAAAGCTAAGAGAGTGACAGGAAACAGGGGAGAGAGTGGGGGAAGAACCACATTTGAATCCAGGCTGCTGCTGAGGGCCCAGCCTCCACTATATGGTCCAACCACTCAGAGTTAAGCTATGAGGCCACCCCCCGATACTTTTTAGCAGGGTCACGAGTGGTTCACGATCCTCTTCTTACCAAAGGTTAGCATTAGACAGGGAGCAATGGTTACCTGGACAGAATAGCCAAAATGAAGAGCTTTTAGTTTGTTTTGTCATCTTCTCTTTGTGATCCTGTTCTTTTTATTCCTTTTGGAACAATTTCCTATCATGTTTTATCAGATTCAAGGGTCTTTTAACCTTTTTAACTAAACAACCAAGCTTAAGTTTGTCCTTTGTCCTTTTTGTCCTTTGTTTTTGTGCAAAGTTCTTGTACAGCTATTTGTATTAACAATTGTCTTTTTCTAACTGAAAAAGTAGATTTGTAGATAAACGTGATACTGCCTTTAAACACTGCACACCTCATCTGAAAAGACCTGTTCTCATCACTGCCCGTCTCCGCGCTGTGTTTCAGGCAGAGAAAAAGGCCAAACTGATGTCAGCGATGAATGCGATGAAGGATCACGAGGAAAATGAAATAGAGACAGAGAAAGAAGAAGAGCTCTCAATAATCAAACACCCATCGCCTTCAAAGCTGCAGCAACAGCAGCACCTGATGCAGCAGCTGCAGCCTCAGTTGCACACTCAGTCACAGCCTCAGTATCAACAGCAATCACAGCCGTCGCTGCCACAGCAACAACAACAACTTCAGCCTCCTCCGCCGCCACCGCCGCCTCAGCTGCAGCAGCAGCAGCCTACTGACCCCGCTTCGCCCACTGTGGCCACGACCCCTGAGCCCGTCGCCATCGGAGGTGGAGACAAGACATCCCCCAAGTCTGCAGACACTGAGCCCGAGTATGAGGTAAGATCAGTTTGAGCTCGATTCACACTGATTACTATCCGACTGTAAGACTAACAGGATTTTACAACCGAGATCTCTATTGGAAAAAGGATTTAGCTTAACGCCGGGGTTAATCCATGTCAAGGTAATCAGCCTCTCATATTTTGGGAATTTACGCACTTCAGGTGTTTCACAACTTTCAGCCTTGTGGAGACCCACAATCAGACATTCAGCAGATAGAAAAATCTATCACACTTTATATTAGGGTACTCATATTAACCATTAACAATCAGGATGCATATTAGTAGCATATCTGATCTTTACTAGTCATTATATAGGACTTATCAATGCCATAATCTGCATGACCATATTCTACAACTACTAGGTGGCCCCCTTTCACACTGGACACCCACCAATATCTGGCTTTTGTCTTCAGTGTGAATGGGTACACTCGACTGTGGCAAACGTGTCTATCAAAACTTTAGATAAGCTTTTATTTTCGTAGTGATGATTAAGGTGCAGTGTTACTCTTGTAATGTTTGAACTTGGCACTTTGTTTGCTCAGGCGAACGTGAATTACACCTGAGCAAACAATCATTCTCTAAACATTCACAGTGCGAAACAAAGGCTCTGATTTGTCGACACGTCGGTAACACAGCCTTGGTGGACACAAAAAGGGGAGGCAGCAATAACTTTTTAACACAGAAAAGTGGATAGATAATCACAGAAGACATACAGTGGTGGATTTATCATCATGGATTTATTTTTACAAGGCCTCTGACAGAGGTATGATGGCCCTCGTTTAAACGGTAAATTGTTAACATGTAGCTTTCCTGAGATATTCAACATTAGTAACATTATGTTCTGTATGACATTGTCTATCCCAGAGTTAACGTCCACAGTGTGCTCTAGATTTTTCTCTTCAGTCCTGTTCGGTGCTCAGTAGTGAGACAGAGTCATGCACGCAGTTAAGCTGGAAAAGCTCCACTTCAGCGATACAGCCACAGTTTATCTTCAGATTACGTTACATTGAACTTCACATTTATTTTTCTCTTGCCTGATTGAACACTGCATGAGGGATTTCTCCTGCTTGAACACAGTTTACTTGCCCCGGGCAAGCGTTACTGTTGGCCACTACGACTCTGTCCTCAGTGGGAAATTCTATCAGCTACCCAGCAGTATGCAATATTAAAACAGTGATGGTATAATTCAGTTATATAAGCTAAAATATATTGTTCTGATATGGGCCATTCTGCATAATCTTTACATCTGTTTAAGTGCTAAAACTTCTGTACTTTAACTAAAGTAACATTTTCAATGCAGGATGCAGGATCAAAGCATGATGTGTGTTCTTCTTCCTCTAAAACTCATTTGTTTATCAAAACAAGTTGTTTCCTCGTTGTATTTTGATTTCAAAATGTTCCAAAAGGCTTCATTTGCATATTAAATCAATAAAATTGATGGTGGAGAAAATGCCCCTGGACCTCCCTAACCGATTTTGGTTTCGGGTCATGTCCCCTTTTTCCACTGTGTGACTCCCTAAATCAGCAAAACAGACTTTGATGTGAAAATCAGTGAGCCTACCCTGTGAGGGTAGGAAGCATTTCAAGAAATTAACCATTAACCAGGAATCATTATCAGGCTAAAATGCCATAAATTCCTCAGTTCCAGCATCAGAGTTTTAAAGAATGGCTGATTTTCTTTGTCTTAAGTGAAAGTAAAAGCTTAATTAAGTTTGTTACTGTTCTATATTACTTACCAAACTGAGACAGACTGTATTCAAAGTTTTCACAATCATACCCAACAGTTAATATCAAGCGGATGATTCGTCTTTTATTTTGGCTGCAGGACGGTCGTGGTTTTGGCATCGGCGAGCTGGTTTGGGGGAAGCTGCGAGGGTACTCGTGGTGGCCAGGCCGCATCGTATCCTGGTTGATGACGGGACGGAGCAGAGCCGCCGAGGGAACCAGATGGGTCATGTGGTTTGGAGATGGAAAATTCTCAGTGGTGAGTGCCTTCGAGCCAACATTAATATTGCTGTCAGGTGATTTTTTTTTTTTCTCACCAGAAATTAAGCAAAACAGCCTTCCGTTTATAGCGACAACCACACACTGCATAATGAGCTTTTTGGCTTTATTTGCTCAACTAATCGTTATTTTCCAGTATAAACATAAAAGTCGTTATTCTCCAGACACGTTTTGCCTCCTCATCATGAATTTTTTCGAATATGTGTGGTAAACAGCCATTTAATTTTCTGTGTATTTTACAGGTCTGTGTAGAGAAACTCTTGCCTTTAAGTTCCTTCAATAATGCCTTTCACCAACCAACTTACAACAAGCAGCCCACGTACAAGAAAGCCATTTATGAAGTGCTACAGGTGAGTCTAACCTGCATATTAAACTGAGCTGTTTGGTAATCTTATAATTGCAATTTTTATCATTACATTTGCTGTAAATGTGCTTATTCTCCTTCTTGCTGAGAGTTAAATGCTAGAGCCAGCAGATGATTAGCTCAGCTTATCTTAGCACAAAGACTGGAAGCACGGGAAAACATCTAGCCTGGCTCTGTACAAAGTTAGAAAATATACCTGCTAGCACCTCTAAATCTCACTCACTTACATATTGTATCTTGTTTATTTAATTCATAATCAAATGTGTTGCCCTTAAGAATTTCCTGAGCATCCGTAGCCAACAGTATCATGTTGATGACAATATATATCCTTAAAATTATTTAAATGTTTTGACAATATGTGTGTGACAACATTGTGACAGCTATGTTTCTGCTGTGCTTATGCTCTGGTTAGGTTTCGGCACTTGGTTAGGGTTGGCTAAAATTATCTGTTCGGGTTGCCACAAACACAGCTGGAGATGTCCTGAGGTCTTGTTAAAAACACCCGGTTTGTTGCCACAGACATGGCTATGATATATCAAAGACTTCTTGTCAAAAATATCTGTTTTTTATCGTCACAGACACACAGGAAATTGTCCTGAGGCCTCCTTAAAAATAGCCAGTGAGATTGTGCTTACAAATGTTGAAACACAGTCTTGAACTGCAGTCACTGGCTTCGCAGCCTTTTTACATGTAACTCTACCACTGTCCCCTCCAACTCCAGATATAAAAGTCAGTTCATAAACATGTCATGTGAACATCATATGACACATATAGAAGAAGAAGTACGTAGCTGAAGTCTTTCTTTGAGACATTGAAGACACTGAGTCAATAGGTGCAGTTCTGTAGGTGTACTGAGGATGAACTTCACTCATAAATGTTCTTTATGTGTTCACAGGAGGCTAGCAGCCGGGCAGGCAAAGCCTTCATGGCTCGCCCCGCCAGTGATGAAACAGAAACCTCCAAATCTGTTGAAATGCTGAACAAGCAGATGATTGACTGGGCAATGACAGGATTTCTGCCCACTGGGCCCAAGGCCTTAGAGCCACCAGAGGGTAAGAAGATGTCAGTATAATGAAGATTGAGTTGTTGGACTTTTAAAACTCCTTTATTTCTCAGAGATAAAGTAACTCTTTGACAACAAATGTCTCTAATTAAACATGTGACTGAATGATTCAAAATTCTGCCAGTATTAGTAGTTGTCTGATGTCTGATTGTCTGATGTTGTGTACCCCAGAGGAGCGCAACCCGTACAAAGAGGTTTACCCCGAGATGTGGGTGGAGCCTGAAGCAGCAGCCTATACACCTCCTCCAGCCAAAAAGCCTCGCAAAAGCACAGCAGAGAAACCCAAGGTCAAGGACATCATTGATGAGAGGACACGAGGTAAGGTGCCTCATTTATTAACTTAAATAGGAGTCATGAACTCTATATTCCTTCCCATGGGGAGGACTTAGCAGAGTTGCACATCGGAGTAAGTGGTCTAAGAAGTACTGTGTGGACAAGAGGTCCATTAGAGGGGCAGTTTTAAGATGAAAGTGAGTCACATGACGAGGCAGAAAGGTTTGGGCTGTTCCAAAGACAATGTTGTTTGTTGGGTTTATTCCCAAACAAGCTTTATTGATATTACTACAGGATGTCTTGAGTATGAATGAGTGGCTGAAGTTTTCATTGATTAAGCAGTATCAGTGCAGCCTGATGTTAGAAAAGCTATCGTCAGAATCTGCTGCTTTTTTTTTTTTTTTTTTACTTATGAGTACAATGCTTCTCTGAGTGAATGAATAGATACCAGCCACCTAAATACGCCTGATTTTTCCATTATTCCCTGAGAAATGTACAAAAATTGCCAGTTTGCAATATTAAATTATATCTTTAGGGAGGTAGAAATAAATGCTCTTAAAAAAATGTAAGATTGCTAACTATTAAGTAACACTTTACAATACAATATATTGTAGCTTTTGACCTGTGGGCGCCTCTGCTAAAGATATAACATTTACTTACTTACTGACTTTAGAATATTTCAGATGAATGTGTGTAAGCGAAGTGCTTGAAGCTTTCCCTATAATTTATTGCTGGGTAATAATATGGACATCCCCTCTCATATATCAACCAATTATCTCCACCTGCTCAGACTCTTGGTTGACAAGTCAGATCCATTAACATCTAATTATTTATACAACTTCGACCCTGAGCTGGATGATTTAATGAGGCAAGAAAATAAACGTTTTGGGGTGTAAATATACTCCAGAAGCATTTAATTTACCCCTTTACTTGCACTGCTATGATTGCTCCAGCTTTCCTACATGAAAAACTGTTAGTCATGATGGATTTTATGCCAAACTGGACTGAAAAATGCTTCCTTTTGTATCATTTTCTCTTTTAATAATAGCTTCTCCTCGATTTTGGTGTACCACAGGGGTCAATTTTGGGCCCTCTGTGGTTCCTAATTTTCATCAATGGTCAGCCTAATGTTTGTAAATTAACATGTAGTATTTTATTTTCTGGTGACTTTAGTATCCTTCATTCTCATATAAATATTGGAAATTTCTGGTCGTTTCAAAATATGTTTCTTTTATAGCAGAGGCTTAATTTTATTTTGTGTATAGGGAGCGCGCAGATATCCTTTTTATAAGCTGTGATATTCTGAACATTTTACAG
>NC_140202.1:14902613-14945686 GCF_965226575.1 Pagrus pagrus | reverse complement strand
TTCCCAAGCTTAAATCTGTAAATCCATTTAAAGATATATTTTCCCCCAAACATCTCTGCGGGATTATAAATGGACAAACAGCCCACGGTGAAGTCCTCATGTGAGAGAGCAAAGCAGACTGAAGCAGAAGTTAAAGTCGAGCTTTTCCAACTGATGGGACAGACACCTGGTTTCGTCCAATTTGCGATTAATTAGGCTACAGTAACTTCTGAAACAGACAAAAGCCTTTCAGCTTGAACAACACAGAAGCTAGAGAGAGACACAGAGAGGAAACAAGTGAAGGGAAATAAATGGAGTTGGGGAGGGGTGATTCCTTTTTTTTTATTTTTTTTTTTATTTTCGCTGCTCCTCTTTCAAAACCACGGGGACAAAATGGCTGAATATTTCCGTTTCTATTGAGAATAAGGACGACCGGGGGGACTAGATGAAAAAGTCTTTCTCGCAGTCAATAAGGTTGTCAAACTGGTCAGCGGTAATCAGTGCTAATGATGGGTCTGGGGTCCCTGCTCGGACAAAAGGGGCCTTGCCGCTGTTTTGTAAAGGGAAGCGACCGCGGGTCCCTCTCCAAAGAAAAGACTCCTGTGAGGGTAGTCTGGAGCACGGAAATCACAACTTCTCCAGTGTGTGTGTGTGTGTGTGTGTGTGTGTGTGCGCGCGCTCATGGCTCGGCCTATTAAAAGGATTTAATCCACTTGATTGTTTTCTGACTAGTAGTAGGCCACTCATAGTCACTTCATAAATGATTAAATACAGTTGGTGAGCTAAATGAAATAACAGGCCACATCTTTTCTCCTTTCCGACCTGATCTGTATGGAGAGAGAGCGAGAAAAAAAAAATCATCTTTGTTTGTCTGACTTTATGGTGGGCTGAGTTTACTTCACCAGGTATTTCAGCCACAGAGTATATTTGACAATTTAAAGGTTGTCAGATAAGTGCGATTAACTCTGAGGCTCTTTCAGCTCTGGCTGTGATATGTGTTGAAGGGCAGGCTGCAGCCTTGACTATACGTCTTTATCGCTTTGAATCTGACCGCGTGCACCACTGTGCTGAAGTATGTCAGCATAGGTGTCTGCACAGACATGGCAGCATCTGTCTGCAGAGCATGCCTGCATCTGATTGGATGAGATTTATATTTTTTGATAAAGCACCAAACAGTTTAACTACTCTATTTTACGCAACAAACAACAACAATTCAAAACACATATAAGACGACATTTAAACATACCAAATAATATGAACCTGAAATGCTGCTACACAACTAAAGTGTTTACATTCTCCCAGCAGTCCTAGAGAAAATATTTCTAAGGCGAGTTGTTTACCGGGCAGAGACGTAACATAAGGAATAACCTGTTATTTTATTCAATATGCAGCAAAAACAGAGAGAAGGTCATATATACGGGATGCTGCAGAAACGGCCTTGTCCAACTTCCCCCCCTCTACTCTTAAGTGGCCGTGCCAAACTTGTGAAGGTGAAGCTGCGAGAGTTTGTGTCAAAGTTGCATCTTCAACATGCGCAGAGAGCGAACCCTTAACTTCCTTTCTTTCTTTTCTTTTTTTTTTTTTTTTTTTAAAGAGAGGTTTTCTTCCAGCTTCAAACATGTGAGATATGGTGGAGTCAAGCAACTTTTTCTGAAGCATCCGCTCTTTAAGTGTCACCTCTCGATCTGCGAAAACCGTTTTCACCCCAGTTATATGTCGACTACCTTCCTGCCACTGTTACCAGGCCTATATATTGCGAATTTAATTACTTGCAACCAGGACGAGATGATCTCCAGCAGCAGGTCTTTTACCTGCAGAGACTGCTGCCTTGAACCTGATTTCTGCCTGTCAGGTGGTCTAAACTTTAGCAGCCTCATAGATTCAAAAGTCAAAGTTCGCCTCAAACAATTTCTGGAGAACAATCGTTTTAAAATTGATTTTAAAAAACGCTAAACAACGAATTCAAGCGGAATCAAACACAGCTGAGGAGGAAATGCAGATGTTTGCACGAGACACCAGTTCAAAATCCAAAATCGAGGGACGGTGTCAGCCCACAAACGTTGTCATTGAACGTAATCCGGGGTTGAATTGTTCAAACAGTCCACAGTAAAATGTGTGTTTATTAATCTGGGAGTTTATGTTTATACTCTGACACTCTGCAGCTCGTTCCAGGGGTTTAATATACCTGTACTTGTACTCAAGCACTGTACTTCAGTGCAATTTTGAAGTACTTTTACTCCATATTAATATATGTTACACTCACCAGTATCCTGATACACCTGCTCTGCTGTAAAGTTTACGTTATGACGCCTGTAACAGTAAAAGAAAAAGAAATAATATGTTTTAGTTGGTGACGCTGCTGTTCTGCACTGCATTATATTCAGAGGTGTCTCATATTCAGAAAAAAATGAGAAACGCCTCAATATAATGCAGTCCGCTACAGCTTCTTTCACTATGGCCTCAGTAATAAATGATTGAATTTACAGACGTGATGGCGGAGCTGTTGTAATGGACTGATGTTCCTACTAAACTGGCCACAGAGTGTAAAATCAACTACTGAATCAATATGTATTAATAGGTCATATCAATGCAGCGTTAGGGATGATTACATAATACACACTGGATTTTTCTGATATACTCTGCTAATACTTCTGTAGTCCGATCACATTTTTTGAATGCATAAGTATTTCTTCACTCCGGCGTTGCTTTGGTTGTCTTTAAAATCAGCACTCATGTCCTTTATATTCGGAAGAAATATCAATGTCTGTGCTTCGAAGCCTTTATTTATTTATTTACTCTGTTTGTTTGAAGCCAGTAAATAAATACAGTTGCATAAGGCCACAGGAGTGCCACAGAGGAGGGCTAACTCTGAGACTGTCCGTCACATTTTCCCTCTCCACGCTTCCTGAAGTGGTCGAGGTCACTCAGCAGGGGAAACTTGTCCTTTTCAGCAGGGCTTTTGTTCTCCACCCTCTGCGTTTTTTTTTCCTCCAACCCAAAGCACTCTCCATCCTCCACGCACTCCAACAACTTTTTTTCTTCCTTTTTTATTTTTTTTTAAAGCCCTCCTATTGTTTGTTGTTTACAAGATTAAACCAGAGCTCTCTGGGTGATCTTTTGGAAAAGCTCGCAATCAAAATAGTTTGTTCCGAGCACCAGAGGAATCATCAGGGGCCGCATGTCTGTCAGCTCATTGTGCGAAGGCCATGAATTTATAACAAAATATTCATTTCACATCTGCCCTTATCCCCTCTGTGTTTTCCCCCAACACTGCAAATATACAGCAGCCTTTTCTTTACAGGCTTTTGTGTGCGCGTTTAGTGAAACATTATTGTGACCTTTCACTCGCCATCGGAGAGATTTTCTCTTCCAGGAATAAGAGACAATCTCATTTGTGGTGTGTAGCTGCCTCTTCCTCTGAGGGGCTTCACAGCATCGCCATCATGATGAACTGAAAAATAGAAACCACACGCCTGTGACGCCCCCTGGTGGTCGTGTGATTTCTCTATTATTCTGTACGAGGGGTCCTAGAAGTTGTTGCAGCTTTCACCAGCAGCTTTAATTTAAAAAAAAAAAAAACTCAGATTAAGATGCAGGATATAATATGCAGGCAGCTCATAAATCTATTGTCCTGTTGGAGTATATCAAACCTAAACAAGACATGTTGAAAATAAAGCAGATTTATTCATTTTTAGTTTGAGCATTTCCTCCATTTTCTCAGGAGCTCGCTGCTTTGGGACTTAGCTGTTTTTCTAAATAAAAGATAATTAGATTTCAGAAATACTATTACAGTCCAGGCTACCAAAAGAAGTTTTACTGCACATCGTGTAAATATTTATCAAGGCTATCAAGCCGAAGTGAAATAGAAATACGAAATCCCTTCAATTTAACAGACTTGCATTTGAAAACCTTTTGAAATATCCACCATTAAAATACTGACTGGAGAAAATCAGAACCAGTCTAAAGACAACAACACAGGCCTGGTTTGTGTGCGAGTGTAAGACTTTGAAATCTCCAAATTCCCAGAAACAATACGGGCTTTCTGAGATGGATCAAGAGGTTGACATCTTTCGTGTCCCTCGCTTCGAATAAAATTTAGACTCAGTAAATTCAGGGTCAATAAATGCCGATTCGTGTGAATGGGTCTGTTCATCCTCCGGTTCATCGTTGAAACTCTGCAGGAGACTTTCAGCACCACGGACAGAGACACCGACCTGCACACACTCACCTCGTTCATCAATAATCTGCTTCTTTATCGGTCAGATCAGCAGGATGCATCATTTTTTGGTAAAACTTAAATGTGATTTGACTTTTAGTTGGTGCATTAATGAAACCCTGTGTGTTGTATCGTCTGAGAGATCCACGACTTTGGTTATTTTCACGCTGGTTTCTTTGTGGATTGACAATTTTCTTCGACCCTTTTTCACAATTTTTAAAGTCATCTCAAAAACACTTATTAAAGGACAAAAACATGGAGTATTGTGCACCACGTGGCCAAAAGTATGTGGACAGCCGAACACCCACAGACCACACACCAAAATCAGGACACCAGTCATGATAAATGAAGGAAGGAGTTTCTTTAAATTGTCGCCACACAACAATCTGAAGCATCAGTGTGAGCTTTAAATTTTCTACTAAATGGAACAACCTATGAGCCGAAACCCTCCACATGCAGAACAAAAGGTGTGTGTGTCCACATACTTTTGCCATTTTGAACATTTTCAGCTGACAGTGACGCTTCTTGTCAAAACCACCTCTTAACGTGTGAACCTGCACTAATAGGCCGTGATATAATAGCCCTTTTAATATTATTAATTTACTTCTTGAATTGTTAGTGATTCCCTTCTCTTTTAGTGCTTTCTGTTACTTAAATACAGCTAGTCTGCAAATGCTAAATTATGATAAAATTGCTGCATCCATAAAACACACAGACAGCTGAGAACAAAGTTATAAAAACATTCACGAAAAGTAAAAGAAAGAATGACCGAAAATAAAACATGGAAAAGAGCTACAACTGGAAAATAATCAACCATCAATAATAAATCACTCAATATTGTTTTTTATTTTATGTGTTTTCTGATAGATAAAGTTGTATTTGTAGGAGAATTGGTAACTCTTTATAATACCCATTTCTGATAAATGGTAGAGTTATAGTTATTCCACTATTAACAAATAATGAAATGCTTTATAAACCATTTATAAGTCAATTTTAAAGGTTTATAAACACCAGTCGCAGCTATATAGCCATAACTGCACAATAAACAAGTGCTTAATGAAATGTCTATAAAGCATTTCATCGTATGTTAACAGTGAAATAACTATTAATTATTAAAGTTTAATTAACTATAGATTCACTATTTATAAATGATGGTTATTATTATGCGTTTCACTGTGAATAAAAATGTATTTTATAATAAATCAAAGTTCTTTTTGAACAGTGTCTGGAAGTTTTCCTCTGAGGCTGCAGCGTCATCATGAAGTTACGGCAGCCTGCGAGGAAAAACTGAGCTTCCGATCAAGTTCAGTCGCGCTTCGTGCGTTTCCTCAGGCGGATCAATCAATCAATCGCTCGATACATCGCTCCAGCCTTGTCCCGCCGTCTGTTAGTTAGCAGACACAAAGCAGACAATGTGAGGTTATTATGAGTCAGCCAGTGTTCATGTCAGCAGGCTGCCCTGCTCACACAAAGAGGACCAACCTCGTCCAGCATCCTCCGCCTCCTATTAGAGCTGTAAGTGGCCTTTGTTTTGACAGGCGCAAAATGCGATCAGAAAACATGCTCTCTGTGCAGACCCGGTGCATTGTGGGAAATGTGATATCGACGGAGCAGGCCTTGGATGAAGCTGACGGATGGAGGTCAGAGGGCCTGCAGCGGAGTCAGAGACTGAGTCGATCTCACAGAGACGCAGGAGCGAGAAAAAGTAAGTTTACTAAAGATTTCAAGCAGCAGAGGACTGAATCATTTATCAAGGAGCATTAAAATGTCTTCGCGTGCTGTCCAAGGTCGTCAGTGTGAGGATTTTAAAGGGGCTCTGTGGAGCCTCTGTGTTGTGTATGTTTGTGTTTGTTTGTTTATGTTCTCAGACCTCCTTTCTAAACTAACCTTAGCTACTGTTGGTAGAGAGACACTGAGACGAAGCACTTGAGAGTGTACATTAAGCCGCATCCTTTGTACTCTTGCGGAAAATCTGACCCGAGTCCTTCACAAAGAAATCCATGGTCAAGCAGCACTAAACAACTTAATCAAACCACCCACAGGCTTGTATCGGCAGCAGAGAGGACGGTATTATGATTAATACATATAAATAGCTACAATTGTTACATAGCGCCCCTTTAATCCTCGTATTTTTGGTTATTTGTTTCATTGTTATTGATATATTTGTGTTTTTTTAAATCTTACTATGTAACAAGGATTCATATTAGAAAGTACTTGAAGAAAAAAAACCTGAGGCCTGTGAAGGGATTGGTTCTTTCAATGTTGCATTATGGGTCCACGCCGGACTGTTTGCAGTGCAGCCTATGTTTCTGCAAACCACAGATGTGTTGAAGCTTTTGTGTAAGTTTCGATTTTTGTTGTGCCAACGATGTGTTCTGGTTCGGTTCAGGCACAAAAACTGGATCATGTTTTGGGTTTTAAAACCTCTTTGGTTGCCACGAACTCGGCTGGAGATGTCCCAACTTTCCGTCAATGACATCATGCTGGAAATTATCGTAAATATATCCATCGGTTTCACTCTTACAAATGTTGAAACGCAGTTTTGAACTGGCTTGGGGGCATTTTTGCCTGTTACTCCACCACCGTCCCCTCCACCTCTCAGTGTGACAATGAAATGGCACACATTGTAGAAATATATTGTAGAAATATCAACATGGTAGCCTACATATGATGAACAAATGTGAACATATCCGTGGTTTGCAGGGCCAGATTAATCCACTAGGGGGGCATAGAGGGAGATGGGCCTGTGGGGCTCATACCACCTCCTTCCCTGTCCCCAAGTTATTGTGCAAAACTTGAAATATTAAAGGCTCTTTACCACGAGAGACATTCAGACAGGTGATTTTACAAAAAAAACCACACACATAAAAAAAAAAAAAAACAGGTGTAATGGATAAATTAATGAATCACTGTGACACTTGCAAGCAAAAGATCATTAGGACTGGCCTTGGTCTATTCAAGTCAGAATCTCTGCTGTGAAATGGTCTATAATAACTAGATTTAATACAACGGCCCTTTACAAGACATGGCCTCAAGTTAATCTCCTGTAAAATACAGTATAACACCTTAAGGGCCTTACACAGTTTATATTGTGTCTTCCTGATGCATATTGTCAAACACATTTGCAAATAGTCTACAAACTAAGTGCCACTATTCCTTGGGGGACCCGAAGCTAATACCAGAACATGTATAGTTTCCTATTCAATTTTATATTTAGGGCAAGTTATAACATGAATGCCAAGAGAGGGAATTATTGCTGTGGATTTCTCTCAGGTCAGTGGGTGTAGCACCATACCTTGCCTCTAGATGGAGACATTGACCAAAGAAAGACACTTCCCAGAGAAGCCTCAATATGTTTTATCCAGATATGACAGTGGGGATCTAATGTCTTTTTTTTTTATGTGGCTCATTCATTAAAAACAAACAAACAAAAACACTAGTCATGGGATAACTAAAGACCACATTTATGAAGCAAACTTAAAGTGGAGGTTTACATTTGTATTTTATTTTCTCTCTCTTAAATGTGGATACACTTGTGGTCCACTGTGTGCATTATTTTTTTCTGAAAATCTTTGCGCCTGAAATCAATGATGGAATATAATGAAGTAGATTTCCTCAAGTGCTGTACTTCACTACAACTACACCTTACTTGAGTATTTCTGTTTTCTGTTACTGTATACTCCCACTCTACTACATTTTCGAGGCAAATATTGTACTTTTACTCCACGACATTTATTTGATTTCTTTAGTAATTAGTAACTTTGCAAATCATACAGTCATAGCCAAAGCAGCATATTTTAAAATCAATTTAAATAATCGGCAAGGTAATACAAATAATAATGGGTCTATACATACATGTTAATATATGTATAATTTACTTTCACCTGTACTTATGATAAGTACATTTAATATCAGATACTTTTAGACTTTTACTCAAGTACTTTTCATTTGGGCGACTTTCATTTTTAGCACAAGTAGTATGACTTTTGGATACATTGCCTTAAGTTACATTTGTTATTATTTTTCATTTATTATATTGCCATTCAAAATCTTTTATTATTTTTAGTTCAATTATGTATTTAAGTTTTAGTTAAAAGAAAAATATATTGACACATTTAAATTCAATGCTTATCTTTCACTCATCCGTATCAGCACTGTGACAAATAGTGTGTTTTACAGAGAAACCCTAACTTTATAAATATCAAAAGACAAGCTGACTATTATTAGTTTATTTATTCAGCTAATTTAAGGAAAAAAAGACTTGTAGTTCTGCCTTTTGGCCACAAAATGGTGCACAAGCTCCACAGTAGAAAGGAAACATCTCAGCAGCTCTGCAGCTGCAGGTTTTTACTTGACATCACTGCATGAGTCGGTAAAAAACATGTACACTGGAAAGCCTTACTTAATGAATAAACCTTCATGCAATGCTTTTATTTAAAAAATATACATCTAAAAATATATTACTCAGAAGACAATAGCCTATTTCCCTTTTTTTAAATTTTGGTTTATCTCAGGCCTGCAATAAGGCTCCATTTATTATGGCAGCTGTTAACCCACATTAAGAATAATACCAAAGAACAAAGAAAGAGCTCTTTGGATACATTTTTTATTTATAATTTCATGTATACAAACAAACTGCAGGTAAATTTGGAACTGAGTGTAAATGAGCGTACAGCATTACTGAGCAGAGGGTGTGAATGTACATGTGTAAGAAAGTGTTGAGGCAGGGCAAGGGCACCAGTTGGGATTTTAAGGGTCTATATTTAAACTCTCTGGTCTCCAGTTTCTGCAGCTGTCGCCAAGTTTAAGTTCAGCACCTTGAGCCTTTCTCAGCCCTGCTCTTGGGTCAGAGTTATAAACCTGCCAAACTCTGAGACGGAGAGAGTGAAGCAGAGAACCTCGCCCTGCCCTTCGGCTCGAATCTCCTGCAGCTTCAGAAAGTCTAAATTATCCCAATGTCATTGAACTAATGTTACCTGGCCAATTATCAGCTCATCCTCAACTTTAATGCGTCAGTACTACTACACGTCTTCTTCTTACACGCTTGGCGGACTGTTTTATGTTTGAAAACATTATCTCCCCCGTTCATCCCCTTTTGAGGTTTGTTTTTGCATTGGTTTCACGTTTGCTCCTGCCCCTTAATCAATTATTGTACAATCAAATCATTATTATCGTAGAAAAGGAATTTGCAAGCGGTCTCCATATTTCTCGAAGTCATTCAATTGTTTGTTATTTATTGTAACTGTCTGTGACATTTAGAGCAATAAACTGATTCAGCCAACACCATCATGGTGATAACATATTCCAGTTTTAGTTCAAGCTGTCCACAAGCAGTCATTTCTTTTTAGATGCTGACTTCATGGACATAGACAGCAGTAAGTCACATGTGATAATGACATTCTGCTTTTTATACACTTTCTCATAACAGGTAGCAAAAAGCTCATATTTAATAATAAACGCCATAGAAAGTTACTGTATCAAGCTAGCATCCTGATTATAGGTTGTAAGTTAAATACTGTCACAAATTGAGTACTACCACAACTACAGTACTACTACTACTATTAGCAGCACAGCAGACTGTATTGAAATATATATATTTTTTATTTTCATTCTATGTCATGCTTCAGTTTTATGCACACTAGTTTCTCCATGTCCATATTTTACTTTGGGTTGAATCTGTGTGTTTTTGTGTGTGTTGTGTTCTTTAGGTGAATATGTGAAAAGTCTGCATCTGCAAAAAAACCAAACATTTAAATTAATCCTGTACGGTTGAAATTAGTTGGTAAATGTTATCAGTACTGTTTCACATTATCTTATCAATGAAAATGAATGTCTCATCTCAATCTTAACTATTTAACTATTTTTTCAGTCTTTAAACTAATATTTATGCACGATTGTTTAGAAATCTTCTTTGTTTGGGCGCCACTTTAAAAGGACTTTGTTCTTCGCATCCTTAATATGAAGTGAATTCCAGTCAAATCACTAGTGCTAGTGAGTGTTTCTAAATGTGACCGTTAAATCTTCTGCTACTTCTCTGCAGGCAGCAGCAGCAGTTTGTTTGAAGACATGAAGGCAGCAGGATGATGAGAAGGCTTCTTCCTCTTCTCTGCTTCTCCTTTGATGAGTGAGTAGATTCACATAAATGTTTTTCCAACTGTTCCAGATGCAGCTTTAATAAAGACATCTCAGTCATTTTGATGTAGAGCGAGATGACAGCTCCTCTGTAGATAATTATAGCTGCCACATGTGATAAACATGTTGTTTACATATGACAAAGATCCTACTAATTTACCTCTGCAGCCTGTACTTTGTAGGCAGTGAAACAGTACTTCCATAGATAGATAGATAGATAGATAGATAGATAGATAGATAGATAGACTGACTGTGTGTCTGCTGAACTAGCGCCTTCTGTCCAGTGGCAGCTCTGTGCCTAATAACAGAGCTTAGCTGGCATACCAGAGCCGGTGGCACATTGGTGTAGCGGTAACTCAGAGAGAGCCTGGTAATTACCACCGGCCGCTGACACCATGCTGCAAATGCACCAGTCAGCACTGAGAGGACGAGCGGAGCATTTCGCCCTCCCTCCCTGCTGCCAGGATGCCCTGGTGATCAGCCGTGGCGCACGGGTGGTTAAAGGGAAGAAAGTGCCTCTCACCAAATCGCAGAAAGACAAACAAATCTCTTTCTTGTCTCTTTCTGCATCATTGATAAGAATCAGAGCATGGAAAACAAGTGGGAAGCACCCTATTCACCCTATGTTTTGTTGCAAATCTAAAAGTCTTCCTGCCCTTATCATGGCCCGTAAGCACTGAATGAGGAGTCCTGAAGGCTTTCTCTCAGGAGAGGCCCGCTGGAAAACATACTGCAGGGCCGGAATGGGAAGTTTATTTTGCTTGGTGCATGAATATCTGTGGGATGTGGGGCTCCGTGCACGGAGGGACTCCAGTTTTCTTCACAGAGGAGTTCATCACTGCGGCACCCTCACCTCTTCCTCCTCCTCCTCTGTCGCTGTCCTAGTAAATAATTTCACTTCATCCTAATTCTTCACACATTTTAATTTTCACGCCTTCCCTGTTCCTCTATCCCATGCAGGGTAAAATAGGCCCAGCAGCCTCTCTCTGGGCCTTTTGTCCCTGCTCAGGGAGACGTTTGGCACACAGAGGATCGTGTTACAACTTTCATTTCCTGAATATTTTTCTCCCTTTTTTTTTTCCTGCATGGAACCAAGAAGGGTATTTTATCCCTCTCTGCAGCATGAAGATGAAGGGCGAGGGGGAGCAAGATGGCAGCTCAGATTCGGGCTGCTGTCACTCCAACTTTGGCAAACAAATAAAGTACAAACTGCACATAGCTGCAGGGTAGCTGTGGTGTGGTGCAGGCACAGCGGGAGTGTGGATCATAGTGTGTGAAGTTGAGGGGGGTTAGTTACTTGAGCTATTTGTGAGCCCCGGGATAGGTGAGGTGATGCCTCTCAGGAGTGTGAGGTATATTTCATTATCCCATATCCCATACCACTTCCTCTTGTTGTGTCTGCCACCTCCTGCCACTCCCCAAAACCCCCTCGAGCCTGGAGCAGTGATGTGTCTGTGTTTGGACTCATGGATCTTTTCTTGGCTGCATATAGAGGCAGAACAACAAGCAGGATATTGGTAACAGTCTTCAGAATGATCAATTATTCATTCTATTGTGAAATAATGCCCATGATATGATACTAATCTCAGTCATTATGGCTTTAGTTATGTCTGGCTCCTTTCAAGAAACCATCAAGGCTCCTTCATGTCTTCACTGTAGGAAAGCAGACTAATCTCCGGATACAGTAGAGTAGATATCCTTGCTGAAAGAGTTACTATTATCGATATTTATATATTTATATATTTTTAAGTCTTACGGGGAAGTAACAAAGTCTGTTAAATTATCGTAGAAGTTGAGGCTGATTTGTTTCTATATTTTTCTTGTCGTCAACAATAAGAAAAGACCAAAACCAAACAACCACATCTTCTGTCCATCTCCCAATACTTTGGCGCCTTTCTTCCCTGATAGTTTGACACTTATTAAACTACTACTAGTGAATTAGTTTGGAGGGTAACCTCACTGTAGAATAGGTAATGTATTCTGAGTTAGACAAGTTATTTGGACACCATAAATAATTGTACTTTTGTGCTTTGTTAGATAAGAATAGCACATATCTATTAAAATTGTAAGATTGTTATTCATGTACAACAACAATGAAGAGAAAAGCCACATTAGGTCACTTGTGAGTGGAATCACAGATCATTGTCTGTTTAAATATTTCCACTGGATTTGTTAAAACAAGTATAATGATATAAGAGTATCACCAGACTTCTTCTTTAAAGATAATAAGTAATGTTTCTGCATAAAAATGTCTAAAATCGACAAGGCATTTGTTATTTATTTTGTTGAGTTGTGTACTTACATTATCCCAGTGTTTCCTGCAATTGTAAACCTGTAATTTTACCTGTGTGTTTCATTTGGTTGCCTATCGCTATAACTTCCTGGAGAGCCAGAGAGGGAGGAAGGAAGTCAACAAATGTGACTAAACATAATGTGAATATAACTTAAAACAGTGCAGTACTTAAAACAGTCCGGGAACATTTCTTACATACACTTAACACAACAACTCCCATGATCCCCCGCTACTTAAGTCATGTTTTGTTTTGATAGAGAGACCCCTAGCTGTAGAAATTACATACCGTGCGTTTAAGTTTTTTTAGTTTTTATGATGTACCTCTTCACACTTAATATAAGTGTCTCCTCATGTGCATGAGACATTTGCAGTAAAGGGTTGCTCCTGGAAAGAAAATAATCCTGCTTTATTTTGTTTGGGCCCTTTTATTATCTCATTCCCACAGTTTTTGCATGTAAAATCCATCCTCTACAGATCGCAGAGATAAGCTGATACAATGGCCTCCTTTTCAAAATTCAGATCTTTGATCTGGTGATTTTGTTTGTTTTTTCCTTCCTTTACATCTGCAATAAAACCAACAATGACTTAATCCCACTAACAAGTATTTCCTGCTTAGCTACAGCCAATATATATTACTCCACTCTGTCACTCATTGAGTTCAATCAAGACATGATTAAAAAACATGTATACTGTATAAACACGTCATCGAGCACACTGTTGGTGACATGCTCCTGCACCACCATGAACACTGGCACTGTAGTTTATTTTGAGTAAATTCCAGATGCACCTTCGTACCGCTGTAAACACTCACGAGAGCACCAAACATGTATTGCTCTGCAGCTGAAAATAGTCCCCAACAAAAGCACTATTTACTCGTGTTGAAGTGACATTTGCTTAAAACCACAGTGCCCAGCTGTTTAGGGAAACGTAGATAGCCTTTAAAAAAATGAAACTGTATATCTGTGACACGTTTAATCATTTTGTAACTTCATAGGAACCAAGGTTGAGAGGGAAGTCAAAGGCATTAAGAGAGCTTTTGGTCTTTTTATCAGATTTGTTGACGATTAGAAATATACAGATTAACTTCAGTTGTAACCTTTATGGCTGACAAAATGAGATAATTACCCATTGTCAGTTGAGGACAATTTAAGAAAGCCTCACTTTTTATTTTTCCTGGATTGAACATTTGCACCTGTACTTTTATTTTACGTACGTATGATAGTAAAATGATAATAATCCTTAATTATGTAAGACATTATAACATATGGTTTTCAGTTGTTCCTGCCCCTGTAAGGTATCTTCCTCTCTTTTCAGTCTTTTCTTTGACTCCTCGTGAGACATTCATTTGTCCCATCACCCATTAGAAGAAAAAATTACACCGAAAAATATGATTGATGATATGATGATGTTAGTGTGTGGATTTGTTTTAATTTGGATTTGAAAGGTTGAAACCACAAAAAAAATCTCCTCAAAAAAGTATTCCAAAAAAACAACCCAGACTGAAGTCACTTTCCTGATCAAACATATGAGACTAATGCCACTATCGGCTTTCTCTCCAAGCTCCAAAAATATACATATCTGATTCTCAGCAACCAGAGCTGGGTTTTGTCTCTGGAAGAGTCCGTTATATGAGCCTCTGCCTCCTGGCTGCATTTCTTTTATACAACTCCTCTCTCCTAGACGTTATACACACACACACGTCTTATCTTGTCCTTTGTCTTTTCCTCTTGTTTTAGAAATCCCCCCCGCCTTCATCAGGTAATGTATATGATGCAGTCCTTCACTCATTTGACACACAACATGCTATTTAACACCCTAATAGGCGGAGTCTCCTCCTCCTCGTGTCTGAACTCGGGGTCATGCATCACTCATCCCGACTGGAAGAAAGAGATAAATATTTCTTTCAGCTCCGTCACATAGGAGCTTCCTGTCGGACGAGGGGCTTCCTACGCTTGTGAGTGTAGGTTGTCTTCGGTCTTGCAGCTGCTGAATCAGTGTAATTAACATTTTTGTAGACAGAGCAGCGTAATCCCTCTGATCTCTATAGAGTTATGTCAGAATTATATAGCAGACGCCTGCTACTTCCATGTAGAAAATGTTTTGTGAGTTTACTTTAATCAGTTGTGTTTCCTCACACACACACATACACACTCCAAGCCTATGCACACACATTCACACACACACACACACACACACGCACATACACACAGCCTGCATCTGCCTCTGGGTACGTCCAGGCAGGAACATTGTCAGATCCATGCATCATTGGTAAGAAAATCTCTCTACCCCCCCTCCCCTCCCCTCTGAGGCAGACCTGAAAAGATCCTTTTGTCCCTCATCACCCGCCTGCCCCCACACTCCCTTTCCTCCCCCCTCTCTGACACACACACCCCTCATACAGCCTGTGGTTATGGATACCTGGGACTGTCTCCCATGTGGGGTAAAGCTACCTGCAGGCACCAGACCGTGGAACCAAAAGTTCCTCAGCTTTGGATTTTGTCCTTATAAACGGTGCACGCTGACTTTTAATGCCAGAGAAAACATCAAACCAGACGGCGCAGACTCATGCAGGCTACTCTCCATGTTTATTTGCACACGTCAGGGCCCTTCCTGCTGTTGATTTAGAGCCACTGCCACTTACGCCTATGTCAAATGAAATGCCCTGTTGATGACTCGGCCTCTGTTTGCCATCAGCAGCTGTTGTTACTGGCACCGGCGTGCTTTAGGCTGACGTTAGCTCCAGCTTTTGTCATCTATAGGCTGGAGCATGCCTGCCACTTGTTGCGTGGCCGATGAGAGGACGACACAATGGCTGATACAGCAGATAGATTTATGGCTGCAGACTTTTCGTCCCTCCGGGTTCGGAAGCGAAGGATTCGAGGCATGATTAAAAGCACTGTCAGAGTTTCCGTGTTGGATTGATTTTAGTCTCTTGCACATCCTGAAGGTGACTCCGATAGCCTCCCTCTGTCATGTGGCACAGAGCCTGTTTAATCCTCGCTGTGTCTGTACCCTGCCGGACATGTTGTCATTAGATTAACAGGTATGAGGAGTCACTTTGGTGGCTTTGTGATCACCTGTTTGTTAATTTGTGAATATTTAGCCACACTGTGTGCCAAGAGTGAAGGACACGTGCTGTGGGCAGAATTATATCTGATCTGCAGGACCTCTGCTCTCTGCTGACCTCTGCTGAATGTGACATTTGGGCAGGACACTTTCGACTGTAGGCTTTTAGGATAAACTATTTAAAATTAAAATACTACTACATACGAGTTAAACCTTTGTATTGACATTGTCTTGGGCTACAACACAAAATGCTCCATTATTAGAAATGACCCTCTTCTTAGTATAAAATAAATTTCAGTCTTTATCTACAGTGTTTTGTTGTTGTTTTTCCCAGAAATCTTTTTGAATGAACACATTTTTGTTGCCATTTTGAAGTTAAACTCCTGTTTTCTGCTTGAAGTTAGACTGCAGAATGTAAATTCACCAGCAGGGCTGCAACTAGCTACTGTATTAACGTCGTTATTGATTAATCTGAGGATTATTTTCATATTCAATTAAAAGAATCATGTAGTCTGTAAAATGTCAATTAATTGATCACAATTTTCCAAAGTGATGTCTTCAAATTGCTTTTTTTGTCCCTCCCAACAGCCCACAAACCCCCAAACTCCACATGTTCTGTCATAAGTGACGAAAAAAGCAGCAAACTCTCACATTTAAGAAGCTCGGACCAACAAATGTTTGACATTTTGCTTGAAAAACGATTTAATAATTGTAGAAATAGTTGGCTATTAATTTTCATTAAATTGTCTAATTGTTGCAGCTCTACTCACCAGTGGTGTAATGTTCAGTAGTATGTTTACTTAAGTACCAAACTTAAAGGTCCTAAATACACATTTTCTCCCCCAGCTTCTCATTGAGTGATGAGGTCATATATAAACACACTATTTTCTGCTTAAGTTAGAGCGATTTCTGTATTTTTGTCTCTGCTCTTACTGCTGGTTTGCACTGGCTCAAGTTGAAAGAGGTGATTTCACATATTTCATGGCACCAATCGGGGTTTAACAACATTACAGCTAGAATTGAAAGTTATGCGGTTGTTTGCTCAGGTTTTACAGGCCACTGCCAATCACAACTGATCAAACCACACCCACTCAGTCCTGATGAAGCAGAGTATCTGAGTTTTTGAGGGTTAAACAGTATAATAATTATATCCAACAGTTTTTTCCCCCCATCTTTAAAGCTGTGCTATGTAGTTTTGGAGAAGAAATTTTAATGAGATCACTGACTGATTTTTTTTTAATGCCTAGGCAAACTAAATAAACAAACTCTCTTTGTTTTCATGACTCAATAAACTGAATAAACAAACTGACCTTAAAGGACAACACAATTTCATGCTGTTTTACTTTGTTTACATTTGGCGGACCCTGCCACCTTTCTAGCTTCAAACAGTGTTCTGGGGACCTTATTTTCCTCCGAGCACAGCTTGTTTATTCAGTTATGGAAAAAATGATTATCTCTGATTTGAATTATTACCTCATTAATATTATAGATATTAAATTTCTGATATTGAATTTCTTCTCTAAAACTACATAGTGCTCCTTTAACTTTAACTTTTGCTTATTTAGTCATACATAGTTAATGTCACGGAGAGATAATTAAGATTTTAAACCAAGTGTTCAGGGGCGGTAAGTATAATTTGAGGTACAGTATTTGTACTAAGTGGTATTTTCATTTTATGCCCCTTAACACCTCTACTCCTTTCACTTCTACTTTTTTTTGGGAGGGATTTTTTACAAATAAAACATGTCATAATTTGATATATATTATGATGCATTGTTATACTGTAGAATAAATGACAGAACAGTACTTAAAGTAGCTCAAATAAAACATCACATCTGCATCTAGTAATGATCCAATAACATAATAATAATAAAAGACTGACAGGGGCTTTTCTGCATAGACTATTTTTACTCCTGATACTTTAAGTACATTTTGCTGTTAATACTAGAATGTTGGACGCAGGACTTTTGCGTAATATTGGAGATTTTAAAATGTGACTTTGCTACTTCTGCTTCAGTAACTGATCTGAATACTTCTTCCAACACTGACTCTTGCATTTTACATTTCGAATTAAAAAAGAAACACTGACCAAACCTACTACTGATGGAAGGTCTGCTGAGGACAGCCAGACAGACACATCACTCAAACCAGCCATATGGAGGTCTGTGTGTGATAGATGAGGAGCACAGCCCTGGTGTTTTTAGTAGACCTGAGGGGCTCAGAGAGAGAGAGAGACAGGGAGGCCTCTGGGATGCAGAATACCTCAAGGTCCCTCCACTGAAGCCGGGCGCTGCAGCCCTGCAGCCCCTGCAATCTTCGCAATCAGGCAGTAACGCTAGCAGCGACTGTTTCAGATTATGCTCAGGAAATCCTCTGTGCTCTCTGCTCAAAACAATTTACCCTGACATGAGCCCAAAGAGAGGGTAGGGGGTGGGGGAGGAGGGAGAGAGCTGTCCACACCAGAGTCCTCAGACCACCATTTTAAATCTACTGTTTATTATTATTATTATTATTATTATTATTATTATTATTATTATTATTATTATTATTATTATATTAGCTGGATTTGCTTATTATTGAATTGTATGATGACGTCTATAAATGTGGGAGTGTCTAATTGAATTTCAGCAATTATATGTCTCCGAGCACATATCATTTTTTTTTAAAAAGGGCATCTATTTTGATTTAATCAGGAAGTGAACTTTAAACTTGTTTGTTTTTTTCTCATATGGGATGTTTACCATATATATTTTTGTCAGTATATCCAGGGCTAGTGAAGGTTGAGGGTTGAGTGGTGGCTCTTTCCCATGGCCCGGAACCGACAGAACAAACTCTCGGAGAGAGCAAAGAAAACACGGCAACAAAAAGCCAATGATCCGCAGCAGTCGGGCTGAAAAAGGAAAAAAAAAAAAAAAAATGACGGAAAGAAAAAACCTCCTCTCTCCTTCAGCCAAACATGCATTATGGAAAAGACACGACCAGAGCTGCTTCGTGTGTGTACACAACAGCCTCCTGACAGACAGACAGACGGACAGCTGCTGATGTTGACTCACATTTGTATGATTAAATTTGCCTTCATGACTCTGTGTTTGAATTATGTCTTGAATTACCATGATTATTGTTTTGTTTTTTTAAAAACAACACAAAGAACCAGTAGAGCAGGCTTTAATCTCTACCACAAAATGACTCATAATATTTTTGATATCCCACCAGTGCGGATTTAAATTGCTTGCTTGGCGTTTTCTGCCTGTATTTGAGAATAAATCCATTCTGAGCGACACGCAAAACACCACTAAAAAAGGTCAACAGGAAAAAAAAACCCTCAGGATTAATTAATGGTAAATTATAGTCCCGATTGGTTTGTTTGCACAGGGCCAGAATCCACGCATTAATTTCTATTTTTTCCTCTCGAAATACACAAATAACACAGAGACAAATGTATTACTTTTGTTTTATTGGAAACTAATTACCATGGCTCTAATCAAAACGTTACCTCTTAGTTTCCATCGCAGGAGGTTGCTATAATTCTTTTTATCTCAACAAAATATCATAAATTAAGCAAATGGGCAGTCCAGTTAAGTGTTTCGTTGAGTTAAGAGTTTCAGACACGTCCTGTTTGTGTGTTTCCATGTGCGGGAGGTGAAGAAAACACCTCTCGTCACGGTGGGGGGGATATACAGGTTAAGCGCATAAAGGAATTTTGTTCTAACCAATTTTAACGACAGACAAGTCAGTCTATATTATAAGGTAGGCTACTATAGTGTTATTTCATACATGTACTTATCAGTCTTCTTTTTTCTGCCTTTTGTTTTTTGTAAAATAGAATAAATCTGGCAGCCTCTTTTAAGAGCCCAAATCCACAAGACTGGAGGTTAGAGGTCCCAACAAGGAGTCCTGCAGTTGGTGCGGGTGTCCGTGCATGCTGTGCACCGGCTGTGGGGCCCCCAGGCCGGACATGGAGTACGCGGAGGCTCCCGGGTGGCTCATGTTGCCCTGAAGCAAAAGCGCTGAGTTCTGGTCGGGGCTCTGAGGTGGAGAAAACTCGTCCTCCGAGCTGGACATGAGAGACTTTCCTCCGTCCAGCGGGGACAGCTGGTTCTGTTTGTTGCCGCCTGCGTTGTTGTTTTCACTGTTCTCTCTGGAAAAATGACAACAAGGGGAAAATGAGCGCAAACACGCACAGTTTTGGAAGATGGCTTTAAATGTGTGTGTGTGTGTGTGTGACATTTTGGAGCAGCCATTATTATTTTATGCAGCAGCACCAAAAATATATCAAGCCAATGCCTCGAAGAAAAACGAATTATTTTTTATTTCTCTACATTTTTTTTTTTTTGCGTGTAAAATGTTTTATTTCTCTTTATGACAGATGATATTTGATAACTTAATAGGCCCATTAAACAATGTGTTGTGTGACTTGCTCCAGCCCACGTAACCCAGTTTAACCTTTAACACGGGTCGCAAAAAGGAGAAACTTCTCCAAAACTGGGACCGTTTCGCTCTCTGTATTTTTTCCATCATTATTAAATATCACATTGTTCTCATTTCCGAAGCGGATGTTTGATGTAGTTTAGATTATTATTCAGGTTAGACACGTTGAACGAGTCCATCATTTGTCAACAACACGCTTCTGTTTACTATCAGGTCATGACTCATATGGAGGACTAAACATAACCAAAATGAAGAAATACAAACAAACTTCTGTTGGAAATAAAATGACTCAGGTAAGAAACACGCTCCTATTTATTTTTCTACTTTTCTTGCAGTGTATCATCAGAGTTCTTGTTGTTCCTGCACTCTTTCACTCTCGTTGCTTGCAGCCACATTTTACGTTATTTCCTCTAAATCCAAACCTTAATCTGCTCTTGAAACATGCAGAAAAACAGAGAAATGTATTTGTTTATAAATGACAAGCAGCACCGAGGCTGTGTCGGTGAGACGTACCTCTCCTTCGCCTCTGCGGCTCTGTCCCTCTGCCGTCTGTTTTTGAACCAGTTGCTGACCTGCGTGGTGGTCAGTCCTGTGGCCTCGGCCAGCTCTCTCTTTTCCCGCGGGGACGGGTAGGGGTTGTGTGTGTACCACTCTCTCAGGACGCCCCTGGACTTCTCCTTAAAGCAGTAGCTGGTCTCCTCGCCGTCCCATATCGTGCGGGGCAGCGGGAATTTCCTCCGCACCCGGTACTTCCCTACGGCTCCGAGCGGCCGGCCGCGCAGCTTCTCCGCCTCCACGTAGTGCGCCTTCAGCCAGAGCTGCTGCAGCTTCGGGTGGTTGTGCGGAGAAAACTGGTGGCTTTCCAGGATCTTGTAGAGCTCTCGGAAGTTCCCCCGGTGAAAGGCCACCACCGCCTTGGCTTTGAGGACGCTCTCGTTCTTGTGGAGGTGATCACAAGCGGGTAGAGACCACAGGAAGCGGCCGAGCCTCTCTAGGTTTCCTCCCTGCTGCAACACCTCGCAAACGCACGCCACTTGCTCCTGCGTAAACCCGAAGGACGGCAATATAGACATGATGTCCGTGCTCGCTCCTCCGTCCAAAACGTCGGTATCCAAAACGAAAGCTGTCGTTGATATTCTGTGATTATGTCAGTGTCTTGTCGCGATGCAATCCGGTGCGATCCGTCCGCGCAGCTCGGGCCTACAGGCTCTCCACTCCGCTCCAGCCCCTGATGCGCGCAGCAGATTGGGATGTTGATTGTTGGGACAATTTGTTCCTGTTGGAGATATGTCAGGCTTAAAGGGAGCCTGTGCGTTTCGGTGATTGGCTCTCCCTCTGCCCTGCACCGTGTACAGCAGAGCAGGACTGAGTTTGCAGCTCCGTTTCCTCCCCAGAGGCAGTGCGTCAGGGGCTGAAATAGGAGCGCTCCCACCTCCCGCCCCCACAGTCCCTCTCTCCCGCTCCAGCGGCCGAGGGAGCAGAGCAGCACCTAAACACTAATCAATTATTACAGACCTCTTAAAAAGCCTTATTAACATGTTCTGAATATACATCTTCTGCACTGGTGGTGACTTATAGGCTTTCCCACGTGGTGGGGGCAAACAGCACGCTGCATCTCCATATAGGTTATCTGTAATCACACTCGGTGGAGGGTGAAGCCACAAAAACACAGCTTTTTATTTGTGGAGGAAAGTATATCTGCTTTTTAAGGCTGAAACATCTTTTTTGACACACCCTAAAACAATGCCACGTTATAAACAGCCAGTGCTGTTGAAGATTTTATGAAAAAGAAACTAAATAAAACTTCAAATCTTCATAGATTTTTGCTTTTTTTTCATCTTTTTTCACCAACTGCAGGTTTATTTACCATCACAGCTGATCATGGTTAACGCCCACCACCTTAATTACATACAGATTGGACATTTTGTTGTATTCACACCTTTCCTGCTCTATTAATTACCGAAGGTGTTTATTTTATGAGGTGATATAATTTAATAAGCTCCTATGATAGTTGGGTCCATGCGCGCCATTACGCACGTCTTTTATATGAGAGACCTGGAGTACCTGCCAAACGTGTCATGGGACATAGACCACCGGTAGGAAATCAGCCACTTAGGAGTGTATATGTGTGTGTTAGAGAGAGAGAGAGAGAGAGAGAGAGAGAGAGGGGGGCTGATATGAAATACCACATGGTCTTTGAGCTGCTACTAGACAATTTGACAAATGTCTTCAGGATTGGAAGGAACAGATCGCAAACAAATCCAGCAGCATTCACGTTTTCCTCACTGAGTATAAACTGGCAAAATAAAGTGTTTTCAGACTTTAGGCCTATTTGTGTGTATGCTTGATGTCAAGTTCGGATGATTTCCTCACATTGAAGACTGAAAATTAATATCAAGTACCGTCTGGGCAGATGCAGAGTTTTTGTTTTTTTGCTGCATCATCACGTGTTTTTCAAGAGATCCTTCTGGCCCTGCAGCCTCCATGTATATTTCAAGGATTAGACGGGCACCGCACTGGCTCCAGTGTTTTCTGTGGGCTGAAACACTAAACCAATCCATTAGTAAATGAGTTCTCTGCGACACTGGTTCTTGGTGGTGCAGTTGTTGGTTTGAGAGCCATATAGGCTGGATCACATTTCTTTATCTGCACCAAGAGTCTGAAACTAAACTCCCTTTCAATATGTTAAGGAACAAAGATTTTGACCTCCGGAAAATAATATTCAACCTAAACAAATTCACACTAAAGAGAGAAGATGACCTAAAGGATTTAACTATAAAGATAAAAAGCTCTGAAGGTTTTTTGTTTTTGTGGCGACGGACACCTGAAAAAACAGATATGCAGTGAGAGGTTCTCGGGATGATGTGTAATTTAACCTGCAAGATTAAAACGCTTGAGATGGTTTTCAAAATAAAAGAACAATTTCCTTTAACATAGGGTATGTGAGCATTTCTTTACTGAATAAAATAAAATGCAGGCAGAATGACTGAGGGATCATCAGGTTTAATCAGGCCATGGGGTTATTTCAGCCTTGAAACATGTTGTTTTACCCATTTATCGGATATTAGTCTGGACCCAAACAGCTAATATCCTCCTGAATGGCCGGCTTGTATCCCTCGGTGCTGAAATTAAAGTTTGGCTGCAGGAAGTATCAGATTATTGGCTGAGACACACCTGATGTCACAGCTACCTGCCAGTTCTTAGAGTTAATTTCAACCCTTTCTCACCACATTTGGATTTTGATGCCTTTTATCCTGCAGAGGAACAAATTACGCAGACGTGTTTTGCACTTAATAACGAATAGAAACGCCACCTCAGACTCCTGCAGCTATGCGTTATTTTATAAACGTAAAGTCGGTTTGGAAGAACAGCTCAATTGTCTAGTCTCGACAAACACACCCACGCCATATTCCTTAAACGTGATTCAATTAGCGCATCTCCTGATGTAAACGTTGAGCCGTGTCTTTAGTGGACACGCAGGGCTCTCAGGCCACTTTAGCTCGGGGTCTATAGCTGCACTCTGTGTGTAAAACCTCAGTGCTTCAGTAAATGAGCTGTCTGATGAGCGGCTCTCGGGTTTCTCTAATATCTCTACCACATTGCGCCACCGCCTCCTCCTTTAACCCGAGCGAGCAGCCCGGGGGGCGAGATTATTTCAAGATGTGGACTCTCTCTCTCTCTCTCTCTCTCTCTCTCTCTCTCTCCCTCCGCCTCCACCTCCACCACGGCCAGTGCTGGGCTCCTCACAAGTAATGCAATACTTAGGTAGGCTATCACTCGTTACTCCTTTCAAAAATGGGCCCTATACACGGATCCCACAGGCTTTTCTCTCCCCTTTCTACCTCCAAAAAACCGCAGTAAAGTCAGCCCTCGCCTCTCCCGCTGGAAGCTCCGGGCTGCTAAATATCACGGATGTTCCAAGTTTTAGTCATTCCGGAAAAAAGTCAAATGAGTCAGAATGTTTTCACCACGAGAAAATAAACTTTTTGCCATTTCTCATTAATGCGAAGTGGGCCTGCGAGGAACGCGTGTGTGTGTGTGTGGGCCCCTGTTTATTGAAATATTTGACCTCCTCACAGATTCTTGGGGTGAAAACGACATATTAATTAGTGATAGATGCAGCAGCCGCGATCCAACTCCTGGAGAAATTTGTTACACCGTGAAATATAGCCGTGCGCAGCGATCCGGTCCTGAGGGAGACAACGAGAGAGAGAAAGAGGCTCAACTCAGAGCACCTAATAAAAATGTCATCATCAAAAAGCCCGTGTTTCCTATTGGAGGGTTTATTTTTTAGAAAATGTGGAGGAAAACTGAAACGAGCGCTGGCTCACTGAACAGATGGTTTTCACTCCCATTTAAATCCAAAGTGCTATTTCAGCTGCATCGACTGGAACAAAGCCGATACTGTTTAAATTAAGTGAAAAATGTCACGTTTGGTGCCAAATCTTTGCGTTTTTTGGTGACATTCAGTGGAAGCCACTCAAAAAAATAATGAAATAAATAAATAAATAGAAGAATTTATTTATTTGAAACATCAATAAAAACAAAAACAAAAAGGAATCGTGTTAATTTATAAGTAAACAATCTCACACACTCGTGGAAGTGCGTTTGTTATTTTATAAACGTACTACAAGCACATTAATATAAAAACAGCTACTCATTTCTGGCTTTTATTCACAATTCAATTAATCCAATCAATAGTTTTGTCACCGGCTCACTGTTTCCGGTTAATTAAAAATGTCCTAAATGTGCCTTTAATTAAGAGTCAAAGCGGTTTATTCGGTGAGGTGGGAGGAAAAAAAAAAAAGTGCAGCTCCTTCTCTCAAAACAAAACACAACTGTTGACATGAGTGAGTTAAATGAAATTGGAGCCGCAATTATCAGCTTAACAGAGTTTCCTGTCATGTTGGAAAATTAGACCTGGTACAAGTGCACCGGGGTTATAGCCCCCCCATCAAATCATTACGCATTTCCTCAGAGGACCACCTCCACAAATATGCAATTACGGCCCTCGGCTTTTTTTCTTTTTACAGTCCTCTTCTCGGTAAACACGCCCCGGGCACAGAGATGAAGACATTTGTTGTCTTTTTGGTTTAGGGAAAATCTTTTCCTTTTTTTTAAAGTACTAAGTAAACAAACCAGACGGGCAGACAAACACATAAACAAACAGAAGGAGGGATTTTTTAAATGGATGTTTCTGCTGCCTTTCTGGCAGGGAGGGGGCGCCATGACAATGCGATCATAAATGTGACTGAGAGGATGTGTGTGTCCGAGAAGATGATGCAGATTTAGAGCATTTGAGCAACAGCAGGTGTGTGTGTGTGTGTGTGTGTGTGTGTGTGTCTGATCTGCTCTGCTCCTGTTACAAAGTGCTGCTTTTCTCTTTTGGAAACACCGTTTGACCACTGTGGTGTGGATGGTGATGCTGCTTCCCAGCTGCTGCCTCTCTCTCTGTGTTTGTGTGTGTGTGTGTGTGTGTGTGTGTCCCTCTCTCACACACACACACACACACACTTAAACCTCTCCTTATGATTTTCAATCCTTGCAGAACAAACTGGTGAATCGTGCCATCTTCGCTTTCCCACACTGGATGATGAAGTGGACACATACCTTCCACTCTGCCAAGCAACAACTCAATTATTTTAAGTGGAGGTAAGAGAAGAGTCTACAAGTGTTGAGGACATTTATTTCCCCTTTCTTAGTTCATAAACACTCCCTACTTTCCACAAGCGTGGACGCAGCCAGTAGTGGATTTAGTTTCTGCCAGGAGGGAGAGCTCCTCTCCAGCATGCCTTGGCCAGTAGTGGTGGGTCTGTGCGAGCAGGCTGGTACCCGCTGACCCCTGCCCTCTCATTAGTGGGACGTGGAGCTGTGGAGTACCGTGCTCCCCAGGTCATGTTACATATGGCTTGCAGTCTGCTGCGCCGCATTAAATGTCAGCTTTGAAACCATCTGAAAGATCAGAGGTCAGTGTTTTTAATAAGGCCAGAGTTCTGGGGGAGTTCCCTCTTCTTTCTTTCTCTTTTTTTTATTACTGCAAGTTTTACATTGCATGTTTTAAATTGTAGACAAAATCATCCACTACTTAGGTATAAGGATGTCCTGATTTTGACAACAAAAGGAGGCTGTAAGATGGTAAAATTCAACAGCAAACTGTCCCCAGTCCCAATGTGAAATGTACTACGAGTCCTCATGTGAGGGGACAATTGTGCTCCTTTCCTGTCTAATTTATAGGCACAATACAAAGGTGGAATTTGGAGTTTTCTCTGGCCCCCTCCCCGTGAGACCCATGGACCAAGGGCTCCTGCCGCGAATGGGATATTGTTCTGGGCTCCAACAAAGCTGTTTTCACCCTCTTCAATATTACAGGAGGAGTTACCTGATACCTAACAATCAGCTAATCCACTGCCCATGGCGACGAGGTCACCTGTGCACAGGTAACTTTATCCCGTTGCCTGCCTCTCCCTCCCTTTCCCGCTATAGTCTCTCCCATTTTTTTTCTCCTCTCTCTCTCGGTGCCTCAACAGTGAGCACAGACAAACAGCCTCTGTTTATTTAGGTCATCAGTTAGATCATATATAACTCCTCCAGCCAGGATCCGCTGAGAGGACAACTCCTATAATCCACCACAGACACGCTGTGAATAAAATCAAATCCCCCGCTGTTTGTCCATTTGTCAAACTTTGTCTCCATCTTATCTCTGCCTCGCTGGTTTGGTCGGGTGCCCGCTGAGCGAACAAGTCTTGGGTGGAAATTCATGAATTTGAGGAGAATCCCCTCAAGCCGTGAGAGGAGTTCAGGCTCTCAGTGTCTGTGAGTGACAGCGCCTCACATTCATTCTTCCACATGTTGAAGAAGTAAGGGCACACTGGGAGGGGGTTGCTCGGCCTTCGCTCAGGGGGAAAGGGCCGTTGGATTGGGCTTAGCTGTGGGGAGCTGCAGACCCCCCACCCAAAAGGAGCTTTACCTCTGGAAATCTCATTGCTGTTTATTTGAATTACAGGGGCTGAGATGAGAAAAGGAGGGCTAATGAACTCCAGGTTGCCAGGCATGTGCAAACGATCACTGCAGGTTTGCAGAGAGCAGCACCAGGTTCGCTGGATTACTGCATGCCACTTTCACCCTCACAGTTTGGCTACATAGGACTCTTAAATGTTGGGAGGACATATGCTTTTTGTCTGGCACACACTTACATTCATTACACACACATGTTGTGCCTCTAAAAGTGAACATGTCTTAATTTTATCATCTTGAAGCTAGAAAGAATTTTTAAAATATCAGTTTTATGTTTTTATAAATATAAACTTTTATTGCAGTATGGAGATTTAGAAAAATACATTCACATAATTTCAGAAACATATAATTCAAACTAAGATAAAAAAAACAAAAACAAATGACCGTCAGTTCTGCGATTTGCCCACGACTCATTTTTGGTATATGACATTAAAGCACTGAGAATACTTTCAATGAAGTGTCCATTCAAATTGATGGGATTGTGTCATGAGTCCTGACAAAGTAAAGAGTTCACTCGTATGAAGACGTGTGATGCACTGATAGATGAGTGTGGTGAGAGTTGGCTGTGAGGCTGAAATGTGCTATTAAAGTCATGTATGACAGCGAGGAATTAGGCTCCTGTTGTGAAACGCACCGGACACACTTGACAAATGGGCTCCACATTTTCTTGTCTTTTCCCTCGACTGACACCCAGCAAATGTGCCGGTGACAGCAGCGGCGGTAAATCTCTGAAACTGCAATGTCACTGCCTGCACACCGAGGCGAAAGCTGCGACCGGGCTTTACTTTCAGTGTTATTCACAAAACAAAGGTAAAAGGCACTAGTGTCCAAAACATTATGAGGCCATGCAAAGAGAAATTATGACAATCCCTTTATAGAAAAATATCATTCATGATTACTGACATTTGGAGACACATCATAATGAAACAGGATATAGTAAAGCATCATCACATCTAGTTAACATACAATGAGTTGCAGCATTATAAACAACGTATGATGGACAACATGTGAGGCCGACAGCGTGACCTCTCGGTCATCATTCATGTCTCGGTCTCACAGGTTGATGATGAGGCTTGAAACTTGAGTCATCACTGAAATAGTGTGCATTTGTTGAGGTGTGTCACACATGACAAACCCTCCAACATGAAGGCTGTTTCAAACATTGTAATGTCGTTATGGTAGTGCAAATGCCAGAACAGATCGATGCCATTGTGTATTTTAAGTAGCAGGAAGGCACATTCGTCTTAACTCTAGTCCCTTTTTCGACACTCCTAGATCATTTGGTGTGATATAAAGCACAAAAGCAGGGTTTTGCAGTGACTTGAGAGGCATTCAGAGAATTTAAAGTGATTACTGAAGGACACTTTTTTCCTAAAACAGCAGCTTTGTGTGTTAAGCGACCTACTCTCCGTATGTGTGTGAGCTGTCGCTCTTTAACCCACCATTTTCATAGAGGCTGTCTCCCTCTTCCCCCTACTGAATGACCTTTTTGGTTTGACCCAGATGACGCATTTAGTTTTGGAGGAACATCCTGGTCACATGACTCGAGGCATTCCAGCACCTGCTCCCACGGATCAAATCCGCTCAACAGGAAGTAGCAGGTGTTGTCTATAAAAATGCACATTTAAACACGGCTCCGACTCACACAGCGACTTCTTCTGTGAGCCTGTAACAGTCGTAACGTTCCTTCTAACGAACAGGGCTTTTAAAAACATGTCATAGACTTTTATTTAGTTTAAAGATAAACTGATAATGCCCACCCACAGGGCTCCTCTCTGACTAGAGTGCATTGTAAAAGTCAAATGAACTACAAATAATTTAACATTTAAAGGAAATGAATGGTAAAAAAAAACCACACGCACACACACGCACACTAAAGTAAAAAGATTCACCATATCGCTGCTTTGGGGCGGACATGAGTGCTTCTGCGAGGAGGGAGGTTTGAGGTTAAAGGTCAGCCATGTCCTCCTCCATCTGCACTGTCTGTAGTTTGGCTAGCTCCTTCCCCTCCACGGCCTCCATCTCCCCACACATCACCCGCACCATCTCGTTCACACCCCCTGAGCCCACCTTGTTCTCTGAAAGGTTCATGTAGTTGTTGTTCATGCCGGAGCCCATCAGGTGTGAGGGCCCCCGGGCCACCTCGTGGCCCCCAAGATACTCTGTGGGCTGGAGGTGGTGGTTGCTGGGGTCTGTTTGTGCCATCAGGGGCGTGCTGACGGTGAGGGTGGTGTAGACCTCTGGCTCAGGGCTGGACGAGCTGATGGCGGAGACCTCGGTGGTCGAGGCGGGACCTTGGCTGGAGGGGACCTCTTCTGAATTGGGGGTGGTGTAGCTGAGCTGACCACTGGGGTCCAGGTGGAGCCCGTGGTGGTAGGAGGAGTAGACACCTCCCTCCAGAGGCTCCTTCTTGATGGACGGCTGGCCAGCGTTGCTCATGTTGTAGAGGACTGTGCTGTGGTGCAGGGACGTCATGGTCAGCTTGTCATGCTGCTGGAAGGAGTCGTCACTGGAGGAAGTCACTGCTACATTGTTCAGAGGCAGGGTACCTGTGGTGACACAACATTGGATCAATCAATACAGTATCTACACCTCTACTAGTCTGAGGAGATCCCATTCCTCCCCTTCTCATTCCTTATGCTATGTTTCATGTTCAGCAGGCCGTGGCCCAAAAGTTGCTGTTGTGTGTCTCACACACTCTGTGCTCTTTAAGTTCAACCCTGCGGTGCCCCAGAGAACGAGCGTTAAAGCCTGCCAGGACTCAACAGCAAGCTGCAATTTTCTGTTTTTCCTTATTATTCATCCCGGTGTAGATTCTCTGCTTCATGTCAAACTAAGTGCTGCAGTGGCTGATTCCCTGTTAGTGCGTTTCATGGCCTCTGATTGTCTGAAACATATTTCCCCTCCTCCCTGCTCTGCACATCAAGAGCGCAATGATGATGAGTGATGGTGACTTCAGAACTTGTTTTTATTCATCTCTGGGGTTTTCAAAGGACCACCTCTTCTATGTGTGTGTGCATGTGTGTGTGGCCCTTCCCTGTTTCCTCTGCTCTGTGTTATGTGTAGTATCAGCCATTTGGGCTACGGCCCAAACACAGACAAGCCAAGAATGAAGCAGCTCAGATATATTGGGTTGACGTAGTAGAGACCTGTTGACAAACCACGGACACGTAGCACTGCACTGGAACATTTAGAGGGCGAAGGGCACCACAGATTGAGAGAGACATATGAGAATAAAACATGTATAGTTTGTTATAATAGTGGAGTAGATTATGTCTGGAGATTGGTTATCCTAATACACTGATATATCTTACTTAAGTCTGTCCCTGCTCTTCAGTGCAGCTCTATTACAAACTTTAATGAATCAACTTGACTGCTTAAAGGCAGAATCAGCAGGATTTGTGGCTGCAGTTTGTAAATGAAACATTCAAAGTGGCTCCTCCATTTTCGTAGCTCCCTTTTGGATTCATCCTTACGATCTGGCACCTGATTGCTACACCCCATTCCTCACACTCTGTTATTGGCTGGGGGACACACACCCACTGCCCAAAGGTGGACGCCCAGAAACATCCAGAACACAGCAAAATAAGAAAATACAGGAAGAGCACCACACACTTGTACTGGGTGATTAAGAGGGATTCTTTTTGCTTAGGTCTATAATTTGTTTTCACTCATTTTGCCTTTATAGAGGGGGGAAACGTGCAATGAATGCCTCTAAATCTCCATTACTATACAATATTAGCCAAGCCTTGATATGATTGGTTTAAATGATCCGAACCAACCTTGTGTGATTGCTGAGGAAGATGAGGCAGAGGAGAGCTGCAGTGGAGGAAGACCCACATCGCTGTTGAGTAATGAGCTGCCATCACTGTCGGGGACTCCACTCGGTACCTGGACCAGGCTGTAGCCACCCAGCTGCAGCGCACCTGACGGGGAGCTGAACGTGAGCACAGAGGAGCCCCCGTTCTGGGCAGCCATGGTGTGAACCCCCTCCAGCTTCACCTCCGCTCCGTTCACACAGCCTGCGTAGGAGGCGTAGTGCAGGGCCGAGTCCTCAGCAGAACTGCCCAGTCCCTTCTCATGACCTGTCTGCATCTGCATGTCCACTCCTGACCCCCCGAGCAGCACCCCTCCAGACGACCTCAGAGGGTTGAAGGCCAGGGGCTGGATGCCCAGATTGAGCCCGTTGAAGAGGATGTTTCCAGGTGTGTGGAGGTAAGACGAGCCACCGTTGTGAAACACGGTGGAGGAGGTGTTACTGGTCACAAGGCTGCCATTGTAGAGCCCGCCACTGCTGGATCCAGGGGGCAGCTTGATGTCCCCGATCTGCTGGATGACCACCCCACTGTCCATAGGCCCTGTCTGAATGGGAAGGGCCCCATGTGTGATCACCCCATCTGAGGAGTTAGAGAGGGGCCGAGGGGACAACTCCTCCTGGCCTTTGCTGGACTCATCCTCTGTGCTGTGGTTTCCATCAGATTCACTGTGGAAAAAGACAGAATAAATGACGAATGAAACAAAAAATATACATATTGTGTAGTGAATTATTGTATAAGGTGACTTTAAGCCACATTGTGAATAAGAAATTAAACAAAATATGAAAAATGAACGTCTCTAATATAAATATAAAGTAGTTCTTGCCCATTTTTACACTTTTTTTGGCAAAAAATACACTTTACAGCACTTTTACAATATGAATTCAAGAAAAAAATACAAATGTATTTATTGGTTTTATTTCCTTTCCGCCCACATCTCTCCTGTAGTGCAGACAGAGCAGACAGTCACATTTGCTGCTGTGTTATTACACAGCTTTGAAGAGCAGGCTGTGTTTGTGACTGTGCAGCCCTCTCTTACCTCATGGAGAGCTGCACTGACAACAACCGACCAACGTCAACAACCGTGCAACCATTTGCCGCAATAAATTCTGGCGTGACAAAGTGCCAGCGCTGGTGGCGTGACAAAACAAATGGCTGAGAGTATTTGTTTGAATTTCTTACCCCCAATTTAACACGCTGTCGGAATTCAAACTCCCTGTTTTTTGTTTTGTTTTTCTTTTCATGAAGACTTTAAAACGATATAGACGTGGCTCATACTGTTTATTTATAAGCTGCTCTTTTTTTTTTTTTTTAAGATTGATTCAAACAGCTGCAGCCTCGCCAGCACAAACACACACACACACACACACACACACACACACACACACACTGAAAACGTCTCACCCCCCACTTCCAGGAAAGAATAAAGGCAAAGATACTACTTGATACAAAATATGAGACAATTTCTTCAGAGTGTCAAAATATCTTTAACTTTTAAAAGTTGTTCTCTGAATCATTTCAGTTGCGACTTCAATGCAGTCTATAGTAAGAAATGTGTGCGTGTGTGTGCATGTGTGTGTGTGTGTGTGTGTGTGTGAGAGAGAGAGAGAGAGAGCTAGAGAGAGAGAGGGGTCACCTCCACCAGGTGTGCGTCAGCTTTGTTCACAGAGAGAGAAACATGAAAGAAGCTTCACTTCTGTCTGTTTGTGCAGGATTATGAAATGAAACGCACGAGCTGATGGAGGCTCTGAGGTCCTTTCTGGTCTGAGAGGGAAGGGGAAAAAAAGTGATAATGAAAATGATTTATGTGCTGGCCTAGGGGACACGTGCGCGCGCTCCTGTGTGTGTGTGTCCGTGCACCACACGGCACAAGGAGATAAGAAGAAATTAAAGTAACTTTTCAAGTCACCTTGTTAACTGTTTCATCAAAGTCGCCAGCTCCTCGCGTCTGACAGTCAAACCACTGTATGTGTGTGTGCGTGCGTGCGTGTGTGTGTGTGTGGGAGCTACTATGTTATTTTGTTGCTTATGGTTTCCATGCCCCTTAGCACCAACGCACTTGAAACCCGATCTGAATGGCAACCGCTTCATATTTCAAAACATTAAAAGCGTGCTCCAAACCCTTTTACGCGTACTTTCTTTTGTTTCTTAATCACCTACAGTTGATGATTTACATTGTCAAGTGAGTCCGACGGGAGTTTATGAAAAACACTGAGTATTGTTAGTCACTGAGTGTTATAAACTACAGGCGCCTTTCCTCGTAATAAGCTTCCAAATACTTTGTTAAAATTAGCCCGGGTCTATCTTAACGCGCCTTTTACGCACAGGAATATTCTAACAATTTAATTAATGAGACTTCTTTAATTGAAATAATCTGCGCCTTGTTCTTTCTCTTGCCTCACCTTTTTGATTGTGCCTCGGACGGGTTTCTGTCTCTCTGTCTCCTGTTTTTGAACCAGTTGCTGACCTGGGTCAAGGAGAGTCCTGTAATCTTGGCGAGATTTCTTTTCTCGGCAGGAGACGGGTACCGATTCTGGTTATACAGATCCTTCAGCGCGTTCCGGGACCTCTCCTTGAAACAATACACAGTCTCCTCGCCGTCCCAGATAGTCCTGGGGAGAGGGTACTTTCTGCGGATCCTGTACTTGTCCACGGCGCCCAGGGGTCTCCCCCGCGCCTTCTCCGCCTCGGTGTACCGGGCCTTGTACCACAGATCTTGCAGAAAGGTGTGGTTGGACGTACTGAAGCTGTGGTTCTCCAAAATACTGTACAGCTCCTGGTACCTCGCCTGGTGGAAAGCAACGAGGGCTTGGGCTTTCAGGATGCTTTCGTTGCCGCGGAGCAGGTCACTCTGTGGCAGGGACCACAGGAACCTGGCCAGCCGGTCCACATTGCCTCCCTGCTGCAAAGCCTCGCAGACACAAGCCACTTGCTCCGGGGAGAAAGCCAGAGAGGAAGCGGCGCTCACCAGCAGCTCCGTGCGCACCGCGTCCGTGTTGGGAGTCGTGCGCTCCATGGACAACTCCGCCGCGTCCAGCGCCACAAGCTTGATGCACTCCCGCGTATCCACCTCCTTCACATTTTCCCTCTTGATGTCATTTGCTGTTGTGACTTCTCCGGCAGAAGAAGAAGACATTTTTTTTGTTCAAGCCTTCCCTGGTAAAGTCACTCCTCCCAGCTCGATCAGGTTACCTCCTCGCCATGCGAATGCGATCGGATATCTGACAGCAGCTGTAAGTAGATATCTCTCTCCCCTTTTCCTTCCAACGTGACTTTTACTCTGCGGGGACTGGAGCTGGAAGGAGACACACTGGGGTCTATCTGCAGGAGAGCCACGCTATTGGCCGCCGAGGGCCCCAACAGGGAGGAGCGAGCGGGATTTCAGACACGAATGTTTGGTTTCCAGCTGTCACTCATATAACCTCCAGCATATTCCCGTAGCTCACCTGTGCAAGGTGAGTGCTTCTGGGATCCGTGGGAACGGGATATCCGTGCTGTCCGTATTGTCAGGAGCTGACTTAGCTTCATGTGGCAACTTACAAGCAGTTTTATTCTCATATGGAGGTGTGGAGACCAAACAGGGATAATGTCTCATCTGAAATGGTTTTTACTATTTTTAAAATTAGATCAACGCATTCAGTAAAAGTTGAGAATGAGACTGGATTTGTCGGACATATTTATTTAAAAAACATATTTTTTTAAACGACTAGAGCCACAAATCACCGATTTTTAACTTTATTACACTCATAAATCGCAGCATTGTTTGAACCAGACCCTCAAAGCGATACAGCAATAAACCAGTACGGATGCCTAATAGTTCAAGGTGCTGAATGAGACGAAAATGAGGTGTGACTAATGCCAGTTTCCCTGTCACAAGCCCCTCACACATTGAATCAAGTCACAACAAACACCTCATTATCCCATTAAGCAGTGTCCGATCCATAAACAGAGAATATTTAGTTTACTTTACATAATAAAGTATGTGTGCTGTGATATCTCTGTCCTCCAGAATGTAAAGCTTTAGTTTTATTTGCACCTTTCACGTTTCTTAGGCTCCAAAATCAACTTATCTGTCTCCATGAATATAATTTGAAATAAAAAAGATTTGAACACCTCCAAAACTTGAGAAATTGGTCATTTTTGTAATAATTTCTGGTTGAATGTGCCACTGGACTCAAACTCAGTGGACCACCTTTTTGTCTGATCAATCTGACATGTATACATAGTCAATAAATCAATATGACACATAGGCTAGACTTTTTGGCTTTTAGGCTGTAATAGAATATATGTTTTCAGAGCTATAACCTCTGGATTTAAATGTCGACCAACCTGCCCTGCAGCTAGTATTAGTGTTGTATCACTATCATACACTTTATTTTAAGATAATAAACCACATGGTATATCCATCATCCTTGGTGAATTGTTTCCACATTCATCCAGAAAATATATGATGTCAGAAGCCCCGGGGAACAACATCTGTGGAGGTTTTTTGCTTTTAATTATGTTTCACTTCAGGCTCACATTAGATCATGGGATATATGGAGTAACCTATAGGGTACTGCACAGAGGAGACAGTGGAGCCTATAATCAAAACAACCATTCTATACAATCTCACACTAAATACAGCCTTTGTGTGGATGAGTGAAAATAAACCACTCAGCTTTTTTTTTTCTACCCCGGACCCCCCGAGACTCCTCAAGGACCCCTGGGTGCGCCTGCACCACCCCGCTGCTGTTGGAGGTTATCATTAAGTAGGAACTACTCTTATCAGTGGCGTTTCTCGTCGGACCGCATTCTGTGTGACGCAGCGGTTCGCCGCCTGAAAAGTGACAGGAGAGCTGCTAGTTGTTGACATCCTTCTCAAGCTTTGTATTTTGTGTTGTGCGCGGACAGAAATGGACGACCAGGGCTGTCCGAGATGCAAAACAACCAAGTACAGGAACCCGTCGCTGAAGCTGATGGTGAACGTCTGCGGCCACACGCTGTGAGTACTCACACCTGACTGCTAAAGTAAAGTACAGAGAGGAGCACACATCCACGAGCACGACGTTTCTGCTTCAAACTGTGCAAATAGACACACACCGACACAGAAACACGCACATGTGGCTGCTGCGTCTCATTTTAAAACAGTTTCCAGCTGCGTTAGGCTGTCTACCTTCTCCTGAATCTGAAAAGCTGCACGTAAACAAACAAAAGACGTAGGAGACTATTTCAAGCCTCACGAGCTTTTAGCTATCAGCTGTGCTCTGTGATGTCGTCACAAATATAAAGCAGTATGAAATAATATGACTTCCTGTCGGCTCTTATTGCTGATGTAATATTAATACTGCTGACTACATCCTGGAAAGACTAAATAAAGCATAAAGGGACGAGTTGACACAGTCTATGTGAAGGTTTCATGCTCCATCACAGCCTGGATAGTGCTGAATGACAGCTGTCAGTCACAATACATTGTTAATAAACATCAAGTATCACATTGGTTGTTTGCAGAAGAGATCTTCAAACAGACAGCTTTACTAAGAGTGGTCACTCCTTTGATATAGGACATTTTATGGAAAACACTAAAAGTTCAGGATGGCAGAGGGGAGAGTGATTGATGATGACGGGTATAAACTGTGTGTGTCTGCAGTATGTGCTGAAGTGGCCAACGTAAAGGAACAAATACAATCTAACCTGCGACTACTATTAGCGCTGCATGATGTAGTCAAAAAATCATATTGTGATTACTTGACAGATAGTATGTTTGTGACATGATTCACGATTAGTGGGAATGATGATTTTTGTAGCACAATTTTCGTTTTCCATGAAAAAAACTAATAAAATCATGAATCTGGGACATCTGTTGGAGTTGACAGCATCTGTAGAACAAGATTTGTTGGCCAGTGCATCCCTGCAGCACTACAGTACTTCTTTATAATACACATTTTAACTTCACCAAAAGATTGCAGCTTTTTTGCTTAACTTTGCATGAAACAGAAAAAATACATAAAAAATGCCCATCACAAGTTACCAGAGCCTAAAATATTATACAATTTGAAAAACTTAAGTTAAACTAAACTTTAACCACATTTCTAATGGTATAAAACAAGGTAATATAAGAACGTTTTGTTTTTGTTAAACTGTAACAAGAAAATATGTAGTACTTTTAGTTAAAAAATGACTTTGATGGGGCGCCCTGGTCGCTCAGTTCGTAGAGCATTCACCCCATGTACAGAGGCTTTGTCCTCGCTGCAGCAGCCCAGGGTTTGAATCTGACCTGTGGCCCTTTGCTGCACGTCATCCCTCTCTGTCATCTCATTTCTTGTCACTCTTAAGCCGTCCTATCTAATAAATTCATGAAAATACAAAAAACTTCAACAAGTAGTCACCACTATTAGACTAATTTTATTTTGATTGATACAACTACCAAAGCAATTGACAAACCAGTTTTTCTGGCACTAGTTTACACTATTTCTGTTTATACGCTACAGTTTTGATTGTGCGTCATCCTCATCTCAGTACTCCGTAAAACATGTTTGCGGTGCATTTTCCAATATTTAACCTTGTCATCTGTTTAAAAACCCGTGCCATTTAAATGAAGAGCATCACGCAGTGACGGCGGTAGCCTGATGAGAGCATCTTTTTTTCGACCCTGTCTGTTTATTGACCGTACCATCAGGAAGTGGTCGTGCTTTGTCATCAGGTCAGCAAGCTCATAACTCACCGCCACTGTCTGGATGCAGGGCTACACACAGAAAATTAAAATGATTCTGCAATGAAGCAATTTGGAGAGATGTCCTAGTCCAGGTCACCTTGAATTTGTTCCTCAGAGCCAGTGCCGTGGTGAATTAATGCAGCACTTGGAAACTGCTGTACTCTCAAACTGTATTAGTATTTTCGTCACTGATGTCATTTTTTTTGTTTGCAGCTAGGCTTCCTCGTGAGTTGATAGATTCAGAGACCAGTGCTGTAGCTTGAGCAACGTGTTTCAATTTCACAGTTACTGATTTTCCATTTGGTGAAAGCAAGAACTCTATGCAGAAAAGTGAATAAGAAAGAAAGGGAAATATGAAAAATATGAAATTAGAAAGGGAAATCTGTACATGCAAATACAGGATGTCTATGTATACTTAAATCCACAAATAACTAACCCAGAAATAATTATAAAGATATATCATTCCACACACTAAATACAATTCATGGTTTCTGCCTAACTCTGCGGTAAGGATCAACTGATGTGTTTTTTTCAGGGCCAATATGGCTTATTTGTAACGGACACAGATAACAGATATTTGGAACTTATACACATTTGCAGTAAAAATCAAGATCTTAGTGCCAAAATGTAGAATTAACCAGTGATGGGATGCAACTAAGTACAATTTTCTCAAGTAATGTACTTCCTATTTAATTTTGAGGTACTTTTACTTTACTTGAATGTTTCCATTTTCTGCTACTATCTGATTTGGCTTAGCAGAGTTTGACATAACAACCTATAAACCTCTGGGAAGTGACCCTCTGAATCATCAAGCACATCAGGAGCTTTCTCTGCGAACTACTGAAAAAACCTTTGAGTTTTGGACTGTGTTGGACAAAACAATTGAAAATGTCACCTGTCTCTGGAAAAAGCAAATGGATATTTTTTCTCTGTTCTGTGAATATGGGCTAAATTATTAAATTGCCATTAAGTGTGATCATTAGTTGTAGCCCTGGTTGGACTCTCTTCACTGGCTCATTCATGTATATTACTGTAAGCCTCTCTGTACCTGGGCCTGGTTGAGTGGCCATTCCAGTCTGGGCTGGCGGGGCAATGCAATGCAGTATTGAGCTTCTCCACCTCTAGCATGCATCTAAATTTAAACCCCACCACAGCACATTTCGTATCCCTGTCACCAGGGGCATTTGATGTGTGTTATTTATTACCTTTGCACAATGACACCGGGTCCATGTCCTTTGGCATTTGACACTAGGCACAGGCAGCCACAAATGATAGTAGCTTAGACATACGATGGGGATCAGAGGGGCCGCTCTCTATATTGAGGCTGACCGGATAGACACACCTCATTAAGTAGAAGCTAGTTTCCTATACCTGGTAGTTGTATGTTTTAGGTTGATACACACTAAGTGGCACGTGTGGTTCCAGAAGTAAAACCTCAGTTAATTTTCAATTTAATTAATTTAAAGTTTCATGGGTCAGGAGAACTGAAGTGCAAGCTTAAAAATTGAGTTGCCTTTGCTGCTAATACAGAGCCTAACATCAGACTAGTTTGTGATTCTGACTGTACAGTATTTCTCTGCAGGAACATTGAAATTATTATCTAAAAACTTTGGAACCCGTGACGCTGCCCTTTTTGTTTCTTTACAAAGTACACCAAATCCAAGCTTTATTTTTTTAAGATCACACAAGCCTATACTAGCTTCCTGTGTAAGCAATCACACTCCTGGGCCTCAGCATTTTTTGACCGTGCTGCTGCAGGTACTGTAGGTCACAAGGCAGGACAGAGCGTCATAGCAGGTTGAAATTTGACACAAAGCCAGCTCTGCTCTGTCTGGACTCAAGTTATTGCTCTGTGAAGATCATGAGCTTTGTGGCAGAAACGAGTGAATCCAGCTCCTGGCTGTTCGTCCATTCTGTTCTTTCTTGTATAAGGAGGCAAAGATGCAGGCAATGTCACTAAGGGGCGGTGGGGGTTGGCGGTGGTGTGGAGGCCTCTTTGCTGAGCCAGGACCCTGTTTACCCTCGTCTTACCACCCCCGTCTTTGACCTGCTGACAGCTGCAGATGGGAAAGATAGGAGCCTGGAGCTCTGAGCAGGACAGGTGAGAGAGGGAGGAGTCAGGAGTACTCAGTCAGCAGCAACAGCCCAGGGACACAGAGATGGCAAGCTGCTAGTGGTCTGTTGACTCACTTAAATGTCTGTTCAGTATGCCAAGAAGATAGCTTTGGCAAGAGATTTCTGAGTCCCCTTTTCAAAACAAATTGCAACAGGCAGACAATCCAAAAGCTGTCACTGAAGAGAAGGTGCATTTCAGGAGAAAGATGGCAGATTGACTCGAAGTCTCCTCCCTTCCTATTAGACGTTCACCTCTTTGCTCTTGAGTTACACAGGATTTCCCCTTTGAGAGTTCTGTTGTGTGGTCCATTTATGGGGCAGGGGGCAAGCTACGCCCCACTCCTCGCCCCGTGTTGATGAATGGGCTCTTTGTGGGCCTGTGGAAACAAGCTGAATCCCTCCATCTACCTCCATATGGCCAGGCCTATACATCTCCTGTAGCCTGGGGCCGCAGTGAACATCTGCCTCTTCCCGGGTGCACTTGAGCAGGGGCTCCTCATGCTCTGAAGCACCAACTGGACAGCGCAGATGTTTCTGTTTCATTTTTATGTTGTGGCTTCTTCTAAGCCAAGCTGACCTGGCATGCTTGTAAGATAGTCCTCAGCAGTGCTTCATAACTGTTTGTTGTGTGACTGTGAAAGCTTGGCGTCATACTTGGCTGGTTGGTCTTGTTTGACCCATATCTGAGATGCTAGGTGTAAACAGCCAAACTCCATGGCTCTGCAGTTTATCCTTTTAACTGCTTTTTTTGTTTTCAATCCTGCTGATGAAGCAAAATGTCTCGCATGATGACTCGGCCATGATTGTTCTAATGGGCTCCATCCCCCAGAGAGCTTTTGACTACACACCACTGTCTGAAGCCCAGGCTTTGACATTGGAAAGAAATGACTCAACCATACCATCAATGACGTATAGTGAAAAATCTGGCTTTTTCTCATCAACTTTGCTGTATTTTATTATAAAAACTGTCAAAAGCAGATTGGAAACCAGATGTTGTTCATTTTTGTGAAGGTGATTCACAAGCAGGAAGGTGAATTCCTGTGGAAATAAAGCTCCACTGAGACTTAATTAAAAGAGTGTACTGTGCAAACGTTTATCCAGGCCCTCTAGCCCATCAGGGGAGATTTAGGAACATTCCCATTGTCTTCAGTGTCCACTCCTCCATTGAGTGTGACTGATGGGTAAACGCCTACCTGCATAAAGGTGTGATTGATGGCTAAACTCAGGGTTGTGCCCTCAGGTTGGTCTGCCAGTTGCCGTGGAGTCACGTCGTTATGGTGCATGAAGTAAACCTTCATGTTTGAACCTGGACTTTACCTGAAAATTCTCCAACATCCTCTGAAGCGTGTTTCAGGATTGGTGACGGGTTCGAGGGTTGTGCTCTTTAGTGAACAGAATCGTGATTCATGGGCGCTTATATGAGGAACCATCTGAAAAAGTCATCATGACTGTGCTGTACTGCTACATATTTTGTCTTGGAAAGTAATCATAACCATTAAACAGATTTACAGTTGATACTTTGATCAATAATTGCCTACATTTCCACGGTATTTTAAAACGTGGCTTAAACTTGTCCATAATGCATCTTCTTTTGATTTAAGCACCATGTCAGGAATAATAGTGACATTTTTTGGCAGAAAAGGGAGAATGGTTGCAATTGCATATGAAATGTCCTTTTTAAACATAAATTAAAGCCTCAAGCACAATTGACAACTCATTTCAAAATACTTTTTGAAGTAAGGAATCCATATAACACTACAATTGCTGTCTGTATTTCTTTGCTTTTCCCAAATAACGTAAGACCAAGTCCATTATTATAATGATAGACTACACAGTGAATTACTGAGCTGGATTTTATCATATTATGCAACGCGGCAGAATGACTGAGGTTTGTTGAAATAACAATAAAGCAAATGTTTTTCCAGTGCAGACAGACACTCCACTGATGGGGTGTCAGACTAATTTCCTCTTGTCTGAGCGTTGGAGGCAGCCTAATCGACATTCCAATCATAATTCCAGCCATCTTTGAGCACTTAGAGGAAATATTCATGTGCCCTATTATCACCCACTGCGCCTCATGGTAACTTACAGACATAGAAGAAACACAAAGTTGCTTTTCTGTAAGGAAAATTGGGTTTCGGCAGCCACATACACCCACACATGACACCCACTGACTCTTAAGCTTGGGTCACCTCTGGAAACATCCACCTCAGCTTAATGGCATGTTCTGCTTTGTCGTCGTCTTTCCCGTGCAGATGCGAGAACTGTGTGGAGATGCTGTTCGTGCGGGGCTCAGGTAACTGCGTGCAGTGCGACACGCCCCTGAGGAAGAGCAACTTCCGCGTGCAGCTCTTCGAAGACCCGGCCGTAGATAAGGAGGTGGAGATTCGCAAGAAGGTGCTGAAGATGTGAGTGAGGGGGATGAACCTGGAGTGTGAGGGGTGCGGCTCTGCGTGTTTATGTGTCATCTCATGCCTCCTCCCACTTCTTAAGCCACCTTTGTCTTTCTCATTACACTGTTTGTTTTGTAGACAATGAGTCTCCCCAGGGGGGGCTCAAACGGGAAGGCTCTTTCCCTGCCAGGTTTTTACTTCTCAGCCCCTCCCTGCCTTCCCTCTCTCCCTCTCCTCTGTTCTTTAATAGCCCCTTAATTGACATCTAATGTGTGTCTATTAGGCAGCATGCAGACATGGTAGTATAAAACGGTTGATTTAATGGAGGCTATTAATGTCAGTGCATATTTGCTTTTATCAGGTTTTACTATTTGTTTCAGCGATTCTGTTCTTTCTTTGCAGCTACAACAAGAGAGATGTTGACTTCTCCAGCCTCAAAGACTATAATGACTATCTGGAGCAAGTGGAGGACATAGGTAGGAGCACCAGCTTGGAGGCTTCATGCTGAAACAGAGGGCAAAAGGGATGCTTAGAAGTGTAATGATTTCTCCTTGACTCTGGCTGCACAGGGGGATGTTTTACAGGCATTAGTGCCAGCCGGGGTATGGATCAGGGAGTAGCTCAGCCGGTGCTAACATGTCTGAGTGATGACCCACGATGGACCTTTAAGAGAGCTGGATATGCTGCGGCCCAAAAGCATTTCACTTTTTTATATCTTCTGTCACTCTTTGTAATAATAATTTTAAAACCACAAAATTGTAGAATTCACAAAATGTTCCCAGAGGTTAGAAAAGCTATTTTTTAAGTGTGTGTGATGTCATCCCGATGTGAAGTGTATTGGACAAATGGGACAGGGAGGGTGAGGCCAGGAAGACGGACACCAATGTGAATGTCAAGTATCTAGTTCCTGAAATACACTGATGGCTTT